>NW_004567106.1:64201921-64225083 GCF_000260355.1 Condylura cristata | reverse complement strand
CCCCTGAGCCTCTGGCCTGTACCCCAGTTCTGTATGCACAAATAAATAAATCTTTACAAAAAAAAAAAAAAACTAGTATATGCAGTCAACCGGCCACACTCCCTTTTATTAAACAAAAACTCTCTTCTTGCAGCAAATTCTTACCAATAAGAACAGAGTTCAATGGAGAAAAAGGCAGGGAGAAGTCAGAGACCCATGGTGAACCATTGGAGAAACTGAGGCATAAAGCTATGAGGTGACTCTTCCACCATCAAGTCAACGGCACAACGTCTACTCTCCTGCCAGCTGCCAACCAGTGAAAAAAGAATAGAAAGTTCTCGGGTGTAAAATGAAGCCAAGAATAACCTAAGTCCTACAATAACCTAAGAACAAAGAAGCCATTGATCAGCTTTATGGGGCACAGAGCTTCACCGGGAGGATGAGACTTTCCAAAATGGGGTGGAACTTCCAACCTGTGAATCTCATATTTAACCGTCTAGGTCAAAGTATGAATATCCCTTTGGGGGAGAAATGCCAAGAAAGGAATGTTGAACTCTTGTCTCGGTTTCCTAAATGTGTCAGTCTTCAAAGGCACCTTCTGCTCCAGTGGTGCAGGGTGGTCAACCCGAGCATCCGTGAGCTCTTCTGCCGCCCTCCAAGGAACAGCAAACAGGAGAGAGCTGTTCTGTCTCTCAGATGAGCTTGCTTCTAGAATTCCAGAGAGTGCGCGGGCTGCCTCTCCGTGTTGTGTCAGAATGCAGATCGTGTTTTATTTCCGGGCTGAGCTGCGCTGCTCTTTACCCATAATGAAAACCAAAACAAAGAAATAAAGAAGATTGGAGAATGTGATCAAAATCTTGTTGGTTTGTTTCAGGGAAAAGAAACTCACTTGAAAAGATAAGAAAGCCAAGGGGACCGTGTAGAATTAAGTGCTGCTAATGAAATTTAGGATCAAGAGTGCCAGGAGTGTGTAATTCCTGCTGAAGCAATTAGCATCCCATCAATCAGAAGGTGCCTCCTGCACGGGCTGTCTCCCAGCCCTGACCGCCAAGGTCACGAGACAGCAGCCATGTCCACATCTGGTCTCACGACTGGAAAAACAACCCAAACAGCATCTTCCCAAGCAAGAACAAAATATACATTCCAGGCCAAACAACAGGTCCTCTGTGGTTTTGGAAAAAATACCCATTTATTTGGCGGTTCCTCAAACAAACAAACAAAAAGCCTAGGAAACAATCCAAATGTCCAAGGCAAATGAATGAATCAACAAGATACGGTGTCTATGAGAAATGGAATATTGTTGAAAAAGGAAATTCTGGGGCAGATGCCACCGCAGATGGGCCTTAAGGACGTGATGCTTGTGAAATAAGCCTGTCACCAAAGACAAATGCTGTGTGATTCCCCGACAGCAGGAATCTAGAGCTGTCAGGTTCATAGAAACAGACCGCAGGATGGCGGCTGAGGGAGGAGGCGGGAAGGGGAGTTACTGTGTGGTGGGAAAAGAGCTTCAGTTTGTGGAAGACAAAGAGTTCCAGAGAGAGGTGGCCGGAGAGTCGCACAGCAGCCTGAGTGTACTTGATGCCACTAAACTGTGCACTTAAAAATGGTTAAAATGGTGAATTTTATGCTGTGTATACTTTACCGCAACAAAAAAGGAACAAAATGCAAAAAGGTCATGGGCAAAATGCCCAACTTTTCAATAAAAACAGGCTCAATATTATCGATGTTTCTTTTTGCCCAAGGCAGGTTCCAATATGTTTCAAGCAAAGCACCTTTATGGATCCAGGTTTCCTTTAAAATTGTTGGTTAGTTTGTTCATCACAGATTATTTTTGCATCAATTTTGACTTTTTATAAATACCACCTTGAAAGATAAGTTATCATGATTTCTGAGATTTGGGGCTCCCCTTTAAATTTTCTGACCAAGTGGGAAGGCAGATGGTCCAGCTCCTCTGGTATGGAGCTCTCCCCAAATATTAAAACTGAATCTACCAAACAAACCAGCAACCCCACTCCTAGGTATCTGTGAAGAACACAAAAACATTAGTGGACCACACACTCCTGTGTTCATTGTAGCACTATTTAAAGTAGCCGAACTATGGAAACAATCCAAGGCCCCAAGTACAGATGAGTAGATCAAGAAAGATGTGGCATAAAGACACTGTGGAATACTACTCAGCGATCAAAAAGGATGAACTCTTGCCATTCAAGGTAGAATAGATGGAGCCAGAGGGGATTAAGCTAAGTGAAATAAGCCAGAGGGGAATAACAAAAGCTGATGGTGTCATTTTCATGTGGAATATCGAGAAACCAAAGGACCAAATTAACAACAAACCTTACAAAGCTGACTGTAAAACTGAGGCTATCAGCAGGAGAGGGAACGGGGCCAGAGCAAGACAGGGAGGAGCCGCAGAAACTGTGAGGATGCACTGTGGGTGCTTTCATGAGGGGAGGATCAATCCTCCAAACACAAATAACAATGTAAACCAATGTCACCTTGGTTTTAAAAAAGGTTTTTGTCACCGAGGAACCTGCCTCCCTCTCCTCACTGCTCCCCTCTCATCCCTCCTACCTCTCTGAGCTTTCCTCTGGCGCCCTACCTCCTTCACATTCCCAGTGAGACTTTGTTGTGTCTGCACAGAGAGCTGCACTCAGAACTGGTGCCGCCAACTGCCCTCACACCCCTTTGCACACCATGCTGGCCTTCCCTGTGCTCAGCACTTACGACGCACAGGGCGCCGGTTCCCTCTCACCCTAGACCCGTCATCACCTGGCATCTATCGGCCTGTGACCTCATGTCACCTTGAGCACAGAGCCTGCCTGTGGAGCTCAGTGCCAGCTGTGTTTTTCCTCTCCCGGAGTCGCTGGCTCCTCTCAAGCTGTAACCTCATCGGGCTGGAAGAACCTGACACTCCCAATCGTCTGAAAGAGAAGTCGCTTGTCTTCCAAACCTCAGGTTTGGGTTGTTTCGAATTCCACCCCCTGGGCTGCCCCTGGGGTCTGTGACCGCTTCCTCGGCTGCTTTGGCCTGGCCTCCAAGAGATGCCAGGATTAGCAGGGCGAAAGCCACGGGCAGGAAATCTACCCATCGCTTATTTTGCCGAGAGCACTGACACCTTCAGGGGGACTCACATGATCCCCCAGGGCCTGCAGTCCCACAGGAGGCACAACCTGGAATTCAGGGCGGGCTTCTTCCCACGTGTTGTATGTGCTGAGCGCAGGGAAGGCCAGCACGGGGTGTAAGCGGCAGTCGGCCGGCACCAGTTCTGAGTGCGGCTCTCTGTGCAGACACAACAGTCTCACTGGAAATGTGAAGGAGGTAGAGCTGCCAGAGGAAAGCTCAGAGAGGTAGGAGGGACGAGAGGGTTGTCCTTACAAGTCTCACAAATGGTGCAGCCCAAGAAGCACCGGTGAGGTACACAACAGCCAAGTGCAAGCCCACCCGTCTGTGGCCACGTGACCTTGGCCCTGAGGGCTCAGGATAGCAACAGCCTGTTATTTCGAGGGCAGCTAAGACAACTAAGCTGTCGTCATTGAAAACCACATACCCACAGCACCCAACATCTGGTGTTAGTTTCACAGTCACATCACCGTAAATAATGGCCCAGGGAGTGCCAGGCGAGAGGCCAGGCGAGAGGCCAGGCGAGAGGCCAGGCGAGAGGCCAGGAGAGAGGCCAGGCGAGAGGCCAGGAGAGAGGCCAGGAGAGAGGCCAGGCGAGAGGCCAGGAGAGAGGCCAGGAGAGAGGCCAGGTGAGAGGCCAGGAGAGAGGCCAGGTGACACAGGACACAGTTTAGGGAGGACACGTACTGTGGCAGTGGTGTGGAGGTGCCAAGGAAGCATGAGGGGCTAAGCACCCCACTCCTCATCTCCTACACCTTTTGCTTCCCAGGACCCCAGGCCCAACATGGGCTGAGCAGGGGGAGATCTGAGTGATGGGGCAGGGACATGTGATGACCCACAACAGAATGGAGGAGATGGAGGGGTGAGAGCCCGTGCAACAGGAGCGAGACTGAAACCTCTTCCACGAGCCTGCCATGAGCTTGCAGAAGAGCACCCATGAGCACCCCATTAGCATCCTACTTAAGGATCAGCAGGCACCATAAGCAGCCATCTAAAGCTGGGCGACAAGCTCCCACCTCCCTGCACACATCCCAGGTGCCACTAGGGAAAAGAAGTCTGCAGAGTATGTGGCCAAGTGTCAAGGGCATTGCCTGCTCTGTTTTGGGCAGTGAATTTCTGCCCCTGGCTTACATGCTTCTCAATAGAAAGCACAGCCTTCTTTCACTAGAGATCCTGGGAAAAGGCAGTCTTCTCCCAGACTCCCTTGCAGCTAAGCAAAGGCACAAACCCTAGACTTGTGTGTCCTGGACTTTGAGAAAGGCTTCTACAAAAACAACACAACATTAAGAAGCAGAGCGTCCTCTGGCAGTGTGGCCGTGGCTGTGGCCGTGGCTGTGGCTGTGGCTGTGGTTGTGGCTCTGTGTGTCTAGGGGCAGGAGGATGAGTGTCCTGGTTTCTGCAGAAATGCAAATGGAAGTGCCCAGAGCTCAGTGATGGCAAGTTGCAGGGGCTTTGAGGAGCTGGGGTTGGGGTTGTGGCCATAGCTGATGCTGATTCTCTTAGTCATGCCTGCTTTCCCAAGCTGGTTCTAGAACTGTCTTCTCTGACATATCTAATATCCCGTCAATAACTAGCGCCTGCTGTTTGCCTGGCTGAATCCTATATGACCCACCAAGTAAAAGGACCATCATTGCTCAAACCTCCTAATCCCTGATACATATGCCAGGAACACCCCTGGCACTGACCCATACGCCCTGGTCCCTGGATGGCCACCACAGCTTCTTAGGGTCCTGCAGCACTGACCTGGGGTCTTGACCCCTGGATCTTGCCCTACTGCTCAAGTCGTATGAAGCAAAGTGGAAAGTAACATAACAAAGATTCAGTTGGTGTCAGAAGTTGCAGGGAAATGCCTGTTTGGGATTAAATATTTCCACCGTATGAAAATAATTCTTCTATAGAGAGACTTTGGCCAGAATCTGGATTAACAAAGAGAACTCTTGAAAGTTAGAATGTATTTCTGGCACTCGTTACCTTAGAGTGGTTAAATGGGGACTTGGGGGGCTCTCCCAGGTAACGCAACTGGTTAAAGAGCAGCACTATGAAGCTAGCCACCGTGGCTTCAGCACAAGTTTGATCCCCAGCCAGGGAGGTGACCCACATGGCATGGCAGACCTCTTCTGTCTAGCCCGCTGCTCCTCTCAGCAGTGGGCTTCATCAATCTGCCTGTTCTGTGTCTGGTGAATCCTCTCACCACCCCTGCACCTCTGGCCTATACTCCAGTTCTGTATGCATAAAAATAAATCTTTCTTTAAAAAAATGGGGACTTGGCCTTCTAATTCAGGAGGGTTGCCAACTCTGAGTTAAGAAAATGCCAAAAACTTCTGGCCACTGCACAGAAAGAAGGTCCAACAGAAGGCGCCTGGCTCCAAGCCAGCCCGCACCTCAGTGAAGAACCAAGCCCACTGCCCTCGCCAGGGCCACCCTCCGGGTCCGGCTTCAGCAAGGATGCAAATGACCTCCTCACCCCTCTCCTCCCCACCTTGTGGAATTCAGAGTAGTGGAAAAGGCATGGTTTCTCTTGAGATAGCATGAAATCAATGCATAGCCACAGAATTCTGGAGTGGGGTGGTGGTAGGCAGGTAAATACTTAACAAACCAGCTCTCCAGAAACAAAAGCGAATGCATGTGTATATGATAAGGAGATTGTGAGTTTTACAGATATAATGAGTCACTATGACATAATATATGATTTTTAGATAACAAAATAATACGCAATAGTCTTTCCTACAGATCCCAGAGAGATATTTTTCTCCCTGGATTATGCCATGATTTTTATTGAAGTCTGGTGTCTGAACTCAAACTCTGGTTGTTTTCAACTGTGACTTGACAAGTGGAGTTGTATCTCAATGCGCTCTTTTCCCAGTAAATTGTCATTAAAAAGGATGAGCTTAGCCCTCCCTGGTGGTGCAACAGGTTGGGACGCAGCACTGCCAGCCGGCAGCAGCCGCTTTGGTGTGAGTTCGATCCCCGCCCCGGAGCTGACTGCATGGCGTGGCAGACCTCTCTCTCCTGACCCGCCGGCTGCTCCCCTCAGCAGTGTACTTCGTCAATCTCCCTGTTCTGCTCCCCACTCTGTGTCTGGTGAATCCTCTCACTCTACCGATCAACTCACTTTTGCACATGCGATGAACCTTGAACTAAGTCCTCTCACTCCTTCAACTCTGATCATGGCAGGCATTTAAGTTTAATCTGTATTCATCTTTTCTCCCTTACTTCTAAAATCTGGGCAATTGAAAAAACAACAAGCCAAGCTCTCCACTGTGAAGACTCCTGCCACAGCCAATCACCATCCACCCAAGTTGAGAAGAGACCCACACAGTGTATTATTACATAGTGCTTCCACTCCACATTTGAATGGAAGAGTGTCCAAAGCATAAAAGAAACGTAGAAAGCAATTCGGTAATGAAATGTCTTGAGTGCATATAACCTTTGCTTCTAAGAGATAGATTTAATTCTAAATTTATACCATTTTTGATAACAGCTCTATTTACAACCATATCATAAAATTTCTAAATACTGTCAGTTCTCAAAAACTGGGGCAAGGACCAGCACAGGACCAGCTGGAGGAGACCCAGAGCCATCGCATTCAGCTCTCCACATACCCAAACACCAGGACAGGGGAGGTAGGAAAGGAAGCATCGGCATCAGGTACCCCCAGCTACCCCCCGATGGCCATATGAAGGTGTCCTGGGCATTCGCTCGAAATTCTGGATGTTGAAAGCTGGCGTCTGACTCTGGTATGGCTTCCCCAGCATGAAGCTATCCGATTCCTCGCTGCCTTTATGGATTTGACCTCTTTTTAGACACCCCCCCCCCAAAATGCTGATGTACTTTCCAGTTACCAGCTCTGTCTACTCATTGCACAGACCTTGTTCTATCCCTGGAGACACAACCCTGGCTTTGGCAGAGGGGCCCACCCTCTGCAGGTTGGAGAGAATGGCACAGCTGGGATCATCTCGAAGACAATTAAGGCTAATGAGCTGACTCAGCAAAAGCTGCAAGAGAGGCAGGAATGCCCGGCCTAGAAGATAGTTGGCCTCTAGCCGGGAGGGACCTCTTAGGAAGTGAAATGGGAGAGAGGCTGATTCACTAACAAAAATGAGGACTTGCTTCTCCAGGGTTGCTGGAGCTGATTTGAAGAGCACACTCGGGCCCGGGCCGCGGGGAGCCGGGGGCGCCTCAGTCCTTAGCAGAAGCCTCTAGGAAGCCAAGTGGACCCTGGATCAGTTGTCCATGCCCACCGCCCAGACCCAGAAGCCCTGGGATTTCGTTCCACAGCGTCTGCAGTAATAACAGTGCGGAGTCAGACGCAAACGCCAAGGCCACTGACGGGTGGTTTGCTAATGTATAAATGAGAAGAAGTCCAGACACTAGAATGCTGTTCCATATGCCGCCCAAACCAGGGAGGATTCGCTGTTGAACAGTGTCTAAGACCAACTGTCAGGGGCAATCGGAAGCAGAACCCTACCTACGTAGCTACATTTGAATGCTTTAATAATGTTGGTCCACATAAAGCCACACAAAATATCTTTGAAAGAAAACGCTAAAAAATGAGCCCATGGTTTGCCCCTGGAGAACAAACAGCGAGCAAGTGTGGAGAAAGAGTGACCGACTTCCCTCTTTCAAACTTTTTAATTTTTGTGGCACATATTAAGAGGATTGTTGAAAGAAAGTGTGACTATGTTAAAATGAGCAACACAACTACATTCCCTTGGTTGCTAGCCTATCAGGAGGCTTGAGCCACTGGAGTTTTCTTTAGTCAAACTGTATATTACTTTTTTCTAATTATATTTATTTGTTTTCTTACACTGTTGTTCATTTTTGGACAGTATTGGATTTCTCCCCCTCAGGCGTGTCCCATCCTTCTCCCACCACTACAGCACCTGTGATCCATCACCACAAGCCTTTATGCTCTCCCTCCCCTATTTGGGTCCCTCTCCCATCCCTTCCCCACAGTGTGCCTAAGATTGGTGTGCAGCTTTCACGTTTTGTATTTTTCCTGACCCTTTTTTCAGTTTCTCTACATTCCACCAATAAGTGAAACCATCATCAGATGGGCCTCCCTGCTCTTGCTGACTTACTGCACTGAGCTACTCCCTTCCAGCTCCATCCATGTTGCTGTGACTATCATGAGTTTATCTTTTTGATTGCTGAGTAATATTCCACTGTGCGCATATATATATATATATATCACATCTTGATCCACTCATCTGTTTTGAGGTACGTGGGGTTGTTTCCATGTCTTGGCTATTGTAAATAATGCTGCAGTAAACATAGGGGTGCAAGTTTTCCCCAAAATTAGTGTTTCTAATTAAAATTTAAAGGCACTCTGCCACTCCCCCTGCTTGGAACTGTCCTGGTTTGGGCACTGAAAGGCTGGTGTTCAGAAAACCGTCAGCCTGAGTAAACTAGGATGGCTGCTGTGTTCCTCTTCTCCAGACTGGTGGTGCACCTCAGGGGAGTTCACCTCCAAGCCACCCTATGAGTTCCTTCTCCATCTCCCAGAGGTGCTTCCTGCAGCCAACCCAAACAGAAGCAGATAGCAGAGTGCTCCTGAGTGCTTCTCACAGGTTACCATTATGGGCACCAGGTATGAACAGGCTAGAATGGGAGTGTTGGAGGGGTGCTAGATGGCCTCTCAAAGAGTCCTCACTTTGGTGACCTGGGATGAGGACAGTGAGCAGGGACCATGTGATCTGGGTTCCTCTTCGACTTGGCAACATGTGACCTGAGCCTCAACGGTTTCATTTGTAAAATGAAAGCACCTCTCCAGGCCCTGGGTGCATACCTCACTCACTGCTTTGCCCCTGTCTGCCTGGCAGTGGTGGCAAAGTTCATGCACCTGCCCCGGGCTCTGCCAAGCAATAACCAAAACCTGCCAACTCTCACTTCAGACTGATGGCACAAATGAGTCTGGTAAACCAGAAGTTTCTAACTAGGAAACTCCCTACTCTACTCAGGATTCCATAGAAAGTGGCTTCCTCTTAAAGCAGCATTTGTCAGTTAGGGAATTAGCTCAAACGTCAATCCCTGGGCCCCACCACTGGAGATTCTAGCTCCTTCTCAGGGTAGGAATTTGGTGCAGGCCTCTCCCTGAAGCCCACTATCCTCCAGAACAATGCTGCATCACAGGGTAAAAACTTTCAAGTGCACTTCCTCTTTCATGAAAACAAGCCATTATTCAGTAATGGTTATTTTTAAAAACAACAATAAGAGTGCCATCCACTTAATGCATCACAGCCTGGAACTACCCTCTGAACAGTCAAATTGCATTTCAAAACATGATCAAACATCAGCCTAATCAGCCAGGTGTTAGACTCTCAATCACCAGTCTCAAAACATAATCAAGTATCAGTATGCAGGTGTTTTAAGTGAAGATTGAGATAAACAGTTGCTTTTGTAGTTATTTAAGAGGTTTCACAACATTAAAATGGAGAACCTCACATTCAAGCCAGCAGACTTCAGAGGCCCCTCAAGAGACTATATCCAGGCAGTAATTAGCACTGGAGATTGTCAGGGGACTGCAGACAGCTTCCTTCTTGAGGAAATGTTTCATTTCCTTTGTTTTCCACTACCTTTCAGGTGGTGTTGCTCTGAGAGGTGCTCTTTAGTGACTTTGAAAAATCACAAAAACATCTCTAACTTTGTTCAGAATGAAGATTTTGATCCCTTGAGAGTTGATCGAATGCTGATCATATATGCTCCTGGCTCCACAAAGCAGGGGCCCATCCCCCTGTCTTTCTAACTAGACACATCCAGGACTGCACATTCAGAAAAGTCTAGAGATGAATTTTTACTTGCCCCAACATTCAAGATGGCTACCAATAAGAAACCCAATGTGGCTACATGAAAATCATCGAAAGGTCTAGAGCACTTGAAAATGGCCATTCTCATTGCCCTTCCTGGTGGTGCAGCGGGCTAGGAGTACAGCACTGCAGGCTGGCTGTGGCTGCTTCAGTGCGAGTTCAATCCCCGACCCCGGAGCTGACCCACATGGCACGGCAGACCTCTCCTGACCCGCCCGCTGCTCCCCTCAGCAGTGTCCTTTGTCAGTCTGCCTCTTCTGCTCCCCACTCTGTCTGTGAATCCTCTCACCGCCCCTGCACCTCTCGCCTGTACCCCCGCTCTGTATGCATAATAAAACAATCTTAAAAAGAAAGAAAGAAAGTGGCCATTCTCAGTAGATGTTCTTCTTAAGTCCCAGTACTAATAAAACTGGCTGTGTGATTTGTTTCAGGGAATGAAGAGAAGAGGTCACTGCTCCCCAGTATCTACTAATTCCCCTGGCTTGTGCGTGTCCTTCCTGCGAAGAGAATATCCTATACTTCACTTTCTACTACTCTTCCGTTTCTCTTCCTTTTACCAGCAAAATATTAGTTTCGGGTCCATAATATCACCTCCTACAATTAAAAGAAGGGTTTCAGCATTTGTTCACACATGAGACCAATTTAATAATAAAGTCCTAACGCCCTTACTCTTCAGTAGAGATAAAGGTGTTGGAGACATCAAAACATGTCCCTGTGGAGCTGGCTTTTCAACAGACAAAATGGAGAGACTTTTACAAGGCCCGAATAAATCATGGGTTCTGAGATTGAATAAGCCCAAAAGATGTCGCCCCTCATTCCCACCAGTTCCTGCAACCTCTCTGTTCTTGCAGACCACTTCGGGACTTCTCTTTCCTGTCATCTTCCTCTTTTGAGCTGTAGGATTCAGCGGGGTGCTGGTTGGGTTCAGCTGGGACTTTCATGACACAGGACATTCAAATCTGAACTTTGAGTCTATGGCAAAGATTAAAAACATCCAGGGAGACTGGCTATCTTTGGGCTTCTCTGGGAGTCCTCTGTCTAGAAAGACCTTCCTTTTTGGGTGTATATTCCCCCTCGTCTTTTCTCTCCGGCTCTTTCTCTCCTGTGAAGCCTGGCAGGTGTTCGCCTAGTCCTGCCTCAGTCCATGCAGCTGCCCTGGCTATTGCAGTGAGTTCCCTGGCTTGAAACTGGTCTGGACATTCCCTTGGTATCTGTCCCACAAAAGGTGGTGATCAGTGGACTGTGGGTGTCTTGCTGGTGGGTGTGGTGTGGTAACAACACCCAGGGAGAGGCCATGTGAATGTAAACTAATGTCAACTCAATTTAAAAAAGAAGAAAAAGGCCCTCCCTGGTGGTGCAGCAGGTTAAAGCACTGCACTGAGAAGCTAAAGCCACTTCCGCATGAGTTCGATCCCCGCCTGCCCCGGAGGTGACCACATGGCGCGGCAGACCTGTCCTGACCCGCCCGCTGCTCCCTTCAGCAGTGTGCTTCGTCGATCTGCCTGTTCTGCTCCCCACTCTGTCTCTGGTGAATCCTCTCACCCTCCGCATCTCTGGCCTGTACCCCAGTTCTGTATGAATGAATAAATAAATAAATATTTAAAAAAAAAAAAAGAAGAAAAAAAGAATTCCATCATACAAATGACTCAGACCAATTATGCCAAGATTTCCTCCTCTTTGCTGTGTTTCAGTTAACCTCCAGCCTATTTCATGGAGAAAATGGGAATCACCAAGTGGAGGAAGCTCCATTAACTCCACCTGCCTCCTCTAATCTGCGAACGGCCTTCCCCTTCCCTGCTGGACTATGGGAAAGAGGCCCCACCCACTCTTAGGCCCGACCCCTGGCTCCATCCCCTTCTCCCAGGTCTTCAGCTTCTTCTCCCTCTTTATTGCCACTTGCATATAACAAAATGTTAAATTACAAGTTGGGATTGAAGCACCAAGGTATAACAAAGATTACAATCCAAAGGATATGCTAAACCATAGGACAAATTTCAAAGTAGAAAAACCAGAAACCAGTATTATGACTTAAGTTCTGCATTCACTTGGAGGATAGAAAGAGACCTACCTAGGCTGGGAGTCGCCGGGGGGCTGAGAAAGGTCATCAGAGACTACTTCCTCTGCCCAGGACAGAAGGCTGACGGGAAGGCTCCCTTCTTATCACTCTAGAGGCTGCTTTAATGGGACCTCAAGGAGAAATGGATGTGTGCCCTTACAGTGGGGAGGGGGGAGAGGCATCAAAGGCCGGGGGCCGAGTTCATGTGTAGATCCTTTGAGAAATAACCTGTAATCAAGAAAGCATTGCCTTATGCTCCAGGCTCACGAGGAAGGAGCAGACCCAGGTGTGTTCCACCAGGGCAGGGAAGGGGTAAGTTTAAAGGGCCAAGCAGAAAAGTCATCTGAGCTTGGGTCGCTTGTTTTGAAATTTTTTGAATTGGTTATTAAGTTCGCTTGTCTTTTTATGATTGGTTGACAAGATTCTTCAGGCAGAAGGCTGCAGAATTGGGTCTTTTCTACTAATTAGTAGAGGGCCTCCTGTTGCTTTCAAAGTCATCCAGAAGAAACCAGAATTGCTGGTTCCTCAGACACTCAACCAGAAGTCGCAACACCAAGTTAGAGGCAAGATGGCATCCGTGTGATGGAAAGTAGTTTCCCCATTGCCGTGTGGTAACACACATTAATTAAAAATAAAGGATACTAAGCAATACACATATAAATAAAACAGGTTCATGACCTAAGAAAGTCAAGGTGGCTGTGACAATAGAGCAGAAGGCTGGGTCTGGGGACTTGGTTTCCATGACCCAACTTGACCTTCATCTCTTAGACTCTCTTCCAGTTTGCTTCTAGAGCTCCTTTTCCTTGGCTGAACCGTGGGATACTGCTCTTTAGGGATTTCCATCCTAGTGTGGTGAATTCAACGGTTCTTATGCTTCCTCACTCAGCATTTGCTTTCTCATGACTCCCAAATCTACCCCCCCCAACCCCAAATGCCAATGAACACGAGATGACCCACTGGCCCTTTGAATCTAACATTTACAAACCAAACTCACCACTTCTACCAACCCCAACCTGTATTATCAACAGTCCCACCTCTTCGATGTAGCATAGTGTCCTTTGTTGAAGCTTTTAGTTTCTAGCAAAGTGAGCAGCCTTCTGGACTGCTGCAATCCCTTTGACAGTCCATGTCCCAGTGGGCGCACTCCCAAATCACACATGCTTCTCCTTCTTCCCATCACCCAAGTTCTTTGCCATCCTTCCCAGGACCCTTCCCAGCCTGTCTCTCCCCGCACACCAACCATCTGAACCACACTCCCTCCTCATCACTGGGACGTAGTTGTCCCTCTTCCTATGTCCCCCACTTCTACCAGGATTCAGGCAGTGCGTATACAATGAAAAGATGAGTGAAGAGCTCCCATCACTCTTCTTGAGTCATCAGTTCTTTGATCTGAGCCTCATAAGACTTTAAACATCTTTGGAAAATAGTCAGGCCAGGAAGTCTTCTTCATGAAATGGGTCCAGTGATGATCAGCATCACTGGACCCAATGCCAACCCCTAGTCTTTGCTTCAAATGCAAGTTTAGTTTAGATGCCTCTTTGAAATCATCAGTGAGTTTTTTATATATTACCCGTATTTCATCCCACGCCCTTTGAATCCAATGGCCCACAGCCCTCTGAATCCAATACTCACAAACCAAACTCACCACTTCTACCAACCCCAAACCATATTATCAACAGCCCCTACCACAGCCTTTGTTGAAGTTTTTAGTTCCTAGCAAATGTTAGCCTCTGTGTCCCTCCCTCAACTATGTACCACAAGAGACATTCTAACAACTTCTTAGGGTATGGGTTAATGAGTAACGAGAGTTCACATCTCCCAGCTAAGAATTTGCTCAAGAGTTACTGGGTACACTCAGTCACACTGACTAAACATGTTGGCGGCTCTCAAACTGAACAAATGAAATTTAAAGATAGCAATACCTCCGTGCATAGGGCCTGCCTAGGTTAGGCACCCATGGAAATGTCTTTCTTAATATTAAAATCAGAAGAAAATTATGAATATAATCCAATCTGGGCTGTGCTGACCTTTATAGCAATGCAATCATGAAATACATATTTTAATATTTCCTAGTGCAGAAGGAAGTTCATGAAAGACAATAGCTTCAGAGGACCCCTGGAAGGCACAATGCAGCCTGAGAGAGGGCAGCCAAAGAAGTTGCTGCATGGATGCCCCAGTTTCTGTTCTGCTCTGGCAGGGGGCTGCCAGCTGGAGAAAAAAAAAACAACATGCAAATGCCCTTTTCCTCCCTCCTGGGAGCTGGGGAGCAAGTCTGAGAGCAGCTTTTCTACAAGTGCTCAGGCCTCTGGTCCTGCTGCACCTAGAACTGACGTTTGGAGAGCCGTGATTATGCTGATCATCACTGGACCCATTTCATGAAGAAGACTTCCTGTGTGCACCCGAACCAATGCCAAAGCTTTACGTGCTTGATCTTACTGAATCACCTCTACAACCCTGGAAAGTGCATATTGTTACCCACTTTTCATGGAAACCACAACTCAAAGAATTTAAAAAACAAGCTATGGCCACAGGGGCCCTCCAGGGGGCGCACTCCACAGTAGATTGCCTCTAATGGCATCCCAGGAATGGCCAATAATTGCCAAGACGGCACTGACCCAACGTGCTTTGCGGCTTCCCCCCCACAGCCTCTAGAATTATAGACGTGGCCTAAGTCAAGGCATATCCCTGCCCAAATAACAAAGTTTACCAAAAGTGGCCCCAAAGCCCAAATGTCCCTAAAACCCAAAAGCCCGTTTTCCCTCAAGTACCCACATATGGGTTCATGGGACAAAAGGGATCCCAAAACTGGTGGTCCCTCCAGAGTTTTCTAATCTCATTGTTCCACCTGAGGCAAGTGGGGGGTCTGCATTTGGGAGAAAAATTCAGGAAGCCTGTCCAGGATGGTCCTGACCTGCAGACTTCCAGCCATTATCATCACTGTTGAGCGCGAGGCTCTGCCAGTGTTTTTAAAATACTCTCCAAGGCCCTGAGTAAGCATGTCTGGATGGAGATAAAATTAATTGCTAGTTCTTGCCTGTGCATTTCCCATAAACTATCATCAAGCTTTTATAGGCTAACCGGAGTAGAAAAACTCAGTCATACGCGGTGGAGCCCTTTGCTGATGAAGAGTGACCCCTGGTCAGCACATGGGCTCCGCCCAGGAGCTCGCAAGAGAGGCAGATCCCAGCCCCAGTGATCCGTGTATGCATAATGACATTCGAGAAACGCGAGTGTGAGGTAGAAGATGATGTCACCAATAGCCACATCTGGCTTGACATTGAATCACTGGAGCTTTTAAAAACTACTGGTGCAGGCCCTCCCTGGTGGCGCAGCAGGTTAAAGCACAGCACTAAGAAGCTAAAGCCACTTCAGCATGAGTTCGATCCCCGCCTGCCCCGGAGGTGACCATATGGCGCAGCAGACCTCTCCTGACCCGCCCGCTGCTCCCCTCAGCAGTGTACTTCGTCGATCTGCCTGTTCTGCTCCCCACTCTGTCTCTGGTGAATCCTCTCACCGCCCCTGCACCTCTGGCCTGTACCCCAGTTCTGTATGCTTAACTAAATCTTAAAAAAATAAAATAAAATACTGGTGCATGGAGCCCATGCCAGAGAGCCTTATGTCACAGGTATAGGGAACAACCTGTGCATCGGGGATCTTTTTTAACTCCCAGAATGTTCCTAAGGAGCAGCAACATTTGAGAAGCCCTTGAGTGAGGTGAGGCAGAAGGAAGGGATGCAGAAGACAGACTAGCACAAGCAGGTGTCTGGAGTCGAGGGAGGGAGCCTGTGTGTGGAGAAGGACAGGTATGTAAGTGAGCAGAGCAAGGTACTCACGGGAAAGGGAGAAGACGCCTGCCTCTCACAAGTGCGGAGGGCCCTTGTCAGGGTGCACAGAGGGGGAGCTCTGGGGAGCAGGTTGTGATCTAGAGTTCAGACTGGAGGCAGGAAGAAACCGGGTGCTGGAGGAGGTAAAAACCAGGGTTCGCAAGGCTTGCTCCAGCCGTCAGGAAAAGCTGATGAGGCTGGGTGCAAGAGGTAGTGAGATTAGAGGGGCACAGAGACCCACCCAAGGGAAAGTTGACGGCCACGCCGGTTAGTTGCCAGGGCTGCGTAAAAGCACCACACCGGAGACTTCAGCAGTAGGGACGCATCGTCCCGCCATCCTGCAGGTCAGGAGTCTGCAGCGGGGGTCATCGGTGGTGGCTTCTTCGAAGAACCGCGAGGGAGACTCGGTCCCCTGACTGCTGGGGGCTTGGGGCCATCTTTGGAATTTCATGGTTTGCAGAAGCATCTCCCTGAGCTGGGTAATTCCCCCATGTGTGAGCCTGAGTCCAACTCTCCCCTCTCGCTGGATCAAGGTCCTACCTGAAGTCGTGGGATTCAGCCTTCAACTGATGAACCGGGAGGGAGGGTGACAAAATCATCCCATAGAGGCCTCCGGGAAACAATTCCCTTGTTGTTCCCATGCAGGGGCAGTTCTGCTCCCTCGTGCCAGGAACAGCTGGAGGCTGGTGGCGGGTCCACCTGAGGCTGACAAAGGGTTAGTTTTACTAGGGGCAGAGCCAGCAAATGAAAACTCCAAAGGACTTTGCTTGGCAGAGAAAGTTAGTGCAAGAAAACAGCCTTTTTATTGGACTGAATCAAGTATTTCTGGTAGAAAATTAAAAAAAAAAAACTACTCTTAACAAAATAAACAGGCCTGGTATTCCAGTGTCCAGTGGGGGGCAATGAAAATATCTGAGAAATCGGTAACCTCTGTAAGTGTAAACATTCTCTGGATTTTTTGAACTCTAAGTAGATTTGAGTTCAAAATAAACAGTGGGGGAAAAAAACCCTGTTTTTAACTTCAGATGTTCTTGTATCACAGCAATGAAAGCTGATTTTAATGTATCAATTTAGAGAGTAGGGATGTGTTGGCCAGGGTGTAACAGTAAAAAGCAAGATCATCCTCTGTATGTGGAAATAGCTGTCACAGGCGAGCAGAGGGGGCTGGTAGGTCACGCCCGCCCCGGTGGCAGGAGAAGAAAGAAAAGATTCCATGGAAGCCAGGCTCCAAGACCAGCCCATGGACGGACGGCACACCGCCGGCTCTGAGCTAGGACCTTTCCAGGGTCACAAGCAGAGACCACAGACACACCACTCGCCTATTGCCCCCTTCTATCAGAAGATGCTTTCTCTACAACTGTTGACCTCTCAGGGTTTGGGGGTATAAAATGAGATGTGGAATGCTTCATTTTACCTAAAATTAGAAGCTCAATGTATTTGTTATAGAGAAACATTCTCACATGTGCGCGAGGAGGGGCGTGTTCACTGCAATATTGACTGTACAAGCCAAAGTCGGAAAACCTAAAGGCCCACCAAGATGGGAATACATGATGGTGTCTCCATACAAAATAATGCCACATGGGGATTTCAAAGAAAGTACAAACTTGGAGAATCTGCAAGGCGAGTTAGAAGGTGGGGGGAAAGGAAATTTTGAAACAATACACACTAAATAATCTAGCTTATGTTTTTAAAATCCTGCATTGACATAGCTTTACAAATGCACAGAAATGGCTCTAGAATAATGCAGAAGATCTTAAGATCAGTCAGTCATTCCAGGACTTCCTGGTGATGCAAGGGGTAAAGTCTCAGCACTATGAAGCTATATGCAGCCACTGCAGCATGAGTTCAATTCCTGGCCAGGGAGGTGACCTACAGGGCACAGCAGACCTCCCCTGTCTCGCCCACTGCTCCCCTCAGCAGTGTTTCAGTAGATCTGTCTGTTCTGCTCTCTGCTCTGTCTCTGGTGAGTCTTCTGACCTCCTGAAACTCTGGCCTACACCCTAGCTCTTGTATGCAAAAATAATAAATCTTTTTTTAAGGTCTCTGATGAGAGGATTCACCAGAAACAGAATGGGGAGCAGAACAGGCAAATCGACTGAAACACACTGCTGAGGGGAGCAGCGGGGAGACAGGAGAGGTCTGCTAGCCATGTGGGTCAGCTCCCTGGCTGGGGATGGAATTCATGCTGCAGTGGCTGTGAACAGCTTTGTTGGTGCGATTGCACCAAGCTCTTGGGACCCCGAGGAATGCGCCCACCGCTGTGCTACAAAGGCAACAGATGGTTGAACCGATAAAGTGGACGCAGATTTGTGGTCATCCTATCTAACAGCCTGAGGCGCCATAAAGGGAGTGCAGGCATCTGGCAGTTGCCAGCGAGGTGTGATAAGAGAAATTCCTCACTTCCCCCATACCTCCTTCTCAGTAAATTTCCACTCTTCTCCTCCAAACTCCCACCCTTGCTGCCTAATGATATATAAAGGGGGGTCACGGACAATAAAGAGAGACTCCTGGATGAAGAACCTTGGTGTCCTGTGTTTTCTTTAACCTCATCGTCCCTCGCCGGACTCGGCTCCGATTAGCCGGACGCGGCAAGCTTAATAGCTCTGTCTTCAACCCTTGTACCACCGGGGGACCCCAAAATAAATCCTAAAAAAAAAAAAAGAAAAAAAGAGTAGTCATTCTGAGGAGGGCCAGGCAAATGGAGCGAGGGTTCCCCTACAAGTAAGACCCAGCTGTGCCGTGTGGAGGGTGCTGGGTTTGGTCGAGTCCTGGGCCCCTGCAGCTCCATGGCATCTGGAAATACCACCCGGACACCAGCTCTGACCAAGGAGAGACAGGCAGCTCCCTTGGGTGTAACTGGCTCCTTGATGAAGTCCTGTATGCCCAAACGCAAGTCAGCTTATATCCTTGTAAACCTGTGACCTCCCAGGTATCTTCCTCCTCCCTGGCCTCCTGCTCCTGTTCCTCTCAGCCTTGCTTCCCTGGGGGCCCCCCACCCCCAACCCAGGTGTGAGCACAGTCAGCCTTGGCTAATTTGCCTGGGGAACGAGGGCTAAGACAATGCATCTCTATGTCCTGTGAACTTTGTCCACCAACGGTATGTATAATTTTCATACAGTTAAATAAGGTTAAGAGGGGAACGGATTTGGTTTATTTTCAAAAGCAACACAAATGTCACGATTACTCAAGGCGCTGTGCCGGAAGGATGGCTACACAGAAAATTGCTTCCATTACCTCAGAACTAAAACCTCTTCTGTTCGATAATGTCAAGTTTTCTTTGTCCTTCATTGAGTCCACTGCTCCTGCCTGGCGGGTCAACTGTGTCACAGCGCCAGACATTGTCACCCATCTCCCCCACACCTCCGAACCAGCCCCTCCTCCTCCCTCTCCCTTCTCAGCTGGCGAAAGTGGGGTGTGTGTGTGTGTGTGTGTGTAGTTCTATATATATTGATTGAACTAGAACTTCCAAGAAATGGTTTCAAGAACTGCCACCCTACCAGCATCTTGTCTGAGAATTCAAGAGAAACCTGAGCTCTTCCTGAGGTGAAAAAAAGGATAGTCATGAAGGTCAGGTGTCCCCAAAATGTCCAGAGCAAGCCTTCCCCAAAAGTGCACGTGGGTTATTTCAAGCTGAGGTCCTTTGAAGCCCTGCAGGGTTTCCCCACTTCTTTAACAAACTAGAAGAATGAAAATTGGGGGTATTACCCAGAATTGGGGTTTTTACCAAAAATAACCTTTCTATCAGTAATCTATTTTTGTGGCAGGACAAGCTCCGTTGCTAAGTATCTGGTCTTCACCTTATGAGTCCGATGAGTCTCTGCTCCGGGTGACCCACCCACCCCCCATTCTCCCCCAATCACCTAAGAGTCCTCATTTCTATGTAAATTCCCTATATGTATGTAATTAAATTTATTTTTGTTTTTTCCTCCTTCTAATCTGTCTAATGTTGACTTGATTAGCCTACTAGTCTGAGAAGAAACCAGGGGGGAGGGCAATTTCCTCTCCCCAACTGGAGCAAGAGGTAGAAAGTTACACTGGAAGTCAGTTAGGCCTAACTGCCTCCCCCACATCAAATGCCCCAAAAGCGGAAGATAAAGCGCTCCCTCTGCATTATAAAAGAATAAGGATGGGGGGTGGGGTGGGGGGGGAGAAAAAAGAAATCAGTCAATGAGAACATTCATAGACTTAGAAACTGAAAGAAACTGTTTTGCAGAGTCAAAGTTTTAAGTGGAAAAGGAGCCACAGGGCAAAGTCTCAGCCTGCCCTGCTCCAGCTTTGGTGCTGTGGCTTTGTGCAGACTTAGGGGGCAGGAGGCGGGGCCTGGGCTGAGTGTGGGGGCACAGTTAAGAAGTCAAGTGGCTGCAGAAGCTTCCTGAGCAACACAAAACAGCGAAGGGAGTCTTTCTGGCCTTTGTTTGTTTTGTCTCCTTCTACCCTTCATTGTGACTCAGGAATTGATTGAAAAGACGAACAAACAAGAGGCTGTGAGGAACAGAGGCCAGCTTTTAGGAGTGAGAGAATTTGGTCTCCTCCAAGAATTGAGCCCTAAAGGCCCTGCAATAGGACAGGCTTCTAGAAGGAACTTCATGGGGAGCAGGGAGGGAGGTGGTAGACCCAAAGGAAGTTGACCCAAGAAAGAGCCTTGACTTTTTGCAGGGAAGCGCTACTGTCCTGTGAGCGCTGTGTAATTTGATGGAGCATCTTCAAGCCAGCTCTGATTCCAAGTTAAGAATGGAGCAAGGAGGGGCCCTCCCTGGTGGCGCAACCGGTTAGAGCACAGCACTATAAAGCTAGCCACAGCCACTCCAGCACGAGTTCGATCCCTGGACAAGGAGGTGACCCACATGGCACAACAGACCCCTCCTGACCTGCCCACTGCTCCCCTCAGCAGTGGATTTTGGTAGATCTGCCTGTTCTGCTCCCCACTCTGTCTCTGAGAATCCTCTCAGCCCAGCACCTCTGGCCTGTACCATACATAAATCTTTATGCACACATAAATCTTAAGAAGAAGCATGGAGCAAGGAGCTGAGAGGGGCGAGCCCACTGGCCGGTCCTTTCTCAGAGTGACCCTGTCTCTGTCCACAACCAGCAAAGATTAAGTGGCCCTGGGCATGGTCAGGGCTGCTCAGAAATTCTATGTTTATGAGCGCCTGTCTCCACTCAAGCAGGCTATGTCATAGCACTCGACTCCCCTGTCTTTTGCATGGCTTTATTTGGGGGTGGAAAAGGATCCCACTCTTCCTTAGAGTCACCAGTCTTCAGCCAAGGTCACCTTGTCTGCTGACCTCTAGTGACCCCCTACCCTAGTCCTAGTCTGCTCTGCAGCCACATCACCATCGTCACCTTTGACCCTCTGCGATGCTGCATTTCATTCCTGTGTCGTCTCACAACCCAACACGTGTCACTAATGACACGCCGACTTGCCAGGTCAGCGCTGGACACTGCAACGCCCACATCTGGCAGCCATGAGAAGCCAATTGAAAGGATTTGCCTTGCTCAAGAGAAAGCGGTGTTGATATTTCAAGCACTGATGAATTTTTAATGAACTGTAGTCACACAGAAGTGGGCAAACAGATTAACCTAAGAAGATTAAATGATTTTACATTTGTTTCATTTGGTCTCTCGTCCTCCTTGTCATGTGACGGCAGAATCCCTTTGGACCTGACACCAGAAGGAACTTTCCATCCATTGTTTCATCTCAGCAGACAGCCGCAGGACGGGCACCCACCTGTGGGCAGTTCTCCACGAGCCCCCTGACAGCACCCTCAGAGAAGCCCGCCAGCGCCCAAGTGCCAACCCCACTTACTCTCCTCGGCAGAAGGGGGGCCCAGGTCGTCCTTGGGTTGCCCCCCACCCTCCCAATACCCCCCCAAACACCCTCGTTCTTGGGTTGCCCCTCCATCCCCCCAACACCCGCCCTCCCACCACCGTGTTCCCTTCCTGGTCTGTCATCTTGATTCTCAAGACGCAGCACTGGGCCGACATTACCATAGACAACGACAGCAAGGGGTGGCGCATGTGGGCAAAGCCTTCCGCTTGCTCCTTTCTCTACAATTATCACTCAACTGCTTCAGTAAACAACAAGATTGTTCCCCACACACATCATTACCGTTTACAGGACTAAAATAGCCTAGAGGTCGAGAAGGCAAACAGGTTGGCTGGAGTTTTTGAAATGACTTCCCTTCCCTGGCTCAGCCTCCCTGAGCCCCTTCTTTTCTGAAGACAGGTGCAGAGACGAGGCTGCAAGAGAGAGAGAGATTTGGGCCGCTGCCTGGATGAGGCAGGCGGTGGTGCTGGCTGACGCTGACGTCTCCTCATGCTCCATGCACCTTTCTGGGCCTGGACACGCCAGGACATGCTTCTCGGGCGTGAGGCCTCTGTATTCCCTCTGCAGGGGCCCGAAATAAGGAGCCCCAGGTGAGTGGCTTCCTGCTCTCAGGAGACGGTCTCGTTTTGGTTGTTCATTCGCCCACATGGTCCGAGGGTTTGGGCATAAGCAGGGCAGAGTAGGAGGGGTTCAACCCAACAGGTCAGGGAAAAGCATCCTTAGAGAAGCCCAGCGCCGCCTCGCCCACCCAGGGGCCACACAAACACCCCACTCTACATGAACAGCTGGGTCACACGGAAGCTAAAGGGTGGGAGAGAGAGCGCTGGCCTGGTCAGCCTGGGCTCCCGGAACAGGCAGTCCTCCAGGTGAACAGGTCTCGTCCACGATGTCAGATGCGCCCTGAACCAGTCCTGAGGGTCTGTGGAGCAGATGTTGCCACACCTGGCGTAAAGTCTAAAGAACTGGCAAAGGCAACACGTATGATCATGACATAAGTAGACATCAGTAGACACATGCACATGAGGCCTCCAAATTCAAGATTTAAAAGCAGCTGAGCAAACAAAATGTATCTCCAGACCCGGCTTGGAGTCTACGTGTCAATCCCGGGCAAGGAAAACAACCGCAGACACAAGCAGAAGCTAAAGAGCCAAGCAAATGAAGACCAAGTGTCTGTCTGCCTATCGCAACCAGCCACGTTCTCTCTGCTATGACACTAGGAAAGCCAGCCCATCCAAATAACATACTCCCGGGTCCCTCCCAGAAATAGGGGATCCTGCCCCCCAAACCCCTCTCTACATTTTAATCTCCTCTGGGACCAGCAAACATATGTGACATTACGAGTGAACGGTCCATAGGATAACTTCTTTCCATTCAAAATAACCAGCACCGGGCCTCCCTGGTGGCACAAGAGGTTAAGTCTCAGCAACATGAAGCTTAGCTGCCCTCTGCTGCACGAGTTTGATCCCCGCCAGGGAGCTGACCCACATGGCGCAGCAGGCCTCTCCTGTCTCCCCACTGCTGCCCTCACAGGGTATTTCAGTAGATCCACC
>NW_004567106.1:64181878-64201516 GCF_000260355.1 Condylura cristata | reverse complement strand
AAAAAAAAAAAAAAACCATGGCCATGATTATTCCTTGGGAGCTGTGACCTCCGCTCTGCCCAGCCTGGTCCTCTGGGGTGGTGAGGCGGGAATGAGACCATGTCAGCTCCAGCTGCTGCAGACAGGGTGGCGCCCTGTGGCCTCCAACCCGCTGGCAGGGTCCTTGGAGACATACACGAGGGGGATGGGCGAAGGGGCTGCAGGGCCGGGTTTGGAGGCCAGGAAGGAGGGAAGGGGGTGTCCGACTTGGGGAACTGGGGTCACGTTGGAGCCCCAGTGACCTGACCCAGGAAAGATCTCTGTTGGGGGTGGCTGCGAGGATGAGCAGTCTAACTGGGTAAGAGTTCGTTGTTTTGGTAACATGTTCTTCCCCAATATGACACACCTGTTCAGTTCTTCTTCCTTTTATTTGCTATAATTAGGAGAACCCCAAGCATAAGGGACGTGAGGAAGGAGCTCCCTCAAGCCTGCGTTTGGGGTTCTGGTAGAGATCCTGAAAGCAGCCTGCAAGCGGAAAGCTAAGTGAGGAAGGAAAGGCGAGATGGATCCCTTGGGAAATAGCTGCGGCCACAAGCCTCCCGCGTCACCATCCCGGGGCCTGGCTCCTGGAAGCTCTGGTTGTATCCATGGGGCCCAGCACCCTGGCCCATGCCAGGTCGCCGGCCCACGGCACACCCAGCCATCACCCTATGTCTCTACACCCCTGCCCCAGCCCCTAAGTGTTGGAAGCCCCCCAAATTTCAGCAGAGACTCTGCTGGAAAATCTGACGGAAAAGCAACGGAAAATCTGCTCTCCCTGCTAGGGTGCCCCCACGTGGCCACCTCGGGGAACTGCAGCCCCTGCAGCAAAATCCGTCTAGACTAGGTGAACCGACTGGGCAATAAATTCCTAGGAAGCTGCGTGTCCTTGCGCAGACTGCAGCCAAAACAAGAAGAAAGGCCAGCGGGCTTGTGAAAAGGCCCCATAGATCTGGAGAATTACTGGCTCTCTGCCTTTCTCTGGCAGCTGAAGATAGTCAGACCTTCAATTTACATCCCAAACTTCATGTGAGTCGTTTTCCAGGGTTGCATTGACTACCCTGAGCCTCATCTCCCAGAACCGAGGACATAATTTGCACAAGTCAGCTAGTCACTGGTTTTCCCCCTATGACCAGTTACCTAGTGTCTCCGGAGGTGAGGGGTCGGGGTTGAAGCCCAGGTTCTAGACACCCAGCTCTGAACAACTGGGTGGCAAAATCCTGGCAGAGTCACTTTGAACATTCCCAAGTCCAAACATTTTACATGGGGTGGAGTTGGTGGTGCGTTTTCCAAAGGGACGGCAGTGACGGTTTTCAAGGTGAACAGAGGGGTTCGATCTATTTTTGTGCCCCCCCCCCACCATCTTGCAAGCTCACCTCAGTAGTAGCTTCCCAGCAAAGTCAAAAAATGCTTTCTTTAGTCCTCTGTTCTTGTCACTATCCCATGTCTATTAGACACACAGTGGGGACTCAACCCCCACCCCTCACCTCCGGAGACACTAGGCAACTGGTCATAGAGGGAAAACCAGTGACTAGCTGACTTGTGCAAATTACGTCCTCGGTTCTGGGAGATGAGGCTCAGGGTAGTCAATGCAGCCCTGGAAAACGACTCACAAGGAGGTGAATGAGTGAATGAATGAATGAATGAATGAATGAATGAATGAATGAATGAATGAATGAAAGAAAGAAAGAATGAAAGAATGAATTTCGCAGCAGTGTTTCCTCTGCCCCAGGCATCCACACACAGTGCATTCCTGGGGGAAATGGCTCTCCTTACTCAGGGGAATCTCAGCAGCACGGGACGTGGTGGGGTCTGCCCCATGTCACAGTATCTGAGGCTGACTGCCCACACATCCACATCCCAGGAGACTCTAGAATGTCCGAGCTGGGCCTCTGGAAAGCAGGCTAGAGGATACTTGCTGACTCCTCTGGCTGGGCAGCTGGCCAACCCTGAACAAAGCTGGAGCCCATGGAGTGGCAGGAGGGGCCTGCCGCCCCCTGGAGCGCGTCACACCCACCCCCCAGGGCCAGGAGACTCACTCACAGGCCCGTTTGTCATTCCCTGCTTGGAAATGGTTAAAGTCATTTTGTTTGGGCAAAGCAAGGTTCCCACTCAAAAGTGGCATGCCCGATGAGAAGCCAGGGAGAGCGAGAGCTCACCATCAAGGCCTGATGCAGCTTCCGTCTATTCCTCCTGCTGGTGGGAACCTGGGCTGTCTCATCCCCCTGCACCCCAGTCACGAAGACTGAGCCCCAGGACACTGCCAACAGGATATTAGAAGCCTCCGACACACTTTCATCGCGAGAGAAGAGGACCCACAAGGCAAAGCAGAGGGCTGGGAGGGGAGGAATTAGCCAAAGGGAAGCCAGTTGTGACCCACCAGCCTGTCCAGCCCTGGGACCTGCCCACCCTTCTCGCCAGCCCTGGGACCTGTAGGCCTCTCGGCATGGCAGGGGTGCTGAGACCCGGGAAAATTCTCACTGAGCCCCTTACTGTACCTCCCCTTTAAAGAAACGTCTGCCAAGCGTCTCCCCGTGCCTGGCACTGACCTTCACTGGCTTCTCCTGGAGGCTGATGCAAACAGTTAGCACCAGAGGAGGAGGGGCTGGGGGCTGCTGGACCCTGGGGCCCAGCCTGACCGCTGAGGACAGAGCGATTGTTTGTCCACAGGCTTTCCTGCCCTGAAGACCCGAAAGAGACAGGCTTCTTAGGATGATCGCTTTCTAGGCAGCTACCCACACACACACACACACACACACAACTGAAAAAAGCATCTCTCTGCAAGGATGCCAGGACCTCCTTTATATGTTCTTTTCCTTCTAAATAAGAGAAAAATAAAAAAAAAAGCTTTGCAAAGTGCTGAGTGGATTGAATTCTAAAACATCAGGAGATCATCTGTTGTTTCTGCACTCCCTGGCCTGTTCAGTAAAGAGGGACAGTGGGGTCCTCCCTAGTGGCGCAGCGGGTTAAAGCACAGCACGAAGAAGCTAAAGCCACTTGCGCATGAGTTCGATCCCCGCCTGCCCCGGAGGTGACCACATGGCGCGGCAGACCTCTCCTGACCTGCCTGCTGCTCCCCTCAGCAGTGTACTTCGTCAGTCTGCCTGTTCTGCTCCCTGCTCTGTCTCTGGTGAAGCCTCTCACCACCCCTGAGCCTCTGGCCTGTACCCAGTTCTGTATGCACAAATAAATAAGTCTTTAAAAAAAAAAGAGGGACAGTGGAGGGGCATTTGGGGGTGAGGGTGGCAGCCTGAGGACTCCACAAAAGGAGTCTGGAGTTACAACAAGCAGCTCCACCCCCAAATAGGCTGGTTCTGGCCCTTCACGGTGGTGCAATGGGTTAGGACACAGCACTGCAAGCTGGCCACAGCCGCTTCAATACAAGTTCATTCCCCGGCCCAGAGGTGACCCCCCATGGCTCAGCAGACCTCTCCTGACCCGCCTGCTGCTCCCCTCAGCAGTGTGCTTTCCTTGATCTGCCTGTTCTGCTCCCCGCTCTGTCTCAGGCGAAGCCTCTCACCCCCTGCACCTCTGGCCTGTACCCAGCTCTGTATGCATAAATAAATATATCTTTTAAAAAAAAAAAACACCTAGTTCTCAGAAAATACTGAATTGGACCTCATTCTATTGGGTTGTGGGGGGGTGGGAGGGCCTGGACCAGCAGCCTCAGCATCATCTGGAAGCTCATCACAAATGTACTCTCAGCTCCTCCCCGCCAGTCCTACTGACTCAGAAACCGGGTGTGGCAGCCCAGCCACCTGTGCGTGTGGTGCCTGCTGTGTTCAGGTCCCCTGCTTTGGAGAAGAAACACACAGGCGCCTTTACTCTCCTGGATTCTGCTCCAGCCGCCACATCCATGACCGCCATGAAACCGGTGCACCCCATGATGAGTCAGCACCTCCAATTCGGACTTGGAGCTTCATCTCAGGGACAAGCATGTACTTTTCCCCCCACCACGTGGTTTGAAACTCTGGCCACGCTCTGTCTCCTGCTCCCCACCAGAAAGACGGAAGTAGGGCTGGCAAGCCAGTGAGGACAATCATCAACCAAGCAAAGTCATCATGGCGGACACTTTCTGGTCCTTCACAGGAACCACAAAAACATTAGCCCCTGTTCCTTCTTGCTGCTCTCATCTCTGAAGAGCATAGCCTACCCTGACCCAATGCTTCCGACGTAAATATGAGCTACAAACTCTCCCGAAGTCCCTATTCCAGGCCAGACAGGGGCACCAGGGCCTGCTGTGAGAAAGCACCCCAAATCACCATTTTTCTAATCACCCATCCCTACCAATGGCTCAGAAACCACATCAGTGTCTCGTTATGAAAATGTACAGTGTTTAGACAAGACAAAGCCACGCTGTAAAAGCAGTGATGTGGTGACTCTCTTGTCAGCAGAGACTCTGAAATCCCCAGGAATCCCTGCAAGCCTGCAGGAGCAGGGCCATTCTCCATGCGGAATTTGCCAGCTTTCTCTTTAAGGGATGAAAGGGAAGTTTTGGAAGAAGGACCCCACATTTAAACTTACTGCACTCTTTAACCAATGCTCAGTGACCACGCCCAACAGGGTGAGAGCACAATCTTTGGCACAACATAAGTAGAAATGGTGACCAAGGGGCAGACCCAGGGGCACTGGCAGACCACCGTGGGGGAGCCACTGAGTGGCCAGCAAACAGCAAGGTGCCAGGCAGGCCCTGGAGCAGCGGCTAGTGAGCAAGCCCTACTTGGGGCTGGGATTTAAGCAGGTCAGCAAGCCGGGTTCGCTCTCCCGGCTGGCAGAGCGCACTTAATTGGTGAGTTCACTGGAAGAGTTAACGACAGAGACGTGACCTTCACCAGCCTCTCTCCTCCCCGCCACCCAGCCCCTGCCACTCAGTGGGCCCTGTTTTCCTCTGCAAAAAGCCGAGCAGGTTGCTCACGTCTCAAACCCAAGTCCTTGGAATCCTTCAGATGGTTTCCAATCTACCACTCTTCAGGAGATGGCCATAGAAACAAATAATCTGTGACAAATCCAAAAGGATCTATTCTGGGGTCCTCTTTGTTGGTGCAAGGGGTTAAGATAGCACTGTGAGGCCCTCTGCAGCCACTGTGGAGATCCCCAGCCAGGGAGCTGACCCACATATGGCTCAGCAGACCTCTCCCCACTGCTCCCCTCAGCAGTGTATTTCAGTGGACCTGCCTGTTCTGCTCCCCACTCTGTCTCTACTGAATCCGCCCCCCCCGCCCCCTGCACCTCTGACCTGTACCCCAGCTCTTGTATGCATAAATAAATACATCTTTTGTGGTACATATATACAATGGAATATTACTCAGCAACCAAAAAAGAGAAACACATGTCTTTTGCAGCAACTTGGATGGAGCTGGAAAAGATCATGCTTAGTGAGATAAGCCAGAAAGAGAAAGAAAAATACCGGATGGTTTCACTCAGGAGTATAATGGACCAGGTGGAAAATAACAAAAATAATGAACAACCATATACCAGAGACATTTTGTGGGGGTGAAGTGGGGAATGGGATCAAAAATGGGGGGGGGAATGCACGGGATTATGGTGATGGCATATGGGTGACTTGGTGATGGGAAACCCGCGGGGATTACAATTGAGATGGAAAAAAAATGTACAAAATGATGTAAAAATAAACTTTTGTAATTAAAAAAAAAGTTAAAGAAAAAGAAAAATAAATAAATACATCTTTTTTTTTAAAAAAAAAAGGTTCCATTCTAAGACCACTTGTTCGCCCTATGCCAAACCCCCTTCACAGTACCACCTCTGTCCCCAGAAATGCCTCCTGTCGTGTCTCCGTTGAAGAACCTGAAAGCCTCCAGACACCTCTGCCTCATCTTCTCAGCTCGCTAACAGCCCACCAAGCACAACTCATCTCCAACTCATCTTCTTTTTGTCTTGCTTGTAATATTCGCTCCCACCTGTACACAAGCATGGAGCAGAATGTAGTCAGCCCTCATACAAAGACAATCAACCTTCATCAGAAGGAACAGCTGTTTCTCAGTAGTATGGATGACATAAATAAGCCAGCACCACCCCCGGTCTCAGAGTTCCAGGGAGTCCTTCCAGAATGGACTTCCGTGTGGACACGTATCACAAGGAAGCAAATTCACAGGTAACTAGAATACATGTTAAGTCCTGAGGAGAAGCTGTAATGACAGAGCAGAGGGGGTTCCGCAGAGAAGACTGAGTTGGAGCAGCTGAGTGGCATTGAAACCAAAACATGAGTTGAAGAACCAGCCAACCATGGAAGATTCGGGAGGAATGTGCCCTGGGCAGAGGGAACAGTATGTCAGAAGACCAGATGTGGAAGTATCGATGAGTCTAAGGAACATGAGGGCTGAAGTGACAGCACAGCGAACAGGGATGGGGCAAGACGAAGCTGGCGAGATCAGGCAGGCTGGCAGCTGTGGCCCTAGTTTGGACTTTTGTCCCAACAGGCTCGGGAAGCCGTGAAAGGTGTTTAAGAAGGGGTGTGAAACAGTACAATTTACCTTGTAGAAGTGTTTAGACCTCTTGTGAGAATCTGCAATTGTAACAGGGGAGTCCCCAGGAAAAGGGGAAGTTCCAGGTCCCCTGCCCCATCCCAAGGAGGGTGGAGCTGAACAGGGTGGAGAAGAATCTAGAGAGGAGACTGAGGAGGTAGGAAGCAGGACGGAGAGCCAGGAGGAGACCTGAGGGAGGCCCAGGAGCAGAGAGACATGTGAAGGAGCGGCTCTTGTTTCTTGGCCCTGGACTGGTGGAGGCAGGTGTGGGTGAGAGACCAGTGGGGAGGTGACTTGTGGTAGCATTTATCTTGATTTTGCTCTTTTCCTCCCAGTCTTGTCTGGCCATTCTGACCCTTTTCTATGGGTCCCTGCCAGAAGATGCTTCAGACTGTGGTGGACTTTCAGGCCTTACTTTGGGCCAATCCCTTTTGGGTAGATTTTCACCCAGGAGGTGATTGGGAACTTCAGGTGTTTGATTTAGAAACTATATTCTTTGTCTTTGCTGTACTGCACACTAATTGTTCCTTTCTATTAAAGGTCTTGTATGTTTTGTCTTGATGTGGCCGATGGCAGAACCTGTTTAGAGTGGGAAGGTTTAGGGGTTTAGGGGTGCTCCTCTCCCTGCCCTATAACTCAGGGACAAGAGGAACAGGACACAGGTGAGAAGGCACAGCCCAGGCCAGGCAAGATGCTATTTAGACTCCCGCATTAGTAGCAGAGAAAGAAAGTGAACCAAGAACAGGTTTCTGTATAATATTTTGTGAATAAAAGAAATGATATCTGAAACCATCAAAATCCTGATCGTGGAGACACGAAGCCTCCCATCTGCCTCCCAGGTCCCACTATGAAGACAAGGAGCCCTCGTTTCCCTCCCTGAAGTGCTTGTATCCTGAGCCCACCTGCGATTGCAAAGGACTTAGTGCCAAGGTGGCATCCAGTGTTACATGAGGTGAATAAAATTTCAAGAATTCAGCCAAGCTTCTTTTTAACCCTGCACCATAATGACTTGTCGGTATACTCTCTCTCCTATCAGAAGCACTGAAGATAGGGTCCTCAACATTTTCTTGGGCCCTGCAGGAGCTCAGCCAGGTTTGACTGGAGGAAGGGGCAGTTTCTGTGGGAGTCACACATATCCAGTGCTGTTGCCCAGTGAGAAGCTTAAGTTAGACCTACCCTAAAGTGAGCTTTCATAGCCAAAAGACAGGCTTCTCACGTCATCATCCACCCAAGTCAAAAAAGCATTTTCTTTTCACAACTATCAAACAAAAAATTATCAAACAGAACTGAAACTTGAAGTCCAGGAGAGACAGTAAGGACACAGAAGGGGGCCAGGGAGGTGCTCTGGTATCATGCTGCGTGGGTTCAAATCCCACACCATCGTGTGCTTGTGTTGCAAATGTGGACCCAACTTCCTCACCTCCAAAATGGAAATGATGGCTGGTGACGGTGGTGAGAGATGATAACAGATGATGGTGGTGGTGGTCGTGGTGGTGATGATGATGGATAATGATGATGGTAGTGATGATAATGGTGATGGTGGTGATGACAGATGATGATGGGTAATAGTGGTGATGGTGATCGACGATGATGACAATAGTGGTGGTGGTGGAAGAGGATGATGGATGATGATAGTGGTGACATTGATAATGGTGATGGACAATGGATGATGATGATGATGGTGATGGATGATGATGGGTGATGATGATGATGGTGATGGATGATGATGATGATGATGGGTGATGGTGATGATGTTGATGGTGACAGATGATGATGATGATGATAATGGTGATGGACAATGGGTGATGATGGTGATGACAATGATGAGAGTGATGGGCAATGATGATGGTGGTGATTGTGGGGCTGACAGAATGGGAAACTGGAACTGAGATTCTCCCATGGGTCATGGTTCTGAGCAGTTCTTTGGATAGGTTTACAATGAGGGGAGGCCTGATGAAACGAAGTGACGTACATGGGAATTTATGAGTAATACTTTGCGGAAGCCACCTAGCAATAGCTGCAAGTCACCTGGGCTGAGACCACAGAGTCTGGAGCTAGAATAAGGCCCACTGTTTCCTGGCTCCCTGGATACCAGAAACAAGTGTGACCTCGAGGCTCTAGTCCTCTACTGTGGCATCTCTTCCTTCTTTAGTTAATGTTCCACTCAAGTCCTCATATCTGACCTCCAGGAGACCTATTTACATCAGAGGCTTTCAGGGGCCACTCCTGTGTCTCAAGAAAATGAGAAAATGCCTAGTAACATAAACAAATGAACAAAAATTCTAATTAAATTTCCAGGCCTTTAATAACCCAGTGTGAGGGTGGAAGGACCAGAGGATTGTCAGAGAGTCTGATTCTCTGAGAAAAAAGCAAAGTGTCTGGAAGGCAAGCTCTGGGCCGAGCAGAGCCAGGCCCAAGTGCTCTCAGATTCTACTCCAGTGGACAGTTAGCTGGGGGAAGGCGGCCTGGGTGTCCATGGGCATCTCAGTTACAGCACTGGCCATGTCATCTCCCTACGCTGCTGGGGGGCCCCTGACTCCTTAAATTCCCCTCTTTGAGAATCAGGAACCATGCATGGATCCACTCTCTTCGGCCACCCTCTTCAGACTTGCCAGGAGTCTGGCCTGGCAGCACAGAAGCACTTAGGCAGAACTCGACATGGCTTCCCTGTCAAACCCTCTTGCCACCAGGCAGTTGCTGGAGACAGGGAATGAGGGAGAAGAAACTTTCCCGGTGGCCATCTGTCCAGGCAACTCCGATGCAAAGCAAAAGGCCTGAGTCTGTCAATACATCACTTGTGCCAGAGCTGAATCTTGTGCATAAATACCAAGCAAAGGCCACAGTCAGTCATCTGACCCCCATCCTGCCCAAGATCAGCCAGAGATGTGCCCCTGGCTGCAGTGAAACACCCCAACTCCAGGGGCGACCCCACCAGACCTGTCAACACCATTCAGCAGCAATTGAAGGGTCAGCCTCCAAGCCAGGGAACCCAGGTGCCGGCCAGATCTCTGACTCAGTGACCTGCGCTCTGCCTCTCTCACCCACACGCGCCTGCGCTCACTCTCTCGCACCCTCCACGCTTACACAGCCACACACCGTGGCGCCCTGCCTGGGCCTGCTCACGCGGATGACAGTCCTCTTGATCCAAGGAGCCTCACGGCCTGTGAAGGCAAGAAACAGTATCGCAGCCACTTTCCTCTCTCCAGGATGGGCCCAGTGTCCCTTCCAAAGAAGCAGGTGGCAGCCACCAGCTGCAGTGTGAGTGTGTGAGAAAGAGTTGTGTGAGTGTGAGGTGTGCATGTGTATGTGAGAGTGCATGAGTGTGTGTGTTTGTGAGTATGGGTGTCTGAGAGTGTATGTGAGCATATATGTTTGTGAGTGTGTGAGTGTGTGTCTGAGGGTGTGAGTGTATATGTTTGTGAGAGTGTGTGTGAGTGTGGGTTTCTGAGAGTGTGTGTGAGTGTGTATGTTTGTGAGAGTGTGTGTCTGAGAGTGTGTCTGAGAGTGTGTTTGTGTTTGCTTGTGAGAGTGTGTGTGAGTGTGTGTCTGAGAGTGTGTGTGAGTGTATATGTTTGTGAGAGTGTGTGTTTGTGTACTTAAAGTAGCTGTAAGGCAGGTACTGGGCTTGCAGCAGGAACAGATTCCCTGGACAACTGGGGGATGACTGTTCGCTTTTGTCTTTCTTGTGTTGAGGGTGCAACTTCCTTACCTTCGAAGCGCTGACTAGGTGTTCTCTGCATTTTGCCTTAGGAGAGACACAAAGCCTAAAACTAGCAGAACCTGAAGTCTGGCTACTGGCTAGGCAGGAAAGCAGCTCACTCCCGCCTCGCTAGTCCCTTTCCAGTCCACTTCACTGCACTCAAAGAGCAGGCTGGGCCCATGGAAGCTATGATCACGTGCCCAGTGCTGGGCCAGGCGCTACCGTATAACATAGGAGCATAATAACTAGCTGGGAAGCCAAATTTACCAGCCACAAAACCAATCCGAGAAGAACAGGAGGCCAATTTATGATGCCAATAATATGACTGTACCACCAGGATTTGCTCAAATTAGAGTAATGAAATCTCTAAAAGGAAAAAATTAGGGACTTCCAATTTGACTTAAAGTTGTTGTCATGTGCAATATGATATCATATAAAGTAGATAGACATAAATCTTGGTATCTTTTTTGAACAAATTTATAAATTATATACCAAAAAAAAACACCTAAAAACCCAATACCATTCCCACTAACACCACCAATTTAACCATCCAGTTTTTGCTGAGACCAAATTTCAGTGTTGGGTTTAAGATTAAAAAGAGACAGGTCAGTCTGGCTCTTTGTCTGATCGGCTTTGGGACCTGGTCTGGCTTCATGTGGTCACACAGGGCCTGTGCTGCCTGAAGTCTGCTCCTGAAGAACTCGGTCCTCACACTTCACCAAAACTTGCTTCACGCCATTCTCAAATGCCTATTCAAATGAGACATCAGCTGATACATCTGTGAAGCTGTCTAATCCCACTGAAGATAAGATTCCACTGTGACACTCTTGAGTCTGATTCAATGAAATCTGCCAACTCCCTGTATTATGAGAAGGAAAATTTTTCATTGTAAACTTACTGGGATGCTTTATGCAAGTTGGTGAGGCCTCAACAGGAACACACACACTCCCCACCTGGAGGTGGGGTTGGTTAATTACCTGTCTCCAGTTGACTGAGCTAGGGGTGCACAGAGAGAAAAAAAACAGGATTTCTGGGTGTGTCTGTGGAAGTGTTTCCAGAAGAGATCAGCCTTTGAATCAGATCACTGAGTAAGGAAGATCACCCTGAATAGAACCCAAAAGCAAGGTGGGACCAGGTGATCTCTGCTTGCTCTGGGACTTTAACATTCTGGGACATCAACATTCTGGGTCAGACTCAGACTGGGACTCAGTCCAGAGGCTCCGGGGGTCTTGGCCTTCGGATTTGGACACAAGTCCCCTGGGTGTCCATTTGCGGAACTAGAGCACTGGCCTTCTCGGCCTCCATAACTACATGAGCCACACTTCCAGCAACGGCATTCCTGAAGGTAGGGAAGAACAGGCATGGACAGCTGGCCACCCACCCACCCGGGCGTGTCCTGGGTAGGCAGAGGCTAGAAGGAGCACTCTGCATACCTTTCACTGCTGACTCTGGGAGGCGGAAGGGTCAGACCAGCACAGGCTGGAGGCAGCCCCCTCAAAACTCCAAGAGATGAGACGTTTTTGTCATGAAGTGCCCGAGACCCCATTTCCAAGCCTGACTCATGCTGCAACAGGGACTCTGACCGTAAGAGCTTTAGGAAGATTCTTCACTTCCTGGCAAAACAGAGGTGTAATCCGAAGCAAGTATTTTCATAGAGGGGGGCTGGGAACCCACACCAGAAGTGGCCAGGAGCTGAGAACAATCAGCATTGGAGGCAAGAGGCCCCCTCACCGTCAACACATGGGAATGGCCTGGGGGGGGGGGGTCTGGCCAGGCAGGGGAAGCAGGGCCCAATCAGCAGAAGCACAGCCTGTCCTGCTGGAGGTGAGTGGATGGGACGCTGACCCTCCCAAGAGGAGAGCAACGCCCGAGGAGACACCCAGACCCGGAGGAGAAGACAGGGCAAACGCAAGGTGGACGTCTCTGGGCCTCAACGCTGGAAGCGTGATGGAAGGCTGTGTCTGTAATTTATCTCGTCGGAGACACATTTGTTCCCCCAAATCCCCTCAACTTGCAGGAGGATTTAATTGTGATTTGCAGAGGAAACTAGACCAGCATGAAAAGGAGGGGGCAGAAGGAAGCCAAGGTGTGCAGAGAAACTCCTGACACTTTCTCTTCCACTTGGAGCTGGAAGAACCTCTGGTTACTTACTGTAGCCCAACCGGTGGCCTCACCGATTGTAATTTCGTCTCTTTCATGTAGGAGACTAAGACCCACCGGTGATGGGACTTGCTGTAGGGCTTGGTCTTTTCCACTTCCCTCCCCCCAGCAATGGAAATAATTAATGCTGACTCATGTGATCACAGAGATGCATTTGTAAGGCGGCGGGCCAGTGACTTTGACCTTAATATTGCTCAGCTCAAGCCAACTGCCCTGATGTAATAGATTATGACTTGCAGATAAGCCCGATTCTGATTGCTGGCTCAGCCCTTAGCATTTTCTACTGTTCTCCGTCTCCTAAGAAGAGAGCGCCATCTTGTGGAGAAACAGAAATTTCCAGGCTGTGCTGACCCATATTTTTCTTCCAGCAGGTCTCTGCCCTCCCTAATTTTCAAAGAACACTGCCCTCCCTAATTTTCTTTTTTTTTTTATATTTATTTATTCATGCATACATAACTGGGGTACAGGCCAGAGGTGCAGGGGCGGTGAGAGGATTCACCAGAGACAGAGTGGGGAGCAGAACAGGCAGATAGTGGAAGGACACTGCTGAGGGGAGCAGCGGGCGGGTCAGGAGAGGTCTGCCACGCCATGTGGGTCACCTCTGGGGCGGGGCTTGAACTCATGCTGAAGGGGCTTTGGCTTCTTAGTGCTGTGCTTTAACCCACTGCACCACGAGGGAGGGCCCCCTCCCTAATTTTCAAAGTAAACTGTGACGCAACACCATAGGAAAGATGTCCCTAAACAGGTTAAGCTCTTGCTAGGTACAAAAGTTGACACTGATAATGTAAGTGGTTCCCAGGGGGGTAATCTCTCAATTAAGCTGTTAAAGACCTGAAATTATCTTCCCTGGATTTTGGGCTTAATAGAAGTGAAAAATCAATCTGTATGAGGCCTCCACTTAAATCATGTCTATGCTGATGACCGGACAAAGAAGGTGTGGTATGTATACATGATGGAATATTACTCAGCTGTCAAAAATAAAATGGCACCCTGATTTGTATCTCCATGGATGAACCTAGAAAGCTATTATCATGCTTAGGAAATAAACCAGACAGAGGAAGAAATGGTGTATGATTTCGCTTACATATGACCTATCAGATGAACTGATAAAAAATGGAAACAAACATTTTGGTTGTAAAAGCAATCAGAGCAACTGGCACATGTACATGCTGCCAGAGGAAGCACTGATGGCCAACATGGCTACCTTATAATTATAACTGAAAACCTCTTAAATATACAAAACCTCAACTCCACATCTGAACATTTGACCTAGAAAAGTGTTTTTAGGGTGAACACAAAATGCTTATGTTCACTTGAAAAGGGTCATTGGTGAGATTGCAAATACTTTTTCAACTAACACCTTCCCCCTGGGGAAATGCATTTATTGAGCACCTAACAGCCCAGGTAGGTGCATAAGCTCTCGTTGCTTTCTCATTGTGTAAAGGAGGTGCTGTCATCTCCCTTTCCTAAGTAAGGAAACGCTGTGCTGGAGGTAGTCCAAGGCCCCTTGGTAAGACAGTGACAGAACTGGGATGATTCAAACTGGGATCTGTTCGCCTCAAAGCACGTCTCTGAACGAGAGAAAGCAGGACTCCAAAACACGCCATCAGGCTGCAAACCCCATTCTGTATATCACATCACCACCCAGGAACGGGTCGGCACTTGCGCAGTGCACCCGCGCGCACCCTTCCATGGCCATGCTGTGCTTCCTGCCCCCTTCTCTGACACGAGCACCACGCGGCTATTTTCTGTTCCCCAATGTACCACAAAGCAGAAACAAAAGCACTAAAAAAAAAAATTAAGTGAGGCCCTCCCTGGTGGCGCAGCGGGTTAAAGCACAGCACTAAGAAGCGAAACCACTTCAGCGTGAGTTCGATCCCCGCCTGCCCCGGGGGTGACCACAGGGCGCGGCAGACCTCTCCTGACCCGCCCGCTGCTCCCCTCAGCAGTGTGCTTCACTGATCTGCCTGTTCTGCTCCCCACTCTGTCTCTGGCAAATCCTCTCACCGCCCCTGCACCTCTGGCCTATACCCCAGTTCTGTATGCACAAATAAATCCTTTAAAAAAAAAAATTAAGTGAAAGATAAACACGTTCTCCTCAGAGGCCAGAGAAAGGGGGTAGGAAAGATGGTGGCCACTGAAAATAGGCATGAGGATGGTCTGAACTTCGAAGGAGAAGCTCCGCAGTGGGAGAAGGGACACGTTTCACTCAGGCGGGGAACCAGTTGGAAAAGATGACCCACAGCAGGTTCTCCGCGAGGGGACGCTTCCTTGGGGCACAGGGGGACCACAGAGTCCCTGACCAAGAGAGATCTGAGCAGAAATCACTGGTTATTTTTCTACGAGCAGAGGCTGTGGGTGGGATTCATGAGGGGGTCGGGGTAAAATTACCCTTGAGGAGCCTGCGTGGGGCGGGCACAGGAGAGGGCAGCCAGAACCCCTCTGCTGGATGGGAGGAGCGGGGGTAGGGGAGATGGGAGAAGCTGAAAGAAAGGATGGGGTGAGGAGAGAAGTCAGCAGGTTCAAGCAGCTGCACGGCCCTGCCCCCATACAAGCGCCCCCCTCTGGAGCCACATTCCAGCTGTGCATGAGACTCTCTGGCATCTGAGGCAGCAGCTGTGGTCACATAGGCCAGCTGAGGTGAGGCCACAGTCACCTCCAGAGACTGGGGGGCCGGTGGGGAGCTGTGCTGGTGCTGCCAATCAGCCCTCTCCTCCCTGCAACTGGAAAAACCAGAGGTCCAAGCCACGCCCAGCCCTGCCGTGTGACCGCAAGACCCCACAGGTATCTGGCTCTAGATGTTTCCATGATGGAGAGAATAAACATAAACCCCAGCGCTGGAGGGTTCAGAGACTCCTCACAGCGCAAGTCGTGTTTGGCTTGGCTTTGGCAGCTACAGCCAAGAGGAGCTCAGTGGCATATTCCGACCCTGCCACCGCTTCACCAACTTGACTCCCCACGCCCCTTTTCCGGGAGCCCCATGTGTGTGGAGGTGGGTGCTTGAAAGGCAGGTTTCTCGCAGGTGCTTCTGAAAGGGTGGAAGAGCTCACGCACAGCATGCGGTTGGGGAGACTTGAGGTTGTTCTCCATTCGACAAAAAGTCTTGGCTGGGCAAGACACCTTCCATCGAATGACCCCTTCGTATTGCAGAGCGTGTGAGGGTCGCCAGAGGGTCCTTTTTTTGCCACTTACAATGTGCGTGGGGGGATTGGGGGATGTTATTTAAATTCACAAGAAGAAAGGACTGAGAATGTACTGTTAGGCTCTTGGCATCATTTGCTGACCTTGGCAATGTCGGTCAACCCGTTAGGACAGCTCCCTGCCTGCGGCCAGTGAAATCCTAGGTAAGACTGGCTTTGGATCCCTTAAGCCAAAAGAGCAGCGCCAGCCACTTGCCTGATAAGCCTTTGGTCGGCACCCCAAAGGTTTGCCAAGGAAGCCAGGGAGTCCCCTGAGCCCTGCCTGCAGGCCTACCTCGGCTTTGGCGCTAGTGGGTATTAGTGGCAGGGGGCGCTAGTGTGCAGTGCTGGGCGGGCGGAGGGGCTGCGAGCCTCAGGGCGCCGAAAATGCTTAAGCTGGAGGGAAGGGCGATCTGGGATCCAGAGGCAACCAAGATCTTCCCAGCATGCGGGATGGGTTTCTTTGATTTATTTGTTTGCTTTCCTTTGATTCTGCTGTTCAAAGGAAATAGGGTGTGTTGTTGTTGGGGATAAAGAATGTGCTTTCTCATTGACCTAATTCATCTTGCAGCAGAAGGAAAAGAAAACAAGGAGCAGAAGGAAGCACAAGGCTCAGGAGATACTTCAATAGAGTGGAGCCAAGAGACCCATATAATGCTACGTGACCGTGGCCGTGACCTTGACCTTCTGCTCTGCTGAATCCCCCATGGCAGCCCCTAAACCGTGGTGGCCAAAAACTGAAGTGATGTGAGGCTGACACGGAGTAGAGATGCTGGCTAGGTATGTGGGGGATACCAGGCGTGACCCAGAACTGGCACACATCTTAGATCACATAATCCTTGCTAGAGTCCAGGGAGCATGGAGGACACAATCGCTAATTTGCAAATAAAAACAAAACTAAAACAAAGCAGACTCAGAGACCTAGGAAGCTTTAGAAGCAAGACTTGAGCCCAGGCAGCTCCGATGCCAAGTCCTGTCTCTCTCAAGGGCACAGCGAGGACTCTGAGAATGCCCAAGCCCCACTGCCACGGGTCCTTGCCTACCTGAGGTCAAGTGGATACTTATAGACGGAATGCTTACTCTTAGACAGAACCAGCTTCAAGGAGATCTGAGTTGTTAGAATCGAGACAGTGTTTTTCAGCTAGCCTACTGCGAACAACCTATCAGGTCCTGTACGTACAGGGTGAGTAATGGGATTTTTAGCTTAAGAAGGCGAAGTTTCCACATCTAAGTAGCTGTGGCATGTCAGGCCCAGGCAGTTGCTTAGACCTCTGGAGCTGGCCAGAGCCAAGGACGCTCAGCCAATGACTGAACCCTTCAAGTCAACACTTGTCCCTGGGCGCAGAAGCTGGGAGAAGCGAGCAGAGGTGAGTGCTGACATTCCACCCCGTTTTCACCTCGTCTGGCTGGAGTGGCCTTTAGCCAGTCTGTGCTGATATTAGCAACACCGAGATTCTGCCTACGCCAGCCTGAATCCGTGGCAAGATGAGTCAACCACCAGCTCTTCCCTGCCAAGGTGCGAGGGCGGCTGCTTTTCACTCCTTATCCAGATGTTTGGCATCTTTACATTTAATGCACACAGATGGCAGGCTTCGTGAGAATCTGCTTTGGGCCACAAAACATGAACAACAGGGCCTCCCTGGTGGCACAAGGAGCAGAGTCTGTAGCCACCGCACCACAAGTTCGATTCCCAGCCAGGGAGCTGACCCACGTGGCTCAGCAGACCTCTCCTATCTCGCCCGTTGTTCCCCTCAGCAGATTGACCTGCCTGTTCTGCTCCCCACCCTGTCTCTGGTGAATCCTCTCACCCTCTGCATCTCTGGCCTATAACCCAGTTCTGTATGAATAAGTAAATCTTTTTTAAATAAATAAATAAAATGAAATAAAAATATGCTTTCTTCAAGACAAAACCTGCAAGCTGACCGCAGGCCTGAGTGTTGCAAACCCACCGAGGGGCGCGCTGACCACTACATTCGCCCATCGCCTGAACATAGGAGACTCGGAGACGCGAGAAGCTGAAGCAGGAGCCTGAGGTCTGAAGTCCAAAGTCTGTCTATTAGGACTGCCCACGGGGATACATAGGGTCTGTAGGTGCAGGGAAAAACAGAAAATGTGCCTGACGTGGGGGTGGGGTGCATGTGTGTACCTGGGGCTTCTTGCAGTTTCTGCTAAAAACAAGGGAGGGGGCTGCAGCTGTTCGCAACAGAGTGCACTGTGCTCTGCTGGCTTGTCTGTTGGCCTACTGGGGAGCACGCTCACCTGTGCACAACATCAGCCAGGTGCACTTGAGGTCCTGCAGAGTTAGCCACACCTGAGCTGCACAGCGGGGGGACAAAACAAGGGGAAAGAGCGCAAGGGCCTGTGGGGAGGGGCCGCAGGTGCTGGGGTGGTGGGAGAAGTAGGGGTAACATCTGAGGGGAGCAAATACTATCCAAGAGCAAACAAAGGCGTAAGAAAATAATTAACACAAAATGGAAAAGATATGCCTTCTTCACCGCCCTGCAAAGCAAACGAATAACCCTGCGTGTGATTAACCGTGACAGCGCCTGCAGGTCTGATGTGGACACTCGGGCTGTGTCCTCCAAGGGGAGAAATTATTTGTCACCGCAGAAGCACCTAAGAGGCAAGAACCGGCCAAGCCCCTGGGCACTGAGGAAGCCAGTGGCATGCCTGCTGGGGGGCAGGGAGGGGGGCATGACGGTGTGCAGGAGGAGGCACACTGCTCTCGCCCTGACTGCAGCCCAGATCGCCAGGACTGTGAGCCCGGCCAGCCCCCAGGACCAACTTCAATGTAGGCACAAGGCTGCGGCCCCCAGGGCTTTGTAAGAGCTTGGGTGTCAGACACCACTGTCCTTCCTGCTTCTCCAGGACACCCTGCGGGGACAGGCTCCAGCCTCCCTGCAAAAGTGCCAAGCAACACTGGCAGCGGCAGGCCGGGCTGCCCGGGGCCCCCCTCTGCCCACTGCCAGTCAGCTAGCCCAAGAGCTTCTGTGCACCAGAAAGAGGTTCTCTGTGCATGCCCATCCTGCCCGCCTGGGCTTTTTGAGCAAAAACATTCACATCCAGGGAGACGCTGGCTCCCCCTGCACCCAGCTGCTCACACACCCTCACGTCCACAGGCAAAAGCAATGCGTTGGTTCCCCCTTGCTTATTAGCCTCGGCCATGCTTCTGTCACTTCTGCTGGCACAGAGACAGAAGGTCGTGCCAGACAGGTCTGAATTGTTCGTGCACATTTCTTCATAGGGAGAAGCTTACACCTAATACAGCTAGCGAATAGCCTCAGGCAAAGCACGCAGGCAAACCTGACCACTACTGACACCCCTGAACTTGAGCCTCTTGGGTTCATCGTTACACATGAACTCAGGCATTTTCCCATTTAGAAGGGACCCCAGTGAGCTCTGAATCCAATGGATCACCCCAGAGACTGATGAGGCCTGAAACAGACTCCCCACCTGTCAGGACTGGCGAGGATGTGGTGAAACTGGAATCTTGTGCCCAGGGGGTGGGAAGTCAAATCGTGCAGTACATTAAAAACAGCACAGTGTTGCCTCAAAAATATTTGGAATAGAATGCCCACATGACCCAGGGATTCTGCTTCTGGATATATAATCAAGGCAATTGAAAGTAGGACTCAAAGAGGTACTTGGATATCCCTGTTCGCAGCAGCCTGCTCACAATCACCCCAAAGCTGGAAGCAACCCCAGCGCCCACCAGCAGAGACAGAGACAAATAAGACACAGTGCCCACACAAACGGCCCTTCTTCAGCCTTAAAAGTGAAGGAAGCCCTGGCATAGGCTCCAACATGGATGAACTCTGGGGACGATACACTTAGAGAAACGAGCCAGGCACCAAAAGAAACACGCCTCACGATGCCAGTTATTGTGTAGTACCTAGAGGAGCCAGATGCACAGACAGAAAGCAGAGGGTGGTGGCCAGGACTGGCGGGGAGAGGGGACAGGTATTGCAGGAGGGTAGTTTCGGTTTTGCAAGTCAAAAAGTTCTGGAGAGTGGCCCTCCCTGGTGGCGCAGCGGGTTAAAGCACAGCACTGAGAATCTAAAGCCGCTTCCGCATGAGTTCGATTCCCGCCTGCCCCAGA
>NW_004567106.1:64177069-64181313 GCF_000260355.1 Condylura cristata | reverse complement strand
GGGAGACCCCTGCCCATCTCTCCATTTATTTCCCTTTGTATAAATACCCCTCCGCTCTGCCAAAGAGCAGGACAGGGGTCTTTCAGACATGATGATTCTGCCGCCCTCCTCATCTGTCAACAAATTAAACCACTTTCCTTTTCCTCAAACTCTGTTTCCTTATGGGCTGAGGGAAACAGGCCAGCATTCGTTATCAGTAGCATTTGTGTGTGGCATAATATCATCGTGGCAAAGATACAGGGTCCAGGACTCTGGTCCCAAAGCTTCAGACTCAGCAAGTCCAGAGCAGGACTCAGGATGTGTATTTTGAAAGCTCCCTGACTAGCAGCCAGGGATGTGGGACTGGAGGCCTCCCATCCAAGTTCTTATTTTAGAGAATTGGAAACTGCTGTCCAAGGAAGTAAAGTGATTTGCCAAAGGTCACTCAGTCCCTAGTGACCACTTTGGGACAAGTCTAGGTCTGTGCTTCTGGCCCTCAGAGGATATCTGAGTCACCCCCTGGGCCCCAACCCAGCCCCGCTGAATCAGGACTCTGGGAGAAGACGACTAAGCCATTGGGGGTGTGTAAACGCTCTTAAAATTCCCATCTGTGGCCAGCATTGAAGATTCTGACCAGAGCTGCAACTTTTTGCTCGGGCATGCTGGACTCAGCTTCTGGCTGCAACTCGGAACCAGTGTCTGCTGTCAGGGTGGGCTGCTACCAGGCTGCTTCCCGCAGTGTTGGTGGGTTGGCCAAGGGCTTCTCACCCTCTTTAGAAGTAAAGTCATAAGACCGTGTTGCTATCTGTTTGTCGTTCCTCCACGCAACCAAGAGCTGGAGAGATACACAAGAAAGACAGAGCAAGATGTAAATGCAACGCTTCACTAGCCTGCAAGAAAGTCATGCCAATTATAAGTCTCCAAGCTCCCAGCAGCCTTAGTCAGTAAAAAGATAAGACCTACTTCCAGCAATTCCTTCCAAAACAGAGGCCACAAACCCCCAAGTTTGCTTATGTAGGCCCACTTGCTTTCTCTGCATTGCAGGAGGCACTTCAGCTTTCCTGCGTAAACCCAAGCAGAACACCAAGGTTCCCTTGTCTGACATTCACAGGCCATCTGAGATTTGTTATCTTCAAATGAACTGATTAGGATGTGAAGGCAGTGATCTGGCTGCGACATCTGTCACCCCATTGATCACCAGGGTTGATCGGGCTGATCTGGCTGGCTAGGTGGGTGTCCCCTTCCTCCCTCACCACTCCATGTGTGTCTCTCCCAAAGCTGCGCGCTCAGTCGAAGAGGATGACCTTCCCCGAATAGAGAAAGACCAGCCTGGGTAGAGAGTATATGAGCAGCTGCGGTCCCCTGCTAGAACCTCCAAACAAGCTCCCAAAAGAGCTGATGAAACCTAATAAAGTTTAAACACTACTTGAAGATGATGTCTCTAGAATAGGCCACTACCATCAAAAAGAAAAGTGGTTACTGTAAAAACAGGGCTGCCATTTGTCCCAGCAATTCCACTCCTCCAGGTCTGCTCAAAGGACACAAAAACATTAATTTGAAAGGACACCTGCCCTCCTATGTTTATTGCAGCGCTACTTATAATAGCAAGACTTGGAACCAACCCAAATGCCCAAGAAATAGATGACTGGACCAAGTAGATGTGGTGTATGGAATACTATCAAGCAAAAAAAAAAACAAAAAAAAAGATAATTCCATGCCGTTTGTGGCCACATGGATGGGATTAGAAGGGATTGTGCTCAGTGAAATAAGTCATAGAGAAAAAGAATATCAATATCAGATGGCTTCACTTAGAGGAGGAATATAGGGAAACCAAATAAGAGATCAGGGTGGTGTGGGAGAATAATAACAATTTTTGAAAATACAAGAAAACTAAACAAAAATAATCAGTCGGCATTCAGTAGGGGAGGGAAAAGATATAAAATGAGGGTGGGAAGAGTACAAAGGACTAAGATAATGGTGCGCGGGTGAGTTGGTGGTGGGCATTCTCTGGGGACTACACCTGATATAAAATATATACAAATCTAAGGAATTAAATATAAAAAAGTTATTTAGAACACACACAGACAAGAGAGGGGCCTCCCTAGTGGCGCAGGGGTTAAAGTCTCAGAGGTATGGCCAAAAATAGAAAATAGGCTAAAATAAAGAAAACAAGGCAAGACCTGTAGGAAGATTTGAAACTACTCTAAAGAAAACAAAAGATTTAAACAAGTAGGAAGATATACTATGTTGTCAGAGGTCAATAGTTTCTAAATGAATGTGTAGGTTTAACATTGTGTCAACATAAATACCAACAGACTTTTATTTATCTCGAGACAAGATTCCAAAGTCCTCAGAGAGGAATAAAGTAGGAAAATTCTGAAAAGCAAGTACAGTGAGTTGTATTCAGAAATATTATTAAGCTTCAGAACTATTAAGGTGTGGTATTATGTACAAAAACAGGCTAAGGTAAGAACAGAAAATCTGGGAATGGCCTCCAAAACATATAGGAATTTGGCATATAGTAAAGTTAAGTCTTAGAAAAAACGTGGATCTTTCAAGAAGAGGTGTGCACCTGGATAATTGTCAAGCAAATCAAGAATTTAAATGCAATGGCTAAGACACCTATCAAAAATCATGGGGTGGTGATTTGGTGATGGGAAACCCAAGGGGATTGCAATTGAGATGGGAAAATTCACCAAAATATGTAAAAATAAACTAATATAATAAAAAAAATCACGGAGAAGGGCCTTCCCTGGTGGTACAATGGGTTAAAGCTATCTGCAGCCACTTCAACATGAGTTCAATCCTCCACCAAGGAGCTGATCCACATGGCACAGCACTGCTCCCCTCAATCTGCCTGTTCTGTCTCTAGTGACTCCTCTCACCACCCCTGCACCTCTGGCCTGTACCCCAGTTCTGTATGCGTAAATAAATAAATCTCTTTTTTTAAATCATGGGGGAATTCTTTTATAACTTCCAAATAAGTAAGACCTTTCTAAAAGCATTCAAAATCCAGAGGTCACAAAGAAGAGACGGAAGTGTCTTACTTTATAAAAATCAACGCTACGACATAGGTAAAGCACAAATCATCAAATGAACCTTTATAAACAAAGACAAATAACAAAAAGAAAAATATTTGCAATGCACATCCTACGTATACAATTAACTCTTGCTAATTGACAAGTAAAATGATTTGTGGTCCATAGAAAAGTGGGTAAAGAATATCCCCCTTGAAAGGACACACAAACGCTCTTTCTCATAATAAAAGATGAAAATTAAGCCCATTTAGATGCCATTTTCCTACTCAACAAATTGGCAAGTTTCTGACTATTTAATAAGGCAGAAGCCTGTAGGGAGATCTGGTCTCTCTTATGGCTAGTGGGAGTGTAAATTGATACAATCTGTTTGGAAACAATTTGGCAACATCTAGCAAATCACAAAGGCATGTTATTTTAGCCTGGTAGTTCTATTTGCATGGATTTATCTGCAGTTATTTTTTTTTTCTTTTTTTAAAGATTTATTTAACTGCTGTCCAAGGAAGTAAAGTGATTTGCCAAAGGTCACTCAGTCCCTAGTGACCACTTTGGGACAAGTCTAGGTCTGTGCTTCTGGCCCTCAGAGGATATCTGAGTCACCCCCTGGGCCCCAACCCAGCCCCGCTGAATCAGGACTCTGGGAGAAGACGACTAAGCCATTGGGGGTGTGTAAACGCTCTTAAAATTCCCATCTGTGGCCAGCATTGAAGATTCTGACCAGAGCTGCAACTTTTTGCTCGGGCATGCTGGACTCAGCTTCTGGCTGCAACTCGGAACCAGTGTCTGCTGTCAGGGTGGGCTGCTACCAGGCTGCTTCCCGCAGTGTTGGTGGGTTGGCCAAGGGCTTCTCACCCTCTTTAGAAGTAAAGTCATAAGACCGTGTTGCTATCTGTTTGTCGTTCCTCCACGCAACCAAGAGCTGGAGAGATACACAAGAAAGACAGAGCAAGATGTAAATGCAACGCTTCACTAGCCTGCAAGAAAGTCATGCCAATTATAAGTCTCCAAGCTCCCAGCAGCCTTAGTCAGTAAAAAGATAAGACCTACTTCCAGCAATTCCTTCCAAAACAGAGGCCACAAACCCCCAAGTTTGCTTTCTTTTTTTGCATTGCAGGAGGCACTTCAGCTTTCCTGTGTAAACCCAAGCAGAACACCAAGGTTCCCTTGTCTGACATTCACAGGCCATCTGAGATTTGTTATCTTCAAATGAACTGATTAGGATGTGAAGGC
>NW_004567106.1:64172542-64176969 GCF_000260355.1 Condylura cristata | reverse complement strand
GGTCACCTCCGGGGCAGGCAGGGATCGAACTCATGCTGAACTGGCTTTAGCTTCTCAGTGCAGTGCTTTAACCCGCTGCGCCACCACGGAGGGCCTTCAGTTATTTTTTCATATGTGCAAAATAACCATCGTATAAAGTTATTCAGTGAAGCACTGTAAATAATAGCAAATTACATGAATTCACCTTTTTGTAGCTGAGTACTACTGCATGATGTACAAACACCACATTTTCTTAATGGCCCCCAAAACTAAATGGTGCTAGAGACTGCTAAAGAACTAGAAATTGGGAGACAGGTTTAGAAAGGAATCATTTCCTTGTATCTATTTGTAGTTTTCATTTTTTAATATGCACATGTATTCCTTTTTTTATAATATAATAGTTTAGTTTTACATCATTTTGTACATTTTTCTTTTCATCTCAATTGTAATCCCCGTGGGTTTCCCATCACCGAGTCACCTAACACATGTATTTTTAAAAGAAAATGGTGATTTCTTTCAAGAATAGGACCAAGAAGGATTCAGTAGAATTTCCCTGACTTGGCACAAGTTGTTAAGTACATTCTTACAAAAGACCAGGTAGTGAACTGGACCTAGGCTACTCTACATATTGCATGAGGGCCACTGGGATTCCCCACCCACCTCTTGAGGCCAAGTCCCAGGAAAAAGACAATGGATAGTCATCTCCCACTCCCTGCTCTGGAATTTGGACACCGCCCCCCAACGTTGGATTGTTTAAAAAAGGTGCCAAATAGACATCTTGGCCCAACAAGGTTTTTCTGGGAGAGACTAAAACTTAATTCCCAAATCATACACATTTTTAATGCATGTATACAACCTTGATACTTATTCTGGGTATAAAACAAAATGAGTTGCAATTATATTTAACATAAAATTTCCTTTGGGAGCTGAATGAAATTGAAATGTCTAAGTGCCTCATGACTCTACACCCAGCACTTTTAAGCTGGACACCAGGTCCCAGAGCTCTCTCTGAAGCAGCCTTCAAACCTTCAAGCACTCCATGCTGGTTGGCTCACTGTGGGAGACCCACAGGTTACTGCTTCGTCTTTGATACCATAAACAGAAGCAGGCTGATGGATTACTTTCCATGAAAATGGCGGCTGTTGACACAACAGAACATCGGACTTGGGGCGTTGTCTTCTGAGTTAAAATGGGGAGTTGGGGGTCCTTCTGTCATCTGCTATTCCCTAGACCTGAGTGTTAGACAAGAGCGTGTTCGGAAGGGAGAGTTTTGCGGTCTTTCTCACCTGTAGTATTTCCCGTGCTCTCAGCCAGGTGCCCCGAGGTAACAGGACATAGGTGGGTCCTGTGCACAGCTCTGTAAACCCCTCCCTTCCCTACACTTTTTCCTTCTCTGTCTGCCTGAGCCCTACTGATTCTTCAAGACACAAGTAAGGTGCCACCTCCTTCTAGAAGCTTCTCTGACTTTCCTGCTGCACTGAGTGCCATTATTCCTTCTCTCTCAGTTTTCTGTGCTGTCTTTCCCGAGGCACTACTCATACCATGATATTACTAGGTGTCTACTTTCCTCTAAGCGCTCCCTCCTTGAAGGGCCTTCCTGGTAGCGCAGGTGTTAAGTCTCAGCTATGAAGCAACTGCCAGCCACTGCAGCCTGAGTTCGCTTCCCGGCCAGGGAGCTGACCCACAGGGCACAGCAGACCGCTCCTGTCTCTCCCACTGCTCCCCTCAGCAGTGTGTTTCAGTGGATCCACCTGTTCTGCTCCCCACTCTGTCTCTGGTGACTCCTCTCTCATCCCCTGCACCTCTGACCTGCACCCCCATACTTGTATGCATAAATTTAAAAAAACAAATCTTTAAAAAATAGATAAAAGTTCACTTCTTAAAGCCCACCCTTATTTTATCTGCATCCTTGGCGACTAAACCTGGCACACAGTAGACTTGATGAATGATGAAATCGGAGAGAGGAAATTTGACCCAGCTTCCCTCCACCATCAGTTAGCAGACCCAGGAGGAGGGCTCAGGAAGCCCAGAAGAGGCTGCTGGTGAGATGCAGCCTCTGACAGCAAATCCTTGAACAGATCGTTTAACTGCCCACAAACAGCGGGACATGACCAGAGGGAGGACAGTCACACCGGCGAGTTTCCCTTTGGTCCCTGAGTCCCAGAGACTGCCCGCAAGTCTGAATCCCAGGAGCAGGATGCACAGTCGGCAAAGGAATGTGCCTTGCCAACGAGCAGGCCCCAATGGAAAGCTGAATCCCAGAGAAACTTCACCCAAGCGCTGGTTGTTGGGGACACTCCAGGCAGAGCAGACAGGCAAGTGACAGGGCAGGTAGGGCCAGCCCGTGTGCCTCCGTCCCTGCCCCTCCTCTGAGAACTCTAGAGGCTAGAGACTCCCAGAGCATGTGATGAAAGTGGAGCTGGTATTTCAGACTTCTGTGTGTGCACCAACAAGAGGCATTTTAGCTAGGTAACTAATCAAGATCCAGAATGAAGCTCCATCCTTTTAAGGCCCAGTCCCATCGCGTACACTGTCTGCGCCAAACAAATATGACCTCCTTCGGCACCCTTCATAATGCTTCCTTCCTTTCCTTTTTTAAAATATTTTATTTGCTTAGGTATACAAAAACTGGGGTACAGGCCAGAGGAGCAGGGGTGAGAGGATTCACCAGAGACAGAGTGGGGAGCAGAACAGGAAGATCGACTGAAATGCACTGCTGCGGGGAGCAGCAGAGAGACAGGAGAGGTCTGCTATGCCACGTGGGTCAGCTCCCTGGTGGGTTCGTGAACTCATGTCACAGTGACTGGGGACAGATGGATAGTGCTGAGTCTTTAACCCCTGCACCACCATGGAGGTCCCATAATGCTTCCTTAGTCACTGCTGCCTTAAGGACAAAAGGAGTATCAGGTGCAAAGCCCAGGGGAGAGTTATCATGGAGCCCCTGAAGTTTCTCCAGCCTTGAGTGGAAGAGTCAGTTCCAGTGGGAGCTGGGCCACTGGGCGGGAGGCTGGGATTCCAGGCGGGAAGATCACCTGCGGGGGTTAACTGGGGAGAGGAGCGAGCTTGTGGGCACAGTGAGGTCCTCATTGCTCAGAATGCTCATGCGGTCCTCACTGGAAAGAAGGGCCCTCCTGTGACCGCCCACGGTGTCCTGACTCTTCCTGGGGTGTCCCCACTGGACCCGCCAGCAATATGAGCATACGCCCGAGTATTTTAACTCAGTGGTAACTTTTATGTGAAGCGACTTCTAAGTCCCTTGCCTACTAACTCAGAAAAGTTTGAGGTTCACTGTTATTTGGGGGCTCCCTCTTTCTAAGCTCACGGAGTTTAATGAGCATCAGATTGAGGAGCTCGAGTGAGCCGCCCCAGGACGGCCTGCAGGCCACGTTGAGTGTCCGTCTTTCCCGTGGGCTTGTGATATGTCTCACTTGGGGTCACTGATAGCTTCGGTTTTAAGTCAGGTTTTGAAACTGTAGAAATCACATCTCTTCTTAACAAATGTTGTATGGAGGACAAAACTTTCCAAGCTATTTCACTAAAAGGAAAAAGAAACTCAGGCTAGAAATAGATTCTCCAAAAAATACACTCTGCGTCCCAAACCGAGCCTCCAGGGAGAGAGAGTCCCTGGAAGGCGCAGGGCCCAGGGAGGCCAGAGGCTAATTTTAGGCAACGATGTGGCCTCCACAAGGCTTCTAGTGTCAGTGGGTGAGGAGGGCCGGCCCGCTGGACTGGGTTCTCAGCACACATTCCAAGAGCTGCTGGCTGATGAAAGCTATTTTCTGCAAGGAAAAATTCACTGGCCGGATGAATGGTGGGTCTGTCTGGGGACTTTCTGGGCAAGGCCCTGGTGAACTGCAAAAGAAATCCTGGCAGAGAAGCCAACAACTTCACTACCCTACCTGCCAGGGGCTCTGCCCCAGCCCTCCACCTTCAATAGCACGTCAAACACTTGTGCTGGCCAGGAGGGAAGGGAGTGCAGCATGAGTCCCCAACAAGAAGCAGGAGCAGCTGCAGTCCCCAACACAGGCTCCCTGCAGAACAATCTGAGGCCAGAGGCTGGATCTTTCCACAGATGCACACAGGCAGGCCTAGACTTGCTGGTTTTACTCTGGTTGTACCCAAAGGTTGCCTGGTATACCTCTCAGATCATGTCTTCGTATTTTAAATAAAAAGATTCAACTTGGCCCTCCCTGGTGGCAAAGTGGGTTAAAGCACAGCACTGAAAAGCTAACGCCACTTCCGCATGAATTCGATCCCCGCCTGCCCCGGAGGAGACCACATGGCGTGGCAGACCTCGCCTGACCCGCCCGCTGCTCCCCTCAGCAGTGTATATCGTCAATCTGCCTGTTCCGCTCCCCGCTCTGTCTCTGGTGAAGCCTCTCGCCGCCCCTGCACCTCTGGCCTGTACCCCAGTTCTGTATGCATAAATAAATAAATCTTTAAAAAAA
>NW_004567106.1:64170344-64172092 GCF_000260355.1 Condylura cristata | reverse complement strand
ATGGCAGACCTCTCCTGACCCGCCTGCTGCTCCCCTCAGCAGTGTACTTCATCCATCTGCCTGCTTTGCTCCCCACTCTGCCTCTCTGGTGAAGCCTCTCACCACCCACACCTCTGGCCTGTATCCCAGCTCTGTATGCGTAAATAAATAAATCTGGAAAAAAAAAATCATCTTAAAAAAAAAAGAAATACCCCAGCCTATGAATGTCTCCCTGAGTGAAACTTTGTGTTTTGCATGTTTGCAAACTTTATCTAAATGGAGTCGCTGGCTATGTGTCTTGCTTTCATGCCACATGTGGCTGAGAGCCTTTATCCAGGTTAATGATGCGCTGTCACTCATTTTCTGCATTTATGGCACAAAGGAGGCATTCATTTTCTCCTGGGTGGACACAGTGGGTTGTCACCACAGTCACACTGCTCTGAACAGTCAGCAGCTCTCCTGTGCTCCTGTGAAGGGGACACATTGGGGTTGTTGGATGGGGGGGGCCGGCGCATCGTCAGCTTTTCTAGATAATGCCATTGCTGCATATCCATGGCATTGTCTGAATTATTTCTCCTTGCTTCCGTTTCTTGATTAATAATGAAGAGCAATTTTTCCATATGCCCTTCTGTGCTTACAGTTCCTCTCCTGGAATGTTCTGTTGGTCTCTCTTTTCTGTTTGTATATTGTGTCGTTTACCTGTTTCTTAGTGATGGGGGCTAGTGTGATATTCTGCAAAATAATCTTGTGTTGACAGGTGTTCTACATGTCTTCCCCTGGCTTGGAACGCTTTCCCTCCCGCTTTAAGTCTGACAGTAGCTCCCCATGAGCGCCATGGAACTGCCAGTCTCCTTGATGCCTCGCACTTTTGAGTAATGGCTAAGAAACCCTTCCCTACCCTGGAAAAGCATGACACTCTGTGCTTTCTAAAAGGGTTCACTTTTTTGCCTTTTATCTTTGCATCTTCAATCACTCTATGGCTAAAATTGGATTTTTGTTCAACAGTATGATGTAGGACTCCAATGCCATTTATTTCCTGCCTGGGTAATAACTGAAGAACCTAATCCCTTCCCCACTTTTCTATAATGCTACATTGGTCATTTGTCAAGTTTCCAAATATGTTTAAGTCTGTGCCTGGACTCTGTTCTGTTCCCTGGTCCCCCCGTCTCTCCCTGCACTGGTACCTCGCTGTCTTAAATGCGATCCCTTTAGAATGAGGCCGGATAACACGCAGAGCAAGTCCCTGGGCTCTGTCCTCTTGTCTTCTAGCCTGTTGTCTGTTCCTAGCCGTCTGCCCTGCCATGCAAATATTTGAGGCTGCCCATTTCCACGATAAACCATACAGGTATTCTATTGGGAATGCGTTCTATCTGAAGCTCACTTTGTAAAACCGGTCAGAATGCCCCTATAATTTTCTTGGTCTTGTAAAGAACAGCTTATCTAATTAAATTTTCCAAATGTTAGCGGAATATAAAAATGCCATTGGCTTGTTTACATTGGGTTTATAGTTGGCAATCTTGCTGAACTCTTATTAATTCTAACAAATGGCCTACAACTCTATGCCAACAACTATACCAACTATGAATAATGAAGTTCTGTTTCTCCCTTTCTAATTTTTCTGTTTTATAAGTCTTTTTTTCTCCTTATTGTACTAAGAAGTGGTAAAAGCAGTTATTTTCTGTGTTCTAAAGAATATGTCTTTTGGCCCTCCCTGGTGGTGCAACCGGTTAAAGCACAGCACTAAGAAGCTAAAGCCACTTCAGCAAGAG
>NW_004567106.1:64166034-64168890 GCF_000260355.1 Condylura cristata | reverse complement strand
TTTTTAATTTCATCATTAAGTATAGCCCTTGCTGCTAAGATATTTTCAATATGTTGATATTTATGAGATTCCAAAAGCTCGTCTATTCCTGGATTGCTAAAAGTCTTTACCATAAATTGCGGCTGCATTTGATCTGTTTTCCTACTTTTATTGAAAGAATGTTCTGTGAACACTCTCATTCGTTCATAAATATGTCATTCAAGTATTGGACTTTCTTAGATTTCCCGGATAAGCCCTCATTCCAATTCAGTCATGATTTGCTTGTGTTTATGTTTTAAATATCGTTCACTCAGTCTGAAAGTATTTTGTGTAGGATATGTGTATCTATGCTCATGCATAAAATCAGCCCTCAACTCCCCTTTCTCCCCTTGCCCTCATCTGCTTTAAGTGCGAAGATTTTTTTTTTTACTAGCTTCACCAGCCAAGCTGGGAACGGTTCCTTTTTTTCTACAGTCTCTAAGAATGTGGGTAAATTTTAATAATCTGTTTCTTAAAATCTGCTGAAACCTCCTTATAAGACCAGGATGTCATTTTCCTAAAGAAGTAGTCTTTATTACTAATCCAATTTATTGGAGTCAGTGATTCAATTATGATGGAACGATTTCACTTTTATTTTCAAGTCAATTTCAAGGAGATATATTTTCCCACTAATTTGTCCACTTCACCTAAATGTCTGTGTCATTGCCATAAATCTGCTCCTAAGAGTCTCATTACCTTTGCGGTCTGCCTGCTGCATCTGTTCCCTTTTAACCTTTATACTATTTCTGTTTTCTCACTTTATGTCTTTATATCAATCTAGCCAGAAGTTTGTTAATTTTTTTATTTGTTAATTCGCTAACAACAGAACAAACTCTTTGTGTTCACTTTTTTTAATTCTACATTTGTTCACAATTTCATTAATTTATTTTAAATCTTTAGCATTTCCTTCCTTCTACTTTCTTTGACTACTTAAATCTTCTTTTACACTTCTTAGACTTAACATGCAATTCCTCAGTTTTTGGCTATTCTTTTAATAATATAAGTATATAAGGCTATTAATTTCCCTTCAAATACTACCTATTTGTTTCTTAGATAGAGTATTTTCATATTTTATAAGCGAAAGTATTTTATTTTTCACAAAACAGTATAGATCCCGTGATGTACTATAAACTGTAATCACCCACTAGGTCAAAAAATAGGATAACTATGCACCAGAAAACTCCTGAGCACCCCTCACCAATCACATATAGAAATTAACCATTTCCCTGACTTTTATGATTAGCTTTTTTTTTTTTTCCAGTTATAATTCTGTCAACCTTACACACAACAGTGTACCTGAGCAATTCTCCTGGTTGGACTTTTGCGTGCTTATCAACGTATTCATACAGGATATATCCTTCTCAACTTGTGAGAAGGAGGCACATTATTGTTTCCTGCTAGAGCTTGCTCATTTTAATCACTTATAGTTCTCCAAATCCTATGAATGTATCAAAATTTACTATTCTGCTCTTAATGGCTATCTGAGTTGGTTCCAATCTGGAATATGAATAATGTTGCTATGAACAAGCTTGTAAATCTGAGTGCACATGCCTATAATTTAGTTTAGTGTCTTTAATAACTATCAGTAGAATTATTAATTCAAAGGGCATAAGAATCTTCAACATTGGTGAAAATGGCAATTGTTTTCTACAGACCTATACAAAGGACATACCCATGAATAGAGTCCCACTGCTCCACAGTTCTGTCAACACTTAGATGTGTCCCTCTTTTCAATTTTAGCCATCCCTATGATAGTGTGGTAATTCCACTTGCATTTTCCTAATTATAATGATGATGAACACCTTTCATATGTTTATTGGGTTGGGGAAAATATTAACCACTGCTAAGGAAGAATTAATAAACTGGAAAATAGATTTGAAGAATTTTCTCAGAATGCAGCAAAGATGGGGAGAAGATAGCTAAACAGCAGTTGACATGGGAGATGGAGAATATTTAACATAGAATTACTTAAAATTCTAGAGTTAGATGAGATAGTGAGAAAAAGTCATATTTGAAGAGATATTAATGGGATTTTCCCCTGAACTGATGAAAAACACAGACCCTCAGAATCAAGTAGCCTATGAATTCTAAGAAATATAACTAAGTAAAGGCTAGACAATGAAGAGAAAGAGAAGCTCTCTAAAAAAAACAGGCCCTCCCTGCCTCCCCTGGTGGCACAGCAGGTTAAAGCACAACACTAAGAAGCTAAAGCCACTTCAGCATGAATTCAATCCCCGCCCACCCCAGAGGTGACCCACGTGACGCAGCAGACCTCTCCTGATCTGCCCACTGCTCCCCTCAGCAGTATACTTCATCACTCTGCCTGTTCTGCTCCCCACTCTGTCTCTGGTGAATCCTCTCACTGCCCCTCCAGCTCTGGCCTGCACCCCAGTTCCATATGCATAAATAAATAAATCTTTAAAAAAGAAATGTGGAAGCCTTCAAAACCCAGGAAATTCACAAGAACCAAAAGAGATAACTTTGGGATATCATATGAATCCTCCTCTTCTTTTTTCTAAGGACTATTAAAATATAATTTTTTTTAAAGTCAAAAAGATGGCCCTCCCTGGTGGCGCAGCGGGTTAAAGCACAGCACTGAGAAGCTAAAACCATTTCCGCATGAGTTCGATTCCCACCTGCCCCAGAGGTGACCACATGGCGTGGCAGACCTCTCCTGACCCCCCCCCACTGCTCCCCTCAGCAGTGTACTTCATAGATCTGCCTGTTCTGCTCCCCACTCTGTCTCTGGTGAGGCCTCTCGCCACCCCTGAGCCTCTGGCCTATACCCCAGTTCTGTATGAACAAATAAATAAATCTTTAAAAAAAAAAGATTTATTT
>NW_004567106.1:64161326-64162839 GCF_000260355.1 Condylura cristata | reverse complement strand
TTTTTTTTTAATATTCAAGCTTCCAAATCCACAGTAGCCAGGCACTAAGACATCGCTAGAAAGACCCAAGGAAAAGAGACTCAAAGGAAGGAGTGGACGGACAGGCAGTAAATACAAAAGGAGCCAGCTCCCAGAGCGACAGAGAAGATGGGACCAAGGTGATGTCCGCTGAGTCTGCCCATCGGGGGAAACACAAGGGAAGCAGAAATCTTGTCCAAATTACCCTGCATGGGACAGAAAATTCATTACGGGGAGGGGGCGTTTATGAAAAAGCTTCCAGAATGTGTGAAATCGGCAAAGGTCTAGTTTTCCATCCATCTTTTTGCTTTTTGTTTTTTGTTTTTGTTTTTGTTTTCCTTTTGAGCAGTCTCATCAAACAGAAACTCAGCAGGGCCGAGGACCACCTCTGCTTCTAATTAAGGCCCCAAGGTAAGGCCTCGCATTAGGAGGCATCATCCCAGCCAAACATAAATTCCACCCCGCTCTCTAGCAGCAGAGGCTGATTCGGGCTCCGCAGGCTGTGTTTACTCTCAGCTGGCGATGAGTGGCAGCCCGGCAGCACCTGCCTCCAGACACCCCGCAAGCAAGCGCATGCTAAAGCTGAGCGCCCCTTCAAACAACGCCCCAGCTCGGGAACAGATGTGAGACAGAAAAGAAGGGGAAGCAAAGCAGCTTTCCCCTTGCTGTGTATTTCCGTGCATCTGTGGGTGGGTGGTGGAGGAGGGGTGTCGACATGAAACATCATGCTGCTTTCCTCTGCAGAAATGACACCTATCCATCACACAGACATCGACTGTGACACCGAGGTCCCGGAAGAAGCCTCATTTCAGCCGTGTGTCTCAAGGAGGGCTGTTCTGGAATGTCAGCGTCGTTAAAGACCCTGGAAGGCTTGTCAAGCAGCTGATGAACAGCCTCACACTGGTTTCTGATTCCAGAACTGTCATGGCTAACGGTTAACCATGGTGCGCAGGTGAGGTTCAGGGACCACCCTTTGGGATTCACCTTTGTGGGAACATAAAGGTCAAAATGAACAGTCACCAGCCAGGTGGACCTAGCCCGCTTGGAGTTTGGAGACACACCTGGGCGATGAAAAAGAGACAGTTGTTTGGTCTGAATGGGCATGAGCAAGAACAAGCTGGCTGCAGGCAGAGATGTTGCTCTTGAATATGGTACTGATTCAAGAGTATTTTCCCATTTATCCTCATAATGTGAAATGGAAATTAAACCCATTCATAGTTGAAAAGACTAAGGCTTAGCAGCTGAGATCTGTTGGAACCCCACAAATCTATTAGTCAAACATGTGGAACTACAACCTAAGTTTTAAAATTCCAAAACAGGTCTTCCCTGATGACACAAGGGGTTAAGTCTCAGCATGATGAAGCGTCAGGCAGCCACTGCAGCAGAGTTATATCCCCGGCCAGGGAGCTGACCCACATGGCACGGCAGACCTCTCCTGTCTCCCCGCTGCTCCCCTCAACAGTGTATTTCAGTCAATCTTCCTGTTCTACTCCCC
>NW_004567106.1:64142200-64160901 GCF_000260355.1 Condylura cristata | reverse complement strand
CCTCCGGGGCAGGCGGGAATCGAACTCATGCGGAAGTGGCTTTAGCTTCTCAGTGCTGTGCTTTAACCCGCTGCGCCACCAGGGAGGGCCAAAGAAGAGAGTTTTTAAAATGATTGCCCAGTGGGGCATGGTTATGAGGAGAGGTGCTCAGCCGGGGAGAGTGGGGCTCCTACTTGCTGCAGGAGGTGGGGTTCTCCCTCTGTCGAGGCCCTGGGTGGGCCCCTAGCTCTTTCATTCTTTCTTAGAAGTTGTGGGTACACCATTTTGCCAATTTTTGCTCCGTATTGCCATACAGCTCCCCCTATCTTGTAGGAAAATCTAGCTAGTGGGTAAAGGAGCTTCTTCAGCTTGTTCCCAGCAAAGGAGGCCAAGTCAGCACATTCTGGGTTGTGTTGTTTTAAGCCTCGGCTGCAGGGAATTGTCTGCCCAAACCCGTGCTCAGCCAAGCACCCCGACACCCCATTAATCCTGCCAGAGCCTGGTCCTTTTGTCAACTGGGGGTTGAGGGTGGAGACGAGCCATAAAGGGGACCAGAATGCAATGGTCATTGCTCCATGTGGTGTGTACTTCCTCACTGACCGTCCTCCCCAGTGGACCTGAGATTGTACAGGCTACCACCGCAACAGCCAGGGATCCTGGTCCCAACCATATAGTGAGTTGTGGGCAGGGCTGAGTATATAGCTGGGGGCTGGGGGGGTGGGTAGTGGAAAAAAAAGACGCAGAGCCCTTTGGGCCAGAAATACTGGCAATTTCGAGATGGCATCGGCAGAGCGTTAAGGCAAGTGCTGGGCTCCTTGGGGCACAGGGTCCTGAGCAAACTCACCAGTCTCGCAGCCAGGCCCTCCCTAGTCATGGGATCCTCTAGGGAACCTTAGCACTAGGGTGGGAAGCGCCCGCTTCTCCCCAAGCCAGGCTGCTGCCCCACTGGGTTGGAGGAGCTATCTCCAAGTAGGTCCTGTGAAGGAACGGGAAGAGGAGTGATATCAGACAGATAAGAAATATGCCCCTGGTCTGAGAGAGCTTTCTGGGGCCTGGGGAGACCAAACAGGCACCAACAAGAACAGATTCTTGGAACACCTTCACTGGGCAAGATGAGGTAGCTGAACATCTACATGACAAACTTTGTTTGCTGGTACTTTTCCACCAAGGTTGTCCAGGCAAGGTACTTCACTTTCACTTTCAAGGGCAGAAAAAGTAAAGCTGAAGTAAGGAGGCCCTGACCCCTCCAGCACCACCACTGCTGCCTGATTCTGGAGGCCTCTGGCCATGTTCAGAGTTCTCACATGCAAACACCTGACCTCCAGGTCTCCCCCAGCGACATGAACACGTGTGCAGCCTGTATGATAAAGCGCCATTGGTCTACTTCTAACAGACCTTCCTGAACTGTTTTATTATAGCTCCCAATTTTGCGGGTGAGGAATTCAGATGAGACTCAGCCATTTAATTTTCTGGTTCCACATGGCATCAATGAAGGTCATTCATTGGTGGGTGGGCTGATCTGAAGGATGCAGGGGGCTTCACCCATTACTCTGCTCTCTTCCTGATGACCAGCAGGCTGGACACAGATGGGAGTCCAGGAATGGCACTTCCACTGCTTTTTTTATTGGTCAAAAAATCATAGCAGGCACTGAACTAGACATTGTAGAATGTTGCTGAATCCATACGGTTAACTCTCATCCTATGCAACTAGTACTTCTCTAAGGTCTGACATCAACAAGTGTCACACAAAGGAAGAGCTTAGCTGTCTAACATCGCTCAAAATGATCTGGCAGGAACATGGTGCGCAGTGACGTCCTGCCAGGTGAGGCTGAGTTGCGGTAGGAGGGACAGGATTCGGGCCCAGAGGGGAGTGGAGGAGACAAACCTTCCCATGGGAACCGGCCATGTGTCAGCAAAGGACGAGAAACGGGTTTCCTGCTGTAGCAGAGAGGAACTGGGGAGGAGTTGTGGGGAATGAAACTGTGGAAGCGGTGGGTGGATCCAAGATCCCACACCCTCAAAAAAATCAGGCTTGAATTGTTTTATGATGCATTTTACATAAACTGGCGAGAATAAGAACAAGCCACAGAATCTCACTCTTGGTTCCCAGTCATGACCTTCAAGTCTGCATGTGACTGGAGATTCAAAGGCCAAAATCTCTGGCAGTTGAGTGGGCTCCTGGCTCAGCTGCCAAGTTGGACGGCTGGAGCCGTTAGCCAGCCGCATGCCCTGGAACACGCTGTCTCTGCCCCTCCACTGCAGTGATTAGCTTGGCTCACTCAGTCCAAGTAAATAATCACTGTCACAGAGGGATCCTTTATCACAACAGAGGACATTAGCGCCTGCAGAAGCAGACAACTCTTTCCCCAGGAGTTCCCTGGAACACTAAGTCATGACCTAGAGATCCGAAAGAAGCAGAGAAACTTCCAAGTTTCTGAGGAATGACTGCCTAAAAGAGCACAAGGGAATTAAAAACATTAACAAAAGCTTTGAGGCGGATGTTCATCTTTTCATCACCAGTTTGATGGTTCAGTGCAACAGACGTACAAAAGCATCAGCTGTGCACCAGGAAATGCAAGCCCACCCTTGTGGGGTGCCCGAGCTAGAGGGGAGAATGACCCAAAACTGGTAACAAATGTCCCACTGCGTTCCAGTCTCCACCCTCAACCCCCAGTTGACAAAAGGACCAGGTTCTGGCAGGATTAATGGGGTGTCGGGGTACTGGGCTGGGTGCGGGGTTGGACAGACAACTCCCTGCAGCCGAGACTTAAAACAACACAACCCAGAATGTGCTGACTTGGCCTCCTTTGCTGGGAACAAGGGCACCCGCCACGCGGGACCCACCCAGCCGGCGATCTGGAAGGGGCTCCAGCACTGAGCAAAGATGAGAAGGAGCCAGGACTTCTGCGAGGCTTGCGGGGTGAGGAGGGCTGGGGTCGACTGAGAAGCTTTGGAAACAGTGACAAGGGGGCTCGTGGCACCCCTTTTAAAACAGTTAAGAATGATTTCCTCCCTGTCTCTGGATGGCCGGCAGGATGGGGACCGGGAGGAGGGGAAGAGACAGCGTGGGCATGGAGTGGTCCTGCCAGCTCCAGGGAGTGGCCCGCGCCAGCAGAACATCCTGTCCCTGACTCTCTGTGCCCTGCCCCCACCAAAGACTGCCAGGGGCCTCTGCAGCTCCGCTGGTGCCAGAGGACTTGAGCATAGCGAGACGGTGCCAGTCTGCTCACAGCTTCCGAGGCTGGCTGGGGCAGAGCTCAGCACCAAATCCCATTCTGCTTTCAGTCTGTCTGAGCCCCACTGTGGAGCTAGCCCAGGGCTGCCCGACAAAAGGAAGGGGACATGGGAAGGCAGAGGGCCAAGAGATGTTTTCTTAGTTGGATCGGAAATCACAAACCCTATAGGGGTGCAGAGCTTGGCCCGGCAGCCAGGCAGACCTGACCTCAGGTCCCAGCCCTGCTGCTTCTTAACCATACAGATGGGCCCTTGGTATCCACACACCTGTTTCCTCAGCTGTGCAGTCGGTAGAAACAGTGCTTGGCTCATGGGTCCTCGCGAGAGCTAACTGCATAGCCTCGCGCAGTGTCCGGCGCATAGTAGCGGCTCATTAAACGTCAGCCAATGTGTTGCTGGCCACTTGCATCCGTCTTATCCCTGCACAGGTTACGTGAATCCATCAGGTGGATTTTCACGTGACTCACCTGGACATCTGTCTTCATTTGATCCTTTTGATCCAGATGATTTTTTTTTTTTTTGGACACTGTTCATTTTTTTTCTCTTTTTTAACCAGGGAGAGAAAAATACTTTCTAATACAAAGAAGAGTTCCTGGGGTAGAGCAGGGTTTGTGCAGACAAGAATATCCACCAGGAAGCAGGTTCTCAAGGCCTTTCAGAAGGAAGAGGCTTCTTTCCTGGCCCTTAGCCTTGCTGGGGCTAGGCCTTGCTCCCGGCCATCTGTGTGATGTCCCAGGATGGACAAGCCCTTTGAGCAAGCTGGCTGGGCCACAGCATCCCAAGTTCCTGGGGTGAGCTGAAGTGGAGATGAGACGGCCTGCACATTGTTCATTCGCACGAATTCACGTCACTTTTCCTTTGATTCACAGCTACTACATTCAAGGGCTGCTTTAGAAATCGCTGTGTTAGTCAGTCAGGGACGAAGGCAGAGTCCTCAAGAGTCCCCTGGTTAAGAAACCAACTTCTTCCATGCACGAATGTGACCACCATCAGCAGATGCACCTACAAGCAACCCTGCCGACCTCGGCCCTTGCCTATGGCCCCCAGGGAGCGTCCAGGATCGTCCTCTCTGACATCCGAGCTGGAAACCGCCGGGAACACGGGACTCATGAGCGTGCACCGTGCCTCCTGGCCTCCTGACGCTAAAACCCTTGCTGCCACACAACTCAGTGACTGGTATCCTTGGAGAATGCACACTGCACTTTGTCCCTCGAAACCCAGAGGACAGACACGTGTCGAGGGCAGTTGGCTCAGTCAGAGTCCAGACCCCTAATTTGGAGTCTGCCTTGACCCACCCATCCAAGCAGAGAACTCTGCCTCACTTCATCACGCTCCAAGTTTTGCTGCGACCTGAGTTAGAACCCCTTCAGCTTGCAAGAGGGAGGGGGGCAGACACCCAGGACTCATGCGTCTTCTCCGTGGGTACTGCATGGATGGCTCCTGCCTGCTGAACTTCGAGCGACACGCTATGTCTCCTCTCAAGCTTAGGCTCCCAGAATGACATGAAACTGTGACATAAGAATTCTCTGTGGAGGGAGCAAGAGTTCTGATCACAAATGTAGGGGAAGGATGAAGTCTCTAGGGACAGGTCACTCCGCACCCAGAGGACCTACTCAGATCCAAGCACCAAGTGGACCCTCGGAGTCCCCGCTTCCCTCCCACACAAAGGCAAGGCCAGGGGTGGTGCCCAGACAGCTCGCGCTCGGTGGGGAACAAGACATGACTGGTGGGCTTCCTTGTGGCGGTGCAGACAGACTCCGAATGCCAGTCTACCTTGACTATTTTCTAGTGCTTTCTTATGGGACCCTCACTTACTCAACACTGGCTGCAAGCCCCTTGCTCTCCTTACTGTAGGATGCAACTGCTGTCTAGATCCCAGGTGACAAGCTCGAGCTCTAAGTCAGCCTTCCCCAACTGACCCGATCTTGCAGTTTCAAGCCATGGGTGCGGCCCTGTCTTCCCTGCAACCCATGCATCCCCTCTGGCCACAGCCACGCAGGGTCTTGAGTTCCTTTGTCCCCTGACACTGGGAAAGCAGAGGGTAAGAGAACTGAGTGGGGCTGACCAGCTGAGGCCCACACAGAAGAGCAGAACCCCACAACACCCCAATGCAAATGGAAAGCTGAGGCCATTTCCACTCACAGGGACCCCAGCAGAGACCATGGTGAGGGAAGCGGGTAGCCTCGTCCCACCCACTCCTCGGGCCCTCCTCGGTTGCCACACTTTTCCCACTGTGCACCCAACCCTGTCCCCTGAGCCCTGTTATTGAAGGGCTTTCTTCATATCCTCTCTCTGTGAGTCAACATCTCCTCCACTCAGTCCCCACCAGAACTTCCTGTCATAGGACCCGACAACCCCATGACCTTCTCTCAGCCAAACGTGGGGTTAGAAAGACCTCAAAGAACTCATTCATTCTAAAGAGCTAATCACTGGTGCATTGTTTCTCAGGGGTATGTCCGCCTTATCAGAAGGTCAGTGGCCCCCAGACTGGATGGTGGATCTGTGCGCGTAGGACAGGCCATGGGGAATACTTCTCAGCAAGGGCTGAAGTCCCATAAAGAGTCTAACCTGGCCCTCCCTGGTGGCTCAGCGGGTCAAAGCACAGCACAAAAAGCTAAAGCCGCTTCCACATGAGTTCGATCCCCGCCTGCCCCGGAGGTGACCACATGGTGCTGCAGACCTCTCCTGACCCGCCCGCTGCTCCCCTCAGCAGTATACTTCGTCCATCTGCCTGTTCTGCTCCCCGCTCTGTCTCTGGTGAATCCTCTCATCCTCCACATCTCTGGCCTGTACCCCAGTTTCATATGAATAAATAAATAAATCTTTCTAAAAAAAAAGAGAAGAGTCTAAGCTAACTGACGTGATGAGCTCCCGCCTCCCCCCACCCCAGCCCTGTCCAAAAGGGTCAGCCCTAGGCCACGTTTTTCCTCTGAAATCTCTTATCTCATAATCCAGCTGTCGGGAAGGGAGAACAAAGCTGCCAGCTGATTATTATGCAAGAGCAAAGCAGACAATTCACTTCAGCAGGTTCAGAGTCCTGTCTCCCAAGACGTGCTACAGCCTGCCTGGATTTATCTCGCCACATTTTCTTCTGGCCTCAAATCCTTACACACTGTTGTTTCTCTTGTTGCAGCGAGACAAAAGGGAACTGGAGAAAGAAATGTGTTGCAGCACTGACTTAGGAAAGCTGCTCTCTCCTTTCTTTGCTGCACTGACTTCTCCAAGGCATCAGGACTTACTGCCTTTTTGAGAAAACTCAGGAGGGAGAGGAAAAGGGAGACCTTGGGGAGCCATGGCCCAAACAGGGGAGGCGAGAGCCACGACTTCGTGGCCATCCTCGAGAATTCAGGCTTTTGTGCTGCTGAAAGCCTCAAAAAGGATGGCCAGCTGAAATGCTAAGGTCACATGCACAGCTGATCATTTGTTAGCATGTAAGCATGTCCCATGCAAGGCTTGGGATATATTTCTACTAAATATCTCTCATTCTTCATCTGAAACTGATGTTTAAGTTTCCTGTGACCCAATCACATCCTCTCCCTGTCCCCAGCCATCTCCCATTCCCTGGCTGGCAAGTGACACCCCCTTGCTGTAGAGGAGGATTTATGGGGTACATACCAGAAGCCTATAGAATGATGAAGGTCCATACCCTGCACTGAACAGCATCTGAGGTAAATCTCCCTGGGAGATACAGCTCCGCTGGCTGCTTTGAACTTGCTTCCCTAAAGGTTCTGCTGGACACCCACAAACCAATAAATACAGCAGAGAAACTAGGGGCCAGGTGTCCAGGAGAGATAGTGAAATTGATGAAGATCGCCTGGGCCTCTCGCCAGCCTAAGTCAGTGGCTGCGGGCACCATCAGAAATTTGGGGAGTACTTAGGTGCTGGATTCCTGGCGCCTTTTGCCCTTGAGAGTCTGTTCGTCTGTCCACCCCGACTGGCTGAAAATCCAGTCTCGCTCCCGGCGTGCTGCCCAGCTGTGCCCAGGCCCCAGGGCTCCCCCTGACACCCCAGCTCCTCTCACTGCAGTCCCAGGAGCTGATGACTTCCTGTCTCTTCCCAAAATGTACCAGGGTGGTCCCTAGGAAAAAGGGAAGTTCCAGGTTCCCTGCCCCACCCAGAAGGAGGGTGGAGCTGAGCAGAGAAAAAGAAGAGCAGAGAAGGAAATGAAGGATGGAGAGCCAGGAGACCTGAGGAGGCCACATGGAGCAGCAAGCATGTGAGGAAGAAGCCGTGCTTGTTTCCTGACCCTGGACTGGTTAAGGCAGATGTGGGTGAGAGACCTGCAGGGAGGTGACTATGGCAGTGTTTATATTGATTTTGATTTTGCTCTTTTGCTCCCAGACTTGTCTGGCCATGTCTGACCCTTTTCCATGGGTCCCGGCCAGAAGGTGCTTTAGGCTTGTGGCGGCTTTCAGGCCTTGCTTTGGGCCAGTCCCTTTTGGGTTGACTTTTGCCCACGAGGGGATGGGTCACTTCAGGTGTTTGATTTGGAAGTTATATTCTTTGTGTTCCGTATTGTATATTCACTGTATTAAAGTCCCTTTTCATTAAAGTTATGTATGTTTTGTCTTGTTGCGGCAGATGGCAGAACCCACTTAGAGCAGGCAGGTTTTTGGGGCTTCAGGGGTGCCCCTCTCCCACTGTCCTCTAACAGATTTGGGGTGCCCTATATCAAAAACACCCACACTTCTCAGCTTCTTATCTCTCCCTTTCCTCCTAGTCAACAGTCCAGTTTGGAGGTCCCCGTGTAAGATGACTCCCACGCCTCTTGGCCACCCCATTCGCCTTAGTTCGCTTCAGACTGCCCCAAGGGCAGCCAGTCCACAAGAAACCACAGTCATTATCCCCTAGAATGAGTCACTTGCCCCAATGGGGGCTGAAGAGCATCAGAGAAACAGCGATGTGATCAGGGCCAGATCTGGGAGCTCCATGGGGGGAAACCTTGATGAGTGCAGGTGCTGGTAAAGTGCACCCTGAATTGCACATGGGGGCTACTAGGACACCCCCCCCCATTCTCCTAACAGGACCACCCCTGCTGCTGGCTGCCACATCTTTTTTTAAAAATATCTGTTTATTTATGCATACAAGACCTGGGGGATTCCCCAGAGACAGAGAGGGGAGCAGAACAGGCAGCTAAATGGAAACACACTGCTGAGGGGAGCAGCGGGGAGACAGGAGAGGTCAGCTGGGCCATGTGGGTCAGCTCCCTGGCCCGGGATTGAACTCATGCTGCAGTGGCTGCGGACAGCTTCACAGCGCTGAGACTTAACCCCTGAGCCACCAGGGAGGGGCCTGGCTGCCACGTCTTTATGCCAGTTTTTCCCCTACCTCTTGTTCTACTGTGTTCTCATGCACTCGCATCCAAATCAACGTGTCCACTTGACCAACTAGTAAGGTCAGTCCTTTTTTTTTTTTTTGAACACTAATTGCCTGTGAGGTCTGTCTACCCGATCGCTAGGATTTTCCTCTCACTCAGGCACTTCCTTTTTTTATTCTGTCCAATGTAAAGCACAGGATATAAGGGTCCAGTGAATTTCCAGATGTACTGGCATGCATCTTTTATGATTTTCTATCTAGTGTTATTTGAAAGTGTTATTTGGGGATGCTTTGGGTTTTTGGTTTTTTTTTTAACAACAACAAAAAAAGAACACTCTCAAACATTTCACTGTTTAGAAAATGGACTCAGAAGAATTCAGTCACTCGGCCAAATACAACTTTGGTGAAGGTTTCTGGGATGAAGAAAAGCAATAAGATAGGGTTTTGTGGTAGTTTCCTTTTGTATTTTACTTGTGACTCTTCCCGATGCCAACATTTCTGACTCTAGAACAAATACCCTCCCAGGATCTCATGCCTGCTAATGGCTGGACTGGGGGCTTTTTTTCTTTTTTTCATGGGAATCACATGGCTCAACAGTCCAGAATGCTGACTATTCTCAGTGAGAAAAGTCCCTTCTGTTGAGTATTTGTCTCTGTTATCTGTTGTTGTTGTTGTTTAAGATTTATTTATTTATTCAGACAAAAATGGGGTATAGGCCAGAGGTACAGGGAGGTAAGCGGATTCACCAGAGACAGAGTGGGGAGCAGAACAGGCAGATCAATGAAGTACATTGCTGAGGGAAGCAGCCGCTGGTCAGGAGAGGTCTGCCCCACCCTGTGGGTCACCTTTGGGGATGGGGATCGAACTTGCACTGAAGCGGCTGCGGCCAGCTTGCAGTACTGTGCTTTAACCCACTGCACCACCAGGGAGGGCCTATCTGTTATCTTAAGAGAAGGAAAAGAAGGCACCTAATTAGGTCTGAGGCATGAGGCACGAAGCTCAAGGGGAAGCAGCTTCCGTGGGGCCATGAAGGAGAGTGACAAGACAGGAGAGGGGGGCCTTCACTCCCCTGGGCAGGAGGTCACGTGAGTCATTCCCCTGCTCTGCTCCAGCCTAGACCAGGCTGATGTTTCACAAGAGACATTGAGGAGTGAAAGTTCACATTCCAGGGTCTCCGGGGTGTTGCCTCATTCACTCATTCAAAACCACCGACTGCAGATCTCTGGCATGCCAGCCACTGCGTGGGGGCACGGGGGACACCCAGTGCCCGCAACAGCTACCGACTAGTCCTAAGACAGGTCTCCACGTAGTAAGTGCATCACAGAGCGTCGCAGGGGCTGAGCAGAACCTGCTGGCCACAGGTTCTCAGCCAGAGTGACTTTGCCTCCCAGGGGCCACCCTGCAACATCTGCAGGCATTTCTAGCTGTCACGCTGTGGTGAGGGGTGTGCTGGCACTGGGGGGCAGAGACCAGATATGCCGCTAGACATCTCACAAGACATTAGACAGTGGCTTCAACAGGGAATGATCCAGCCTCGAATGGGAGTGGTGCCCAGCAGACACCCCAGCCTCATGGAACCAAAATGAGATGGGAGCATCCAAGCCAGGGTCCCTGGGGAGACTTAGACGTAAGGTCAACTCAGGACACAGCTTGTCTCCTGGCCCTGGGGTGGACAGATCTGGCTGGCTGGCTCAGGAATGGGGGTCTGCCTGGCCACTGTGTTCTTTTCCTGGTTGTGTCATGGGTTGTAGATGGGGTTTTGCCCCTAAGCAAATGACTTTACCCTCTCGGCTGAGGTCACCTCACCTGGAAAACAGAGCTGGAGTCTCTGGTCGCCTAATCACTTCCTGCCTGAGAGACGGTTGGTCCCGGGGCCAAGGATGGTGTCCTGCTCCAGGGCCAGGAGACAAGCTGTGTCCTGAGTTGATCTTGAGTCCAAGTCGGAGTGTAGCAGGCATGATGTCTCCCCAAGGACCCCAGCTAGGGTGCCCCCATCTCTGAGACTTAAATTTACCCATCCGCAAACAAGAGCCGCTTAAGTTGCCTGTCTCCTGAGTCGGGAGGAAAGGTTTAGCAAATGAAGCAAGATGGAAAATTATCTGGAGACTGCTCCAGTGACCAGAGCCAACACACCCCCAGGAATACAGAGTACTCAACTTCCTCTGGCTCTTTTCCTAAGCTGGTCACCCCTTTTCCTTAAAATGACAACGCTGTGTGGATAATCAACTTCTGACAGCAGCCCACACCCAGCCGCTGGCTGACCCCAGTTCTAATAGCACCATCCACAATGAAAGCTATTTTTCTAACCACTCCTTTCCCTCCACCTGTCTCGTGTTCTTCCAAGCATAAGTTCTTTTCCCAGAATTTCTAAGTAAAGAAGAAAAGAAAAATTTCTTCCATTTTGACAGGTGATGGAAATGGGCTGGTCATCGATGATTTGCCAAATTCTGATTCAGAAATGAACAAGTCCTGGGCTGGATTTGGGTTTTAAGGACAGGCTTAAAACAGCTTCTGAATTGTTGTGGGGTTTTTTGTGTGTGTGTGTTTTTTTTTTTTGAAAATTCACTTATTGGCCAGGAGGTGAATTTGCTAAGCTGTGGTTATTGGCATATTGGCATTCGGATTGCACAGACAGGAAATTCCCAGCATAACCAACCTTCATCTAGAAGCCTGCTGTCGCTGGAAATCTCCAACTCCTCCCTGGCTATTTCTTTTAGGTTCTTTCTTAACCCAGCCACCCAGCCAACTAGCCACTTACTGTAAATTACAGTGTCACTGTGTACGTTTACATCTATTGATCGATCTTTTCTGGGAGCTCAGGGGAGAAAGTGGGGTGTAACTTGCTAAGCACTAATCACTTTCTCCATAAAGTGTTCTATGGAACTTTGCCAAAGAGCTGCCAAGATGCCCACCCCCAGAATCCCAGAGAACTTTCCATTACTGGAAATTCCTTCCAGAATCACCCAACCACAACTTACTCCCAACACACACACACACACACAATTACTAGGGTAGGCTGAGCTGCTATAACAAGCATCCCCAGGGTCTCAGTGAACTAACTGAAGGGTTATTTGTCTCTCACAGATAATACTTGCTGCTCTCACTAAATAGTGTCCTAACTGTAAGTACCTAAATTATGTCTTGCCTTCTAGGTCATAATTCTTTGAGGAACTGTGACTTCTACATTTTATGTAACTGAGATGTCTGTTTTTACAGTTTGTACTACAAATAATTTGGTCCAATTAGAAGTAGCTAGAAATGCTGTCTGTATTTTCCAAGACCCCAACTTCTTTGCCTTTATCTATCCCACCAGAAATCTGTGTCCTTGCTAGTAGGTGGAGAAGGGAAGAGAAAAATACAAAGAACTTGAACATTTTATTGTTTTTATCAGGTCTTATTAGTCCTGTCTAGCTATGTCAAAACAGTGTCAGGGTGCTGGAGAAGTTCCCTGGGCGTGCAGTCCAGACAGGCAAAGCGCCTCCTGGAAGCCACAGCGAATCCTTCTGGGCTGCTCTCAGCCGAAAGAGCAACACCAAAACTCTGAGCCCCTCCACTGAGGATTCCTTCAGTTTCCTCCCAGGTGAGCCAATTAAATCTGAGTGGGTTCCTATAAGCCCTCAGGGACCTAGAACGATTGGCCCTGTTCTCCTGCTTCAGTCAGATGGATTCATCAAATCTGTCTACTTACTTACCTACCTGTTATCTATCTGTCTGTCTGTCTATCTATCTCTCTATCTACCTATCTAATCTATCTACCTATCTATCTGTCTGTCTGTCTGTCTACCTATCTTCCTACTTACCTATCTATCTACCTACCTATATATCTACCTATCTACCTGTTATTTGTCTATCTATCTATCTATCTGTCTGTCTACCTATCTATCTGTCAATCTACCTATCTAATCTATCTATCTACCTATCTGTCTGTCTGTCTACCTGACTATCTGCCTACTTACCTATCTATCTACTTACCTATATATCTACCTACCTACCTGTTATCTATCTGTCTATCTGTCTATCTTTCAATCTACCTATCTAATCTACCTGTCTGTCTGTCTGTCTGTCTACCTGACTATCTGCCTACTTACCTATCTGATTATCTGCCTACTTACCTATCTATCTATCTACCTACCTATATATCTACCTACCTACCTATTATCTATCTGTCTGTCTGTCTGTCTCTACCAATCTATCTATCTACACATACTTCCTAATGACTTCATTTTGGGATCCACTTGCCCACCCCTTAACTGATCATGGTTAGAACCAGCCAGCTGCTGATCATAGTAGAGCTAGTATAAATACATGCAGTAGGCTGAATTAAAAGGTCACCAAAATGTCCTTTTTTTCTGTCCTATGTGAGAGTCATACATGCCTGCCATGCTGGATTCAGGAGTCAGCCTGTGACTTGGTTTAGGCATTTAAATGTGGGAGGAGCAGAAATGAGGGATATGTGTCCCTGCTAGGCAGAAATGGTAAGAACCTGAGTGTGATTCCATCACTCTTTTATCTCTCTCCTGATGACCAAGCCACGCTTCCTACAGAAGCTGTTCCAATAGCCAGGGTCCCAGAATAAAGTTCGTGGTGAATATGTTGTATGAGGGAGTAACCTATCTGCATTATCGCAAAAACTTTGGGATTAGCTGTTAAAGCAGCAGAACCTTGGAAATCCTGACTAAAAAAGTGAATACCCAGCCCTTTCCTACAAGATTACCCTATAATTCCTTGTACAAATTATAACATTTCCTCCCCAGTATTTGTCACACCAAAATATGGCTTCTCGAATAAATAATTTTGCATCTTTTCTCTAGTTCTTCTGCCTGCCTTATATCGGCTCAGCAAATACAATTTCTAAATCTGCCACAACATACTCTTCCAGTTCAGCTTCTGCAGAAATGGACTGGCAGTTTCTCTGCCCAAAGAAGGGGGGGGGGGGAGAACAGTAATTTCCAAGAAGCCAGTTCCTCACAGCAGTTTGAATATAGTGAACATCAGCTGATGCTTGCTCTCTGAAGACAACCGAGATGTGTCTCAAAGAGGAATTAGCAGCACCATTTGTCAGTGTGAGCAGCAATAATTTGTTCCATCTAAACCTCCACACTTGCTGTATCCTATTTTAGCAACCTCCCTGAGAATACAAAACCACAACAACCAAAAAACCAAAAAGCCGAGGTGCAATTGGTGACTTTAAACCTGAAATATAAAAATCCCAATCTGGGCAAGTCAACCCAAAAAAATGCAGTCTCTTTACATTTGAATATAGATTATGCCACCATTTGGTCTATAGTCAAACTGACTACAGGGCAGAATTTCAGTGACATGTGCACCAGCTTCAGAAGTCAGGCAGCCTGGAATTTGCGATATTGCCACCAGTTCAACCTGGCCCATTTTGTTCCACCGGCCTACACAGCGGTGGGCCTAACTGTTCCTCCCCAGAATTACGGTTCTGGCTGGCGGAGCTGGCAACAACTGGATGTTCAGACCTTACATGGCACAGGAGCTGAATTATGGGAATGTTCCTTTTCTCCATGCACGGGGGAACTCTGCGCTGCCGGAGGACGTCCTGGCCTGGCCAGGCACCAGCATGCGCGTCCTACTGAGTCATTTCTCTTGGCTTTTCCACTTTGGAGGCTGGCACATCATAATTGCAGCTGTGTTTCTGTTGTCAGAGCAAATTACCTCACTGACAGCCTCAAAATAGAATCCAGCCCAAAGGTGCTGGCTGTACAGAGGCTTCTGAGGACTCAACCTGGGTGCTGAGCCAGACGGCAGGGCATGAAGCTCCACACAAAAGCCCTAACTGTTAAACAGCCATGACCCCTCTCTCCTCTCAACAGGATAGACAAAGAGCTTTGTCATACACTCATCCGTGTGCAGACTGGAGATAGAAATTTTCTGTTTCATTGAGGAAACATTGCACGATGCTTTAGGAGTACAGCCTCATACTTCTTCAGAGGTATGCTGCCATCACCAGCACCAAAGCACCAAACCCTTCACCACAGGGTGCTGGGCTCCTTCCTCCACCCACCTGGAGCCTCAGTTCTGCAGTTAGATTTTAAGGACTTGTTTATTCTGTCTGACTCACTTGTGCATGAAATCATCTGATACCTGGCTTTCTCCTTGGCGTATTTCACTTAGCATGAATCCCTCTGGTGCCATCCATGTTATCATAAAAAGTCAAGACTTCGGGCCCTCCCTGGTGGTTCAGCGGGTTAAAGCACAGCACTGAGAAGCTAAAGCCGCTTCAGCATGAGTTTGATCCCCACCTGCCCCAGAGCTGACGCACAGAGCGCAGCAGACCTCTGCTGACCCACACGCTGCTCCCCTCAGCAGTGTACTTCGTCAGTCGGCCTGTTCTGCTCCCCACTCTGTCTCTGGGGAACCCTCTCACCGCCCCTGCACTTCTGGCCTGTACCCCAGTCCTATATGCATACATAAATAAATCTTAAAAAAAAAAAGTCAAGATCCCATCATGTTCATAGTATTCCACTATGTTTATATACCACTTTTTCTTTACCCACTGATCTGTCACTGTGCCCTTAGGTTGTTTCCATGACTTGGCTATTATAAACAGTGCTGCAGTGAACAGCAGTGGTTCTATATTCTCCAGTTAGTGTTTTTATTAATATGTTCTTCGGGCGGATACTCAGGTAGGAGTGACAGACCTGGGTCATATTGTAGGCCTATTTTTTTTTTTTAACATTTGAGACACCTCCACACTGTTTCCTGCAGGGGCTGGATCAGCCTACATTCCCACCGACAGTGTCTGAGGGTTCCTTCTTCCCCACCTCCTCACCAGCACTGTTCTAGAAAGGAGAAGTCCTTGGAAGTTCATCCCCATTGAGCTCCCACTCACTCATTCCTTCAGTATCTCACTCACTGACCAGGGGGCTCTGTTCCGAATCCCCAACGCTGCCCTTAGCCACTGCCGCCTCCCTCCCCCTCTCCACGCCCCTGAGAAATCACTGTGTGTTTCTGAGTTTACTCCTCAGTCTTTCTCAAATCCAAATGCTCTCTTCACCCTCAACTCCCACGCTGATCGGGGTCCTCACCATCTTTCCCTGGACCTTTGCACCTGCTCCCCGCTGGCTCTTCTGCACCATCCAAATCCGCCCCCCACACACACACACACCATAGCACCAAAACAAGAAAACCATCCCTGAGAGCACCCCCGCCCCGTGACTCCTAGCCCAGTGGGGTACAGCTCCTCTGTACCATCTTTCAGATTGTCTCATCCTTTCCCCCTCAGTCTAATTAAATCCAACATATCCCTCAAAACTTCCTTCAGGAGTCTCCCTGGTGGTGCAGGGGTTAAGTCTCGGCACTATGACACTATGACAGCCGCTTCCGCACGAGTTCAATCCCCGGCCAGGGAGCTGACCCACATGGCACAGCAGACCTCCCCTGTTTTTCCGCTGCTCCCCTCAGCAGTGTATTTTAGTAGATCTGCCTGTTCTCTCCTTACGCTGTGTCTGGTGAATCCTCTCACCCCCTGCATCTCTGGCCTGTATCCCAGTTCTTGTATGCATAAGTAAATAAATCTTAAAAAAAAAAAAACTTCATTGCGGGGTCAGTCTCTCGAAGAGCTTGTGCCCAGTGACCCCCCTCTTATTTCCTACCAGCAGACGCACCACTAAGCCTAATACCTCACATTCAAAATAACAATGCAGAGTTCTGTGGCCTCTTATTTGATGCCATACACCTGCTGCTAGGCAAGAGCTAGGTTCAAAAAACAGATGCATGAACGAGCAAATGGCAGAAGATGAATGTGTCACTTCTGCGTGGGAGCTCTCCGACAGGACAGAACCCCCACCAGTATCCCACGGCTATTATGGGGGCCCCTGCCCAGCCAGCCCAGGGCCCCAGTGCTCAGCAACCACTGACTGGTGTTTCTTCTCGGCCTCTACTGAGCAGTAGATGGAAGTGTTTCTCATCTAGGAACTGAGTCCACGCTATAGTTACGTATCCTTTCTAAGCCTCAGGTTGCGGTATGTAAAATGAATTCTATTGTAGTATCTCCTGAATAGAACTGCCATGAACAATGAATGAAACAAAGCAAGGTGTTTGGTCGCAACTCAGGAAATGATATCTGTAACTAACCTAGAAAGCGCTTGGTGTGATAAGAGCTAGCCAAGGAGGTGCAGTGGGAGTCCAGAGTAGAAAAGAACTTGAAAACTGGACATCCGCCCTGCCTCCCCCAATATTTTCTACCGTATTAGTGGTTCTGACAAGTCCCATCATTGTGGGTTTACTGTGCTCTGTTACACAAGACAGTGATTTCCATTTCCTTGCCTGTCTTAGCAGGTGTTTACGTAAAACTGGAGCAAGAGCAAGAAAAGCATGAAATAGAAAAAAAATCAATGCATGGGACCAGGCTTGAGCTGGCTCCCCAAGAAACTAGAGAGCTGCCGCCTGTTGCCACGGTGCCATGGAGGGAGAGAGGGTCTGGTTTATCGTCTTGAAAAGAACTAAGTTACAAACACACTCATTCCAGCCCAAATCCTACATTAATCCTCATCCCAAGTGAGCCGCCAGTGGATGACAGTTTGGTGATTGGAGACTCCAGAGGAAAAGGCCCTACGCTGAGGGGCAGCATTATTATATCTGGTCCTGGTTTCCCCATGGGAAAGTCATCATCACGCCTTCCCTCCTTAGCTTCTTCCAAACTCATGTCATGTTGGCAAGAGAACAGAAGAAGGGCCCTCGCTGGTGGCGCAACAGGTTAAAGCACAGCACTAGGAAGCTGGCCCCAGCCCTGCAGCCTCAGTTCAATCCCCGGCCAAGGAGGTGACCCACATGGCGCGGCAGCCCTCTCCTGTCTCCCCACTGTTCCCCTCAGGACCTGTTCCACTCCCCACTCTGTCTCTGATGAGTCCTCTCACCCCACCCTCCGCACCTCTGGCCTGTACCCCAGTTCTTGAATACTTAAATCTTTTTTTAAAAGAGAGGGAACAGAAGAAGCCCGACACTTGCAACCAGTATAGTGTTATATGGCAATTCTATCTCAAGTGCCCGAGAAAAAAAAATAATGAAATCATTAAAATGAGACAGAGTTTAAAGATCATTTTTAAAAGAAAGGTCAAAAAAATAACAATAGTAAACCCAGCAGAGCCAGTAGAAGCAACCTGGCAGGGCCTTGGAATACTGAGGACTAAACTCAGGTGGGCTTCCCGAGAACCACTGCCAAGAATTTGGAGACTTTGCAAGTTGTTCGTTAAACCAACAGTGTCTAGACCAACAGTGTCTAGGAAATGGACAGAGGGCCTCGCCCCGCCCTGCTGGAGCAAGATCCAGCAAGCCCCTTTTCAATTGTATTTGGACCCCCATTGCTTCTATGGGGGAGACCTTCTACGTGGCCTCACAGCTTAGTGCAAGTGTTGGCAGGGGAAGAACACCTGGGAGCAGCAGAGAACAAAGGCAGCAACCAATACTGCATTCGACATTAGCGAAATCAGGGTGGTTTTCATAGCATTTTGTTTTCCCAAGCACCTTCTCATAACAGATAAAAGCAGAGCCTGACAGAAGGAAAGGAAATCGTGAGGTCGCCTCTCCCCAGGCCATCCTGGACATCACACCAGACCCGAGACCCACAGGGTTAAACCATATTTAAATGTCCTTTGGGCCCTCCCTGGTGGCACAATGGGTTAAAGCGCAGCACTATGAAGCTGTCCGCAGCCACTGCAGCATGAGTTCGATCCCGGGCCAGGGAGGTGACCCACATGGCACAGCTGACCTCTTGGACCTCTGGCCTGTACCCCAGTTCTGTATGCATAAATAAAAAAATCTTTTTAAAAACTAAAATAAATGTTCTTTTAAAAGGTAACAACAGTACAGGAAAGGACAGAACAGGAAGGTTAGTGGGAACTTACACAACTGAATTTATATGACGTTATAATGTGAAGTCACGCCAATGACAAAATTTTCATTTTTAACCTTTTTCATGTCCTTTAAGATTTACCATTACATGTCTGTCATTTCAGAGAAGGCAAAGACAAAATCACGGTATCTTTGTCAATCTTTAGAAATGGGTGATGGATCCTCCATATGCTCAGCACGAAAAAGAAATGACAATGATGTGACATGACAGGGGTCCTGGCAATCAAAGGCGATACCAATACTACACAGATGCAGTCGCCCAACACGTTACATCTCACACGGTATCTTGGTGACAT
>NW_004567106.1:64138584-64141705 GCF_000260355.1 Condylura cristata | reverse complement strand
CCAGGCAGAACGGGGGCAGGGCTCAGGCCACTGCAAGGCCCAGCTCCAGGGAAGACAAGGAGCTCTGCTGTCCTGAAGGCAACTCTGGGCTCCCTCACCCCGGCCGCGCCAGGCCCGCCTCCCCGCTCTTCCTGCAGCCCTCACCCTGCTCTGATGTGTGTGGGGACAGGGACAGCCGCCAACTCTTGGCCGCGCTCTCTAACAAGTTCCGAGAGTCTGTTTGTTAAAGAAAAATTCCAGTGGGTGCATCCAACACATGGAACTCAAGTACCAAAATTATATTTATCCGTCGCACTGCCAAGGAGATCACATGCCCTGTGAGTCACTCCAGATGTGCTCAAATACAGAGTCTTTCTGTGGAAGCCCAGTCCCCCAATCCCGCAGAGAGTCAGGTCAGCGGAGGTCCCCACGCCCGGGCCCCTGAAGGCAGCGTCTGTGTCCAGCCGCCAGACGGGAGGCAGGAGCTGGTGTCCTCGCCCTGCTGACCCGCGAGGGATCTCAGAACTCTCACGTTGCCCTCCAACGACGAAGCGGACTAACCTGTAGCTCCTGGGTCCCCTGGGTTTGGGGGTGACCTTTCATCTCTTGGAGGGAAATATGAGTTGGAAGACGCTGCTTCTTCTGCTGCTGTGTTACGATGCTCAGACCACTGTGCCCCAGCGGTGGAGCCGCGGTGAGTGGCATTGAATGTTCTTGGCTTCATGCTCATGGTCGCCTTCAGTACCAGCAGGAACTAGGGAAAGGAGAGGCGGGAGAGGGGAGGAAAGTAGAAGCCCCATGCTCTCCTTTTCTCTCACCCCGGGCAATGGCTTTATGCTTCCTGGCTTGTTGCCCTGTTAGAAGCTGATTGGAAAATGACGCGGAACGAAATCAAAGCCCTCAGGTGCAGCGGCAGAGGGCATCTCTCCCACATGCCCAAGTCCAGCCACCTCCGCTCCCAGACGCCCCCTGCAGCTGGGCGGGCCTGCAGGGCGCGCGAATAATTCGGGGTATGCACACGGGGCTTGCGGGGGCGTGTGCAGGTGCCGCTGTCTGAAGCCACCACCAAGAGGCAGTGGTGCCAGGAGCACGAGGCCGGCCACCTGGCCAACCCAAGCAGGAGCCCGACCTGAGCACGGTGGACGCCTCTGCAGCCAGTGGGCGCTTATCCCCGGCGGGTGTGCGGGGCCCCCGAGAGAGCCGTGCCATCCTCGGCAGCCTAAAGGCAACTAGTGTCTCCATCCCAGAAAGATCCAGAAAAAGACGTCAGGCTCGTAGGTGTTTCTAGAGAGCCACAGTAGGATGAAGACTGGCCTGGAGTCTGGGGATGAGTGTCCCGGCTCTCAAGGGGTGGTCAGGGAAGGAGGGGGGCCGCTGTGGGACACGGTGGAGACAGACCTGGAATGGGGGCAAGGGGGGCATCAGACACTGCATGTCCTTGGGGGTTTATTCTTTCACTTTCAAGCCTGGGATTAGCCAGGTGCCAGTCCTCTGAGCTGAGCTGTCAATAACTGTTGCCCAGAGGCAAATAATAAATGAGCACCTTTCCCTGCTCACTATATGCACAAATTTGGGGGGCAAAGCTTGTGAGCAGAGAACAGAAGCTCACAAGCCGTAGTGACTCTGTGGGCTCCCTAAATTTGCCTTGTAAAAAAAGGATGATAGTATCTATCCACTCCTCCTAACAGAGGCTGCTATAAAGCAAAGATGATTGGATTTGTAACAAGGTTTATAAACAGGGAGAGTCGGTTTGTGATGTGATGAATTCCCCAGCAAGGAATTCAAACGCTTTAAAAATCTGCCCCCAACGGGCTGTGATCCGCAGCCGGTGTCTTAACCTCTGGAGCTGCAATGTGCTAACAGGCACCAGCTTAACAGCAACAAATTTACTAACTGCCCTGCGTGGTGATGCAGCTCCTATTCAGAAACAGAAGAGGTTTTGGAAATGATAAGGCCGTGTAGAAATGGTAGCCATTGAAAATACGAAAAAAAATCATCCAAAAAGTTTGAGATTCTCAACGGAAGACGGAAAGTGGAGCCCCAATAGCCAGGTAAAGACACCAAACGGCACTGAACACCCGGCTGGCGCAGCGGTTGCTAAGTCAGAGATGAAAGGGCCGCAGGGTTCAGCGTCTCCTCACGCCACCCGCCTCCAAAGCCCTTTCCAGGTCGCTGGCGTTTTCCATTTTTAACATTTTTCCTAGTTTTGAAAGATGCCTTTTATTTTTTTTAAGGCGGAACGGGAGTCACACTCAAAATGCTTTTCCAAATGTTCTGCTCTGCTCACCTCGGCCTCCGCCCAGCCCCCACCTCAGGCCTCTTTTAGGAAAACGCCCTTTGGAAAGAGCCAGAGAGGAAGGCGCCGGGCCTGTGGAGGGTGATTGGGCCTGGAGGGTGATTGGGCCGTGGCAATACCTGCGGGGGGTGTCCAGTTACTACCCCAATTAAAAATCAGTAATTTAGAGAAAACAGCCAGAGAACGACTGACCTCTCCCTGCAAGATCTGTCTCCTCCATTTGTCCCCAGGCCACCCCCCAGGGCCGCCCCCTTCCTCACTGACAAATATAGACAGAAACCCAAAAGTGATACACGCTGCGGATGCCAGCCGTTTTCCTACCACTCTCCCAGTTTCTGCGTCGGAGAAGTGCTCTCTAGGATTCCGCCCTGGGAGGCCACTCCCTTTCTGCCTGGATCATAATCCAGCTCCACAGACTTGATTAAGAACAAATGACTCACCTGCGGTTAGCCACGGACAGCACGTGGACACCACGGGGGAGGCCCAGCACCCCCCCCCACCCCGCGCCTCTTGAGGACTGGGGGAAGCAACCAGCCTCAAAATACACCATATTCATGAATATAGATGCATTAATTTTATACACTAGTAAATGTAGAAAATCTATACCTATATTAAGCAGTTTGGTAGGAAAAGCTGGCCCTTCGGAGCACTAATGGGGTGTTGTAACAGGGTGGTCCCTAGGAAAAGGGGAAGTTCCAGGTTCCCTGCCCCACCCAGGAGGGTGGAGCTGAGAAGAAGAGAAGGAAGCTGGATGGAGAACAAGAAGGAGGCCTGAGGAAGCCACATGGAACAGCAAGCAGGTTTGTTCAGCACATGCTTGCTGTTTGTTCAGCACATGCTTGCTGT
>NW_004567106.1:64132562-64138081 GCF_000260355.1 Condylura cristata | reverse complement strand
AGGAGCCTCTGCAGAGGGAGTGGACGTTGCAGGCGCTGCCCACCCCCGCGAGGCCCGTCGCCCACGGTGGATTGACGCGGCCAGAGGAGCTCCTGGGCCCCGCCGGTGGCTGCAGACCCCGAGTCTGGGAGGGGGGCGGGGGGCGGGGGCGGGGAGGCCTATACCAAGGACCAAGCTCCTGGCTCACACAGAATATCACTATATTTCTAACAGGCTGGCCCGGGAGCAAAAAACCCCAATGACATCAGTAGCGCCTGGCAAAAGAGCTTTTATAAACAAGAGCTTTTCCTTTCCACACCCACAGTGGTTTCCACAGAGTGGCTTCAACTGATTCATTCATTTTGATTCATTTTGGCTGGGTATGGTCCACAGCTTGACTCCTACCCAGCCAGCTCTACGACGTCCATATGCACAGATATGTGGAAACCAGTCAGCCTGAACACTGCTCTGTGGAGGGAACAGACTTCGGGGATGGGAAGAAGAGATTTTTATCCCTGGTAATAAAAGGTCTTGGTAATAAAAAGTCGAAGAGAAGGTCAGCCTGCACAGCAGGCTGTGCTCCCCACAGGGAGCCTTCTGACTGTATGTCTGGCCAAGAGAGCCTGAAGAGGCTCAGGTGTGGGGAGGCAGGTGCTGGCCTCCACCAGAGCATTAAAAGTAGCTCCCGCCAGCCAGAACAGGGGCTCTTCAGAAATAAAGATTGTGCCAACTGGAGGCAGGAGACAATAGCTACTTTCTGATAATTAACCAAAACCTAGAAGTACAAAAAAGTTCCAGAAACACCCTGTTCAGATGAGAATTTAGTGAGGTGCTCTGGAGTATAGTGATAGGGACAGGAAATGTGTTTATAGGGGATTACTTATTGACTCAACATGAAGCTAGGCACTGAAAATACAGCAATAAACAAAACCTCAAGCCCTCTGGGGCTGAGGTTCTAGTGAGGGAAAACAGACAATAAACACATATACCATCGGATGGCGATAGGTCAGGGAGCAGATAGTGAGGATTATAATTTTAAACAGTGCAATCAGGGAAGGCCTCCCTGAGGAGGTGACCAAAGGTAGGGAGGGACACGCAATACTGTAAGAAAAGTATTCCAGGCAGCAAGAAGAGAGTGCAAATATCCTGTGGTTGAAACATGCCTGGGGTGCTCAAAGAACAGAGAGGAGGCAAGCTGTGGCTGAGGAGGCAGAAGGCAGGCAAATTCAGAGGGGTAGGAAGACATCTGGTCTTGTAATACCCAGAAGCCAGTTGGAGATCTTTGGCCCTTCCTCTGAGTGAGATGGAAGGCCATAGAGGGTTTCCGGGCAGACGAGTAACGTCGTCTGAACTAGATGTTCACAGAATCACCTAGATGGCTGTGCTGAGGAAGAATGCAGTAGACAAGCATGCAAGCAGAGGCAGCAGCGGGAGAGAAGCTCGAGACTTGTGGGGGAAGAAGCCAGGTTCCCAACATGTCTGCAGATAGAGCTGGCAAGATAGGAAGACTGTAGTTGGATATGGGACATTGACCTGGGCGACTGCAGGGGAAGTCAACAGCCGAAGCATGAGATGCTGTGTGCACATATGACATATGTATGTGAGCAAGTAGGCATGTGAGTGTGTGTGTGTGTAGGGGTGCGGTGTTGTGTGTGTGTGGTGTGGTGGTGCATGAGTATGCATGTTTATGTGTTGTGTGTGAGGATGCGTGCGTACGTATGTGTTGAGAGTGGGTTTAGGTCTATATTTATGTGAGCAGGTGTGTGGCTGGAAGGGTGTGTTTGTGAGCACTGGGGATGGAAGTCAGGAGAGACAGTGATCACAGATCCAAAGGCAGCTTCCTCTACGCAGCTGCAAACACAAATGTGGAGCAGGATGTGCAAAGCAGAAGTTAGTATGGAGTGAGTGCAGCGAGAAGGAAGAAGAGGGGCAGGTGAGCCAGGAGTCTGCGGAGGGAGGATGCGTGAGAAGAGGATGTCTCTGCCAGGGAAGAGGATGTTTCTTTCTAAAAATAGAAGCAGCAACATGTGCTCATGCTGACATGATCTAGGAGAGAGAGAAAAGTAAAGGTATGGGAGTGAAAGGTAGAAAACGTACAGCCTTTATTCGAGACTTATGCACATGGGAAATGCTGGTTCTAGAAGGAACATGGACACAGTAACAGACCGTGGCGTCTAGGCCAGAGGCAGGTGCCGAGACCAGCGAGAGGGTAGAAGGGTAAAACATCCTCTATCTCACAGTGAATAGAAGGGAGAAGGATCGGAAGGCATTTCATGGCCCACATGCCAACAGTGGTTGCGAACATAAAGTGAGAACACGTAAGATGGTTGGGTTTCCCCCAATCACACTCAGGGGCTCAGGGGCTCAGGTGCAGCTGTGGAACAGGGGAAGGGCTCGATTGTGCTTTGGCCCAGTGATTGCAAAGGAACAAGGCAGGAGCAAGAGTTAAGGCTCACAGAGGCGCATGACTGTAGTTATTGGAGACTGCCTATCGCATTATTATTATAAATCAAAGCTAGAGAGTTAAGTAATGTGCCTGATTCATTTGAGTTGTTTTCCAACACATGGCAGACATGTATTCATCAAGAACTACCTACATCCCTCCTGTATTTATTCAGAATCGAATGAGAGCTAGTGTAGTTCATGCTCTTGAGATTGGGTGTTTTGCAGCCTGCGAGGTGGGATTTTCATCTCAAGACCATCACAAATTGCGTAGCCTGGGGCAAGTTTCTTAACCTGTCAGATTCCCCCTCTATAAGAAGGGGTGTTAGTACTTCACGCACCAGGCAATCAGGAGAGCAGAAAGCACACCAGCACACATGGAATCCTTAGTCAGCGAGTCTGAGCTCCATTTTTTAACAGCTTTGACTCTACATTCTGGAACTTTGACATGGACAAAAGCTGCTAACCCACGTGACTGCCAGGCTCTGCTGAGGACACGGAAACACAAGCTCATCCTGAAGAGCTTGTGGTAGAGACAATCAATGCATCACAGAGGCAGCAATGATACAGCAACCCCACATTCAACCAGTTCTTTGGGGGGAAGTGGAAGCCTCCTCCAAGAAAGTGTTTGAGGAAACATCTTTGTTGAAGACATTTCCTGCCTTTCTGTCACCTCTGACAGAAATCCTTCTACAGTGCAGTGCACAGCTCCTGGTCATCTACAACAGCACACTGAACACCGATGGACTTTTCTAGGTCACCCATGGGCCCTCTCTCAAGAGTCGGGCTGTGGTGTACAGTGAATGATGTGAACTGGGGCGCCACCTGCCTGAAAGTCTCATGGATTTCCACAGTGATTTGACCAATTTTGGTAGATCACAAGCAAACGTCCTGAAAGAGCTGCACACTTTCCTATCATTCAGCAGGTTTACTGACATCTTTTGCACGGAGTCCTAATACTCAGAAGGACTCTCAGAGTGCATAGATAGAAAACTGCAGTGATGTGGATTCTTCCTACCCTGTGAGACATTCTGTCTTCTTCACTTGTCCTCAGTTGATCCCTAATTTTTGCTATCCCCATCACAGCCCGTACATTTTCCTCCAGCTCCACTTCTAAATGCAGCTACAGAGGAACAACAAAGACAAGTCATAGCTTTTTCTAAAAGTATCTCGAAGTCAGCCAGTGGCAGCTCTGAGCTCGGCTCCACCCACCCACAGAGCCCAGTGACAGGGTCTCGGGGCTGCTCTCTTCCTTCACTTTGTCACCTGTGCCCAAATTCCTGGCAGCCACATTTCAGTGTCTGGGGAATAAGCAGACATCTGATCCTCTGATTTAAAAGTTTATAATAAATGTAAAGCAGCATATAATACTGATAAAGTGCTGAAATGAGTATGAAGGGGGAACTCGTTTATTGAATTTAGGGGCCTTTGCTCATGTCTATTTTGTTTTGTTTGAGTATCATTTCACTCAGAGATTCCTACCTCCAGACAGTACATATTTTTTATCCTTCTGGGATGGTTCTGATGAGCCGTCAGCTTTGAAATCCATGTTGAAATGAATCAGTAGTTGAAATGCTCGTGTCTGACATGCTGGAAGTTTTCTGGAGTCTGTCACCTCTGCCAGAGTTACATCCACAGCAAGGCTGTGACCATTCAGAGCTGGTCACTTTGAAGCCGGCTGGCTCACCTGGAGTTATCATGTGAACTCATTCTGCTTTCTTGCAGCCCTGCTCTTCCCCGTGGCACACCGGCCAAAGAGATCCTCATCAATGCCCTTGAACCCAATCCTGCAGACCTCCTTGGAGGAAGTAGAGCTGCTTTTTGAGGTAGGCAGAGGGGAGGTGGCCAGTTAATGTTCCCCCAGAAGGCGCTGTGTCCTCTCTTGTTCAGAGGAGAAGTGACTTGGGTCAATGTTCAGTAAGGACGGGCTACACTAACTAGGGGAATGGTAGAGCCCTGCAGTCCCAAGCAAAGTGTTCCTCAGACCTCCATCCTTCCCCAAACAATGTTACACAGAATGATGGCAGTGGGAGCTTGGTTGAGAAGAAACAAGAGCCCCAGTGTGGCCCAGACATGACTCCATCTCCCACAGCAGAGTGGGGCAGAATCCGCAGGCGAGGCCCTGAAGTGGGGCGAGTTCTTGGAGTCCAGGCAATGTCAAGGTGGTTGTCCAGGTGGAGCTGTGTCTCTGTCCTGCAAACTGACGGCTCCATTCCTGACAGTCTGGGGTCACCCCAAAGTCTCCCTTTCTCAGCATCCCACACTTCCATCACTGAGACCCCACTCCTTCATGTGTACATTTCCTAGAACCACAACATTCCCTTTAGGGATCAGAGCCCTGGTTCAAGATCGAGCTTTGGTCCCGGCTCAGCCATCACCAGCAGTGTACCTGGCCTGGCCGTCATTTCTCTCTAGACCTGCAGCTCCTCAAATGTTAAGTGAGGCATCACAGTGGCCTCCGAACTGCCTATCTGGCTTTGACATCCTCTGACTTCCTCCACACATGAGAACTTTCCTGCTAAGACAGAAACAGCATCTGGTAGCTGAGCCTGGGTAGGGTTCTAATCCTGTGGTGAAGAACAATCTAGAAAATGGGTTGTGCTTGCCGAGAGATGAACATGGGATGAAACTGACCCAAGTTTTAGAAAGAATAGACAGTGGCATGCAGGATGGATTCAAGCCAGGGAATCCTACTAGAGACCGAGTGAAGAGCTAGCACCCCAAAGGCAAGATTTTATTAGGATCCTTAGGGAGCCTGGCACTAAGCAGGCCAGGCTTGTTGCAGACCCCAAGTCCTTGCCCCTATTTATTTTTAAAGATTTATTTATTTATGCATACAAGAGTGAGGGTACAAACCAGAGGTGCAAGGGATAAGAGGACCTGAAGCTCCTCAAATGGTAAGTGGTGCTTCACCAGAGGAGCTTCACCAGAGACAGAGTGAGGAGCAGAATAGGCGGATCTACTGAAACACTGCTGAGGGGAGCAGCGGGCAGGTCAGGAGAGGTCTGCCGCGCCATGTGGGTCAGCTCCCTGGCCAGGATGGAACCCGTGCTGCAGTGGCTGCAGGTAGCTTCACAGTGCTGCGCTTTAACCGGCTG
>NW_004567106.1:64102041-64131642 GCF_000260355.1 Condylura cristata | reverse complement strand
GTGGGTGGGAAGGAGAAAGGAGAGAAGCATTGACAGGGATGCAAAGGTCCCATACATGGTGGCTTCGGGCCAGGCACTATGTTCGATAGTGCCCATATTTGTCTTATTTACACCTCACAATATCCCTTTGAATAGCATTACTAACCATTTCAGAGGAAACATGATTCAGAGAAGTTAAGTAACTTATGAAAGGTTACACAGTAAACAGGAAATGAAGCCTGGGCCCAGGTCTTCCCATGGCTGCCTCCCTTAAGGAGGCATATAATGATGGATACAGGCTGCTTCTGCCACGCTGATGCTGTCTGCCTTCCTGCACCCATGTCTCCCCCAGTTCCTGCTGGCTGAGCTTGAGATCAGCCCGGACCTGAAGGTCTCCATCAAGGATGAGGAGCTCGCCTCCCTGCGCAAAGCTTCCGCCTTCTACACCATCTGCAACCAGGTGATCCCCAAGCGTATCCCCGACATTCGCCGGCTGAGCGCCAGCCTCTCCCACCGCCCAGGCATCCTCAAGAAAGAAGACTTTGAGAGGACGGCGCTGACGCTGGCCTATGCAGCCTACCGCACAGCCCTGTCCCAGGGCCACCAGAAGGACGTCTGGGCTCAGTCCCTCCTGAGCCTCTTCCAGGCCCTGAGGCATGACCTGATGCAGTCCATGGGCCCCACAGATAGGCAGGCGCCTGGACAGCAGATCAGGGACCCGCACATGCTGTAATCCAAAAATTCTGCATTCTCAGCTCCCCTTGCCTGGACCACCAGCAGCGAGCCACAACCCATTATCTCAGAGGGGCAGCGATCAAACAGGTGTCCCGTGCTCTTTGCCCTGTGCTTCCTGGTAAGCACATCTGATTCATGCCATAGGGGACCTGGATAGAAGAAGGGGCTCCAGTGGTAATTCAAGAAGCTTCCAGAGGGGGAAAGGTACGCCTCGCGACATGCAGCTAAACTAGCCTTCAACACTGAGCCGTGGCCACAAATACCCAGAGGAAGGACAGAGCAGGGGGAAACTTCACAGAGATATGAGGCTCGGGGGCAGGGTGGAGGGGGGCTGAGCTTTGGTCCAAAGGGAACTCAGGGACCTTAGGGGCCAGGGTGCTGGGCTGAATGAACATTTGTTCCAAGGTCTTGGGGTAAGACATAAAGAAATAGTGCTAAAGGCCATAAACACCCCGCGAGGCACAGACACCTTCTTAGCATTGCTAAAAGCCACCAAGAAGGATCCTCTAAAAGGTCAGTAACTCAGGACCTAGATCTGATGACCCCTCTTTTCTGAAGCCTGATCTAACATAGGGGAGACAACTCAGGGGTCACAGAAACACTCCCAACAGTCATGCTTTGTGTGTTGACCCCAGAAACCAAGAGTCATCCTGAAGAAGGGGGGAGCCACCCTCCCCCATGCCTGTGGTCCCAATGCTAAGTCCTCCAGCGCCATCCGAGAGGGAAGAGCTGCAAATAAACATGATTTCAGAAGACAACATTCCACCCTTTTGGCTGCCAACACTTTGATCTTAGCAATACTGACTTAACCTCTTTTTGAACAATGCAGATGTAATGCTAAAAATTTGATTTGTGTCTTAAGATCCTTTGCAACATTTTAAGGAAGGAATTAGCAAAGATGAGGTCGTGAGGCTTCCTCCTCTTCTGAAATGTCCATATTTCACTGTGAGACATTGCAGAATGGACTCCTGGCCCTCAGAGGTCTTGGGGGCCCCAATACTCCCCAGTTTTGCTGATTGTGTGTCCAGTGTGAGAGTCTGCTACCTTCCTCGCCATCAGGCTTCTAGAGTGTGTTTTTGTTCCCCATATAACTTGTTCTTGGTGGACTCACTTGCCTGTAGCTATGATCACCTAAAGAACAAGATAACTAGGCCTGCTCCACTGTGCTAAGTCAGAGCTGACAGATACAGCCTCTGCCGGCGCACCTGGCGGGTAAGAGAGTCCGTGCCAGTTTTCTGGCTTCTCCTAGGTTGACAACTGTCCTGGAGGCTAAAGATGCAAAAAGTCTGACCTCTGAGTGAGGCGGGATTTACTGGGCTCAAATGGATTGTGAAATGGGTATTTCAAAGCTGCCATCCCATGATGACGAGAGCTGGCCTGGCTTCTTTTAAACCCTTTGAACAAGAGAGCTCTCGAAACAGCACAGCTGCATGATCTTTTTGGAAAATACTAGGGTACAGGAAGGAGGTACTCATCATCAGAGAAAAAACTCCTTTGCATCCTGATGTTCTCAGGCTCAGAAGATGAAGAACGGTCATTTGCTTTCCCTTACTAGACTTGTACCTGCTCCCAACACAGGCACTGACAGACGCTATTTGGGTCAATCCTTTCCTTTCTACTAGAGCTGTTCTCTTGACATGGTCACTGAACTAGTCTTTCTTTCCTTTTTATTTTAGTTGCTGTCTCTGCTCCTCACCCCCCTCCACTCCCCCCACCCCACCCCCAACCCAGTTAGATGATCTCTGTCTGCTCTTGAGTCCCCTTAGGCTGTCTGCCTCTCAGTCTGTCTCAGTCTGCCTGTGCTCTGCTTCTCTACCTCCCAGTCTCCTCTGGGTGTCACTGGCTGACTAACACAAAGGTCAAGGTACAGATAAAGTCAGAAACTAGATTAGATGCATGGTCTACCTTTGCTGTTTGACTGCAGGGACTTGGTCCCTACACACTACATTTCCCTAACATTCAGAATCACATGCCAGCCTGGACCCATTCCCATCAGAGTAGAGCTGAGAACTTTCTTTCAGTCACTGTGCAGAAAGACCCACCGTTGACCACCCCCTGCGTCCTCAGGTTACCCTATCATGGTTAGATGACTGATCCCAGTAATAGGGGCCTATGACAGGGAGGCTGGTTCCCAGGACCATTGGCAGCAATTGTAGCTCATTCCCAAAGCAACAGAAATCACACATCAGGGGTCAAGTTTACATGGCCACCAGTGACTGAAAGAGAACAGAAAGACATGGCCTTTTCAAAGAGAAATGAAAAGCACAATTTGCATCACTAGATTCTGAAACACTATTTTCATCTAAATACAAAGTAATTCTCTACCCACAAAAAGTTTTATGATAATGATTTGTTTTGTACACAAATCAACTACTCACCACCCAAATCTCCCCCTAGTGCCACATATAGACTTACCAGACGAGGACCCCTCAATGCCACTGCACACCCCCATCACAACCAAGCCACACTTTCTCAGAGCTGCTCGTAGACAGAATAATTTGGGGCGAGATGTTGGCAGCAGAAACTTGCCAGTAACATATGCAACCATCCTACCATTTCTAGACTGCTATGAAAATTGCAGAATCTAAAAATTCTGGAAATTTCCTCTATAGTTGGGATGCTCTGGTATGTCTCAAGAGCCACTGAAAAACTCCATTGAAACTTTTATTGCCTGTCACTTCACCTTGAATGTAAGAAGGAATCACCTAAGTGGTAAATGAATCAGAAGGTATTTCTTTTTTTTAAGATTTGTTTATTTATGCATATGAACCTGGGGTACAGGCCAGAGGTGCGGGGGCATGAGAGGAGTCACCAGAGACAGAGTGGGGAGCAGAACAGGCACACTGACTAAAATACATTGCTAAAGGGAGCAGTAGGTGGGACAGTAGTGGTCTGCTGCACCTGGCCAGTATGGAAATCATTGTTGCTGATAGCTTCACAGTGTTGCGCTTTAACCCATTGCATGCCAGGGAGGGTCCCAGAAGATATTTCTATAGGTAAAAGATCTAAACGTAAATGCTTTCTATGGTGCTCCTTATTTCCTAACTGATTTTAATGCTTCATATTTTTATGGGGTGGGGGGGAATAGGTAAGAAGCAGGAGAAACAACATTTATTTTATCACCTGAACCATTTTTAAGTGTACAGTACAAGAATGTTAACCCATATGCACACTGTTGTGTAACACATCTCTAGAACTCTTTCATCTTGCAAAAATTAAACTCCATACCCACAGAGCAATTCCCTTCCTCCCCACCCCAGCCTCAGGCAACTCCATCTACATTCTGTCTCTAAGAGTCTGACTACTTTAGATACCGCTTCAGTGGGATCGGTCTTACCTTTTAAGCATTGGTTTTTGGAAAATACTTTCTTCATCTGAAAATATCCACAGTGAGCATCCTGAAGAACTACTGGTCTTTCCTAATTTTATTTACAAATTTTCATTTATGGTGCAATAAAAATGTTATAATGAAGCTACCAGGCTCCACGGAATCTTTGTCATCTCAGATTATCTGACCAAGGAATTCGAAATGGTTCATGGGTTTAATGATGAGTTCTGACTTCCATGGCTGTTTCTTACTATCCAGATTCAGTAATATTTACCAAACGTTCCTCATATTCATTCTGAGTTCAAAATCATTACCAAAATGAGCCCTGAATATGGTAGCTGGTCTTTGGCATGCATCTAAAGAAACAACTCTACAGCAAGATAATTTCAAAGGGGGATGGGGCTGTCCATGGTTACACCAGCCTGAAAGGTCAAGAAGAACTGGTTTGGTTGGGGTCACTTCTCTCATGACTGTACCATTACCCTCAGGACATTTCTAACTGGTAGAGCAGCAGACCTTGGATAGACATTCCTGGCATTCTGTGAATTCAAGAACAGGTGGATTTCATAACTCTTGACATTGCCAGTGTCTCTCAGATCAAAGCAAAGCTTTCTACCTAGACAACCACTCCTAGAACATTTGGAGTTTCCTTTATTTTTTTTTTCTTTTCTCTCTTGCTCCAAATTATATGCCCTGAGAAAAGAAACTACCAGCTTCTACAGTTCTGTAAGCAGCAGAAATTCCAGAGCAAAAGCACTGCCAAAGCCCTGTCCCTGAATATGAATCTGCTTCCCCACCTCCTCCATGCAGACGAGCCAAAAGAAACCTTCTGTTTCTTTTCTTGAGAAAGAACCTCAAAGAGAAGCAACTGAGCACTCACTCCTGCCAGAGAGACCAGTGATACCTGCGTTCCAGGGGTCTCTGAAATAAAAACCAACATCTAGACTTCCCAGAGGCAACCCCCCCCCCTTTCCATTCTCCCTAAAAAGGTCTGTGATCTTTCTTACAAATACCTTCTGCTGACTTCAGTGCATGTTTACCCAGGTGCCAAAAACAAGGAGCTTGCCACCAGGGAAGTCTTAATATTTTGTATCCTCTCCAGAATGTATATTCCTCTTTCTCCCTGCTACCAACCACACCATCTTTCTAAGGAATAATCAACAGTGACGAGTCCAGAGAAAGCTCTGTGTCCTATGATCTACATTGATAATGCAGGGTCTGGGGACTTGGGATTCTGTTTTCGATGATGGCCATCCCTCCAGGCCCTCGGAAGTCGCGGAAACAAAAATAAGCTTTGCAAGTTGTCTAGGTTCTGCAGAATCAGCAGGCCCCTGCTGGGACCAATCAAGAATTGCCTCTGAAAGAGAGAGGAACTCATTCTTTCCAGCGTGCTGATTGGCTGGGAGGAGTGGGCGGGGCTACAGCCTGGTCCTGCTCCCCATAGGTGAATAAAAGTTAAAGGTGGGCCTCCTGGAAGATTTTGTCCCATGACAACAGGAATATCTTGGGGATTTTTTTACAGCTTTGGAGACCCAGGCTCCTGGCAAATAATAAGTGGAAAGCCAATTTGAAGAAAACAAAGTCGAACTGAGTTTTAAGGTGCCAGGTTCGGGAGAGAAGACCGTCTGCATCAGCTGCTGATAAAGTTGGGGGCTAGTTTTAAGGGAAGCGAGGGTACTAGGTTTTTACCAACAGCCAACGCTGCTGGCACTCGATCGGGTGCTGCCCAAACAGGCCATCAGAAAGAGGAAAAGTGGTGGCGGGCACACCATGATCTTGGGCTTTTTAATTATTTTAAGTCTTTAAATGACTTCTTCAAGGCCAGAAGGGCATGGCCAAGGTGTGATTTTGATTGGTTAAGGGGGCTTTGGCTGAGCCCTAGAATGAAGTAACTCTATTATTACTCAAGCAAAGCGGGAACCCATTATGCCCCCGTTTACCGTCCTTTACCGTGCCTTTTTGCTGGGCATAAAACCATACTCACCAATCCCACCTAAAACGGAAGGCCGAGAGCCCACGCTTTGGTGCGCACGAGGGCCGTGAACTGCTCCTGTTTGCCGGAGGCGAGAGGACCCTGGAAGCCGAGGAAGGGGTAAGAAGTCTTCGGGTCCCAGCCTCGCCGGGAGCAAAGGCCTTGGAGGCTCTGAGGAAGGAGGAGCGCGCCAAGATGGGCTGGCTGAGGAGCCTTCTCCGCGCCAGGAACCTGCTGCTGGTGGTCCTGGTGCCGCTCCTGCTGCTGCCGCTGCCCTTGCTGCACCCCAGCAGCGTGAGTACCGCTCTGTGCCCTCCTGGGGTCCGTGGGCCCCGGGAGGGCCATGGAGGGCACTTTGGCGGAGGGAATGGGGGTGCTGAGGCCGGATTGCCACAGGGATTTCTGTTGGTTTGCACAAATCAGCAATGTTTTCTGGAGGAAGCTAACATACTTTCTTCCTCCAAACGGCCGTTTTTATGGCCCTGTCCCACTCCCCCAGCCCTCTGGCTGCCCGGCAAGGCTGAGATTAGAGGCGGACAGCCCAGCTGCTGGTGTGTGGGACGCAAATCTGGGCCAGCGCAGGTGAACACCCTGTTGAGCTGGTCCTTGCCGGAGCCCATGCTGTGAGCGCCGCTGGGAAAAGCTGGGGATGCCCGAGCCCTCCAGATGATGACCCTGGGAAGGACCGGGAGGAAAGGGAGTGGACAGAGCCGGGGGTGCGTGGTCCCGCAGGACTCTGTGGGCAGGCTCCGGTGGGCTTGATAACCAGGATTTGAAACTGACTCTGAAAGTTCCCTCTGCGCTTGAAGTTGCTCAGAGCTTGGCATCCTGCCCTGGTCCCATGCATGACTCTTGAATATTTTATCCACTGTGCTCTGTGCTTATGAAGAACAGACAGCCAATAGCCCTATAATAAAGAAGTAAGCGCCCCCAGTGTAGACTTTGACCTAATTCCTGGCCAGTTCAGCTCTCAGACCACGCTGGCCTCCCTTCCCTTCCTGTCTCAGCTCACCTCCTCTTCCTCCTCTCAGGCCCTTAGCCCTTTCCCCCCACTGGCACAACCTCTACAGCATCAGGGAAGACAACCCACACCAAGTTCAGTGTTTGTGGGCGGGAAGACAGCTTTCCACTCAGCTCACTGAGTGACTTAGTAACCAGGATTAGTTACTGAGTTAAACCGAGGGGATTAGAATGGTTCTTCTTAAAACAAACTGGCTTAAATCTTCAATAGAATCAAGAGCCCAGGGTGGGGGGTGGGGCGTGGGGGAGCCTGCAGCCTCTGATAAAGCCGGGCTGGGATTAGCAGACCACGATGGCGGCTGATGGCTTTCCTGCGCTGTGCACTATCAGTTTTCTGCTGTGTCCAAATGGGTCCATCTTTTTTTCTTAGTTTTTCAGGTTTTGTTATACTCAGTGGCAGGTGGATTTAAGGAGGTGCTAACCTCTTCTCCAGCACAGTATCAGGTACCCTCTAATTCAGCCCTATCTTTGGGGTCCACCACTCTCAGGGGTAGCATCCCCCACATCTCACTCTCGGGCCCCATCTTTGAACGTCTTGGCTTTCTAGTGAAAAGTAGGTGTAAAGACAGCTAAAAGCAGGAAACATCGTCTATAATTTTGAGGGAGGGGAAGCGTTGTAGAATAAAGTGAGAGAAAAATCTGGGTGAGCCTCTGCTCCGTGTGGGTCTACGAGCAACTGTGAAGAGACTTGTGAAGCCGCGTGACCCCGCCACGGTGCCCTCTCGTGGCTTGGATCTCTCTTTCAGAGTCTCACCTGAGGCCGTGGCTTCTCTGCAGCCGCATAGGTGGCATTTGGGGTCAGACAGTTCTCTGGTGTGGGGGGGGAGGCTGTCTTGGTCTCTGTGGGGTGTTTATAGCACCCCTACTCTCTGCTCATTGTATGTGGGTAGTAGCGTGTGCTTTCCCTCTCCAGGAGACAGCCAAAAAAATGCTTCCATATTTTGCCAAATAGCTCCCCCAGTTAAGAACCAGTGCTTTAAAAAATAGAAATCTTTCTCCACGCTCCCCAGTGAGCATGCGTGGGTTAATAGAGGTCCATGCTTCAGCTGGGGCCCCATGCCCCCCATAGACACAAATCAACACGTAGATGCCTCTCAGCATCTCCCCATAGTGAAAATTTAGTGTCTGACATTTAACCCGTAAAGTTCCTAACTGGACTTGCTTGCCCCGAGCAGGAACTCCTGGCCTGCGACCAGCAGGTGCAAAGAGCCAGCCCACAGCTACATTTTTGGAAGGATTACAACGATCTCTCTTTTTTATTTATTTATTTATTTATATATTTATTTATTTTTGGCTTTCCAAAATCAGAAGCCCAGACTCAGTTTACCCTGTTACTGACGGAGAATGCAAAAAGGGGTATCCATGACTAAGCCCTGCTTCAGGATCCCCAGGGGGTTAAAGTTGCACCCAACTGCCAAGCTCACTTTCACCCAGGGCTGCCAGTGATTTATCACATCAAGAAAGCAGACCTGGAGTTCCTTCTAGAAAGTCTGAGTGGGGTGTCACTGGGGTGGCTGAGGTGTGTGGGAAAGGAACAGATCCAACCACGGTTGGTAGCAAAGTTAAGAAACATTCTATGGGGGGAATTGCCACTTTTGAATGCTCTCGGTATTTGTACAGGAGTCAAAAGATGTTGACTGCATAATCCTTCAAGACACAGCCTGAATACTCACCTACTCCTACATATCTAATAACCAATAACAGAGACAAGAAGCTGGCCTTCTAGAATATCGTCTTGGGTAGATAAGAGAGACCCTTTAGTCACCAGAGGAGCCAAATTCAATCTGTCCTATATAGATTGAGCTGCCTGGTGGCTAAATGCAGGGACAAGGGGCTTCTGTCATCAAACTTTGCAGAGTATTTTGAGTTGTCAGAATTTAAGCTTACCGACTACATTTTGAGATGGCTAAAGAAGGGAAAAGAAGTTTCTGTAGGTTCCATGGCTGCACTGGTCAGTGCTACTGGCTACTGTATAGAAAACCCCACCAGTGGCCTCTTATCTATTTTTCTGCTCTAAATGGTAGTATCCTGTTCTCAATATCAGGAATGAGGGTGGCTTGGTGACTTCCTGCAGTAACCCGGCCCAGTTCCCAATAGTTACAATCAGAAAGGTTGATTACCTAAGATTTGCCTTACTCCAAATTCTAATCCTGGTGCCTGGTGAAGTTTTGTTTTTTTGTTTTTGTTTTTTGTTTTTAAGATTTATTTATTTATGCACACAGAACTGGGTACAAGCCAGAGGTGCAGGAGTGGTGAGAGGATTCACCAGAGACAGAGTGGAGAGCAGAACAGACCGAATGACGAAGTACACTGCTGAGGGGAGCAGTGGGCGGGTCAGGAGAGGTCTGCAGCACCATGTGGGTCAGCTCCAGGGCGGGGGGATCGAACTCACACTGAAGCAGCTGGGTCACTTGCAGTGTTGCGCTCTAACCCACTATGCCACCAGGGAGGGCTCGTTGTTGTTGTTGTTGTTGTTGTTGTTTCCCCTAATGTTTTAATTTTAAAAGAAGAAAAATAGGCCCTCCCTGGTGGTGCAGCGGGTTAAAGCACTACACTGAGAAGCTAAAGCCACTTCCGCATGAGTTCGATCCCCGCCTTCCCCGGAGGTGAGCACATGGCGCGGTAGACCTCTCCTGACCCGCCCGCTGCTCCCCTCAGCAGTGTACTTCGTCGATCTGCCTGTTTTGCTCCCCACTGTCTCAGGTGAAGCCTCTCACCCCCCCTGAGCCTTTGGCCTGAATCCCAGTTCTGTATGCACAAATAAAATAAAATCTTTAAAAAAAAAGAAAAAGAAGTAAAATAAATAAACCAAAAGAAGAGAAAAAAGCAACATGGCGCTTGGTGAAGGACAGTTCTCTTCCCTCCCCCATTCGCTTCGGTGGCTGTTCATCCACCAGGACCAGAAAGAGAGAAGGTTCCGTCTTCAGCAAGGATGGCTCAGGAAGGGAGGGATAGTCTGTCCCCTTAATCTTCAATAGGCACTAGGACCTGCTATTAGGTCTCTTTCCCTCAAAGGACTTGAGAACAAGTGGGCCCCACTGGGCTGAAAAGTTTTAATCCCATTAGTTCTGCCATAAAGTACATTCTTTTTCAAATGGTGCCTTTTTTTTTTTTTCTTTTTTTAATCACTATTGATTCTGTTGTCTTATCTCCACTTCCAAGACTTTATCTCCACTATCTTTTGTACCCAGAGGACATCTCAGTGGGAGCTCCTGTCAGGTCAACAACTGTTGGGCTGGGTTTCCATGTCTCAAGCCCCAGCCCCCTCACCCATAGATATCAGGAGGGGGCAAGGTCCTGTCAAACTGGGTTAATCACTTCTGAAACCCCTAACTCATCATAGGCACCTTTTGTAGTTTTTATGCAAGACTTTGAGGGTGTTTGCTCTGAATCCAAGGGACAGATAAACAGAACGGTGGGTTCCAGCCACCCCCAGGGCTCACCAGACCTGAGCAGAGATGCGTAAGAACTAAGTAAAAGCAGAGGCCCCCCCCCCCAGCCAGCCCAGGTCTTAGAGACAGTGGCCCTCCAATCCACTGTCCACTGAGTGACCTCTCCGTGCGTGGCCTTCTCAACACCACTCATCTGTGCCATTCAGCACTCACTACTGGAGGCCCAGGTTAAGGGGGGCTGGTTTTTCATAGGAACACGGTGCTTATTAATCCGTGTGTCCTGAGGTTGTGTAACTAGCCACGTGGGTGGGGAGGGGGGGTGAGGGGGTGGCACGTGTAATCTCCATATCTTCCCTTCCAGGTGGATGACCTTGTTTATTCCCTTGTCAGGGTGTGTTTTCCGCACATCACCCAGCAGGTGAAATGAAGTGTCAGAGTATTGAGAGCCCGAAGCTGGATCCTTCTTCAACCTGGGAAGCTTCCCCTCTCCCCCCACCCCCCCACCTCCGCAAGAGACTTGGCAGGTCTAGAGACCTCGGTGCCTCAATTGGGGAGGTGCTACTGACATCTAGCGGGAGAGGCCAGGGGTGCTGCTAAACATTTTACAATGCACGGGCTTCCACCCCAGCACGGAGTTACTCGAGCCCAGATGGGCCGAGCTCCGAGCTCCCTGCGACCCAGTGCCACAGACCGATCCCGACCCTCAACGGCCGCACCCCGCTCTAAATGCCCCCCACCCCTCCCACCACCCCACCCCGTCACTAAACTGTTCCGCCGCGTCCCAGGTGGAGCTGTGCATCCCCCTGTGCTGTGAATGGCGTGCCAGCGGCAGCTCACTTCAGTCCCCGCGGGCCAGTTTCAGTACCCAGCAGAACCCTGATGCCCTAACAGCCGCGCGGCGCGTTGCGCAAACCCGTGCAAACCGCACACTCGCTCTTGGGGCTCGCGGGGCGCCCCACGTAAGGGCCCAGCCTCGGCCCGCGCCCCGAGTGACTGACCGCGCTCTCTCCTCCGCTTGCAGGAGGCGGCGTGCGCGTACGTGCTGATCGTGACTGCGGTGTACTGGGTGTCTGAGGCGGTGCCTCTGGGAGCTGCCGCCCTGGTGCCCGCCTTCCTCTACCCCTTCTTCGGAGTCCTCCGATCCAGCGAGGTCAGCCACTCGCCCGGCCCCAGCTCGGGCCTTGCGGGGTCAGGGAGAGGGGCTGGGGCTCGGGGCTCGGGCTGGGAGGGGGCTCGTGTTTGGTTTGGCTTTGAACCCCTGAGCACTACGCCTTCCCACCTGCTGTGCCAGCCCCTGGCTTCCTCTGCTTCCACCTGCATCTCCCTCAAACTGGTGCGAATCCTGCCTCGTCCCCGTTTGTGACTTCTTGGTTCATTGCATCCAGTTTGCCCCTTGCACCGGAAACCCTTCCGGGACTCTGTGGTTGGGGCCCCAGTCTCCAAATGGTTTCTCCCCCCACCTCTCCTGTAGGTGCACTAAGTCTAAGCAGTAGAGCAGGTATCCGACCTCCGGGGTCTTGGGAGTCTCGTTAGAAAGTTGAGCCTGCCTAGGGTAGGTGCTCAATAAACATTTGGTGACAGAGAGACGCACGTGTTCCTGCGTCCTCACAATGTCTCCATCCACTTCCTGGAAAGAAAACACCTGTCTCTGTTTCCTTTTTCCCAACTTGAGGTTACTGTGTGTTCTTTCCTTGTCTCCTGTAACCCAGAGTCTGCCCTCTCCTATGACACTCTTTTTTTTTTTAAAGATTTATTTTTATTTATGCATACAAGAACTGGGGTATAGGCCAGAGGTTTGGGGAGGGGAGAGGATTCACCAGAGACAGAGTGGGGAGCAGAACAGGTGGATCTACTGAAATACACTGCTGAGGGGAGTGGCTGGGAGCCAGGGGAGGTCTGCTGTGCCATATGGGTCAGCTCCCTGGTTGGAGATCAAACTTATGCTGCAATGGCTGGTGATAACACTAAGACTGTATTTCTGTGCCACCAGAGAGGCCCTCCTGTGACATTCTTGACTCAAGCAGAAATTATTAATATGAGCCAGGCTGTGGTCATATTTCAGGACAGATACTTAAGCCTCCCACAAATAAGAGGAAAAACAGGTCAGTTGCAAGATGATGGTTCTCCTTTATTGCCATCTGGTTCCTTCTGGACTGTCCTCTCACAGCACCTGGTATCGGTTCAGGGTGGCTGAATGGTAGAGGATGAGCCAGAAGCACAGATGTTCACACGCCTGCTAAGAAACAGGCACTACGCTGGGAGTGCTCTATCTGTTATTTCATTCTTCCAAGATCTGTACAAGGAGGGCATTAATATTTCCATTCTACAGTTGAGGAAAGAGGTTCAGAGAGTGAAGGAACTTAGCCAAGGCCACAAAGTTGGGAGTAGCAGAACTGATTCAAACCTTTATCTATGTATTAGGTTGCCAGGCGTGTATTTCTGTAAGTAGACCAAAAGAAAACCCCTCTGTAAAATCCCTTGTGGCCTTCTGGTGTGTTGTTACTAAGAACCATGGCTCTCTTGGCCTGTGAGAGGACAATGAATAATGAAACTGGGTCTAAGGGGCACATTAGCCCAGACTAACAGAATTTTTCTGGAAGTCCAAAGATAGGACTAGGTGATCCAGGACCTCCCTGGATCACTGTGAGGCTGTCCATTGCTGCTTCAATGCAAGTTCTATTCTAGCCAGCAGGGAGGTGACCCCCATGGCTCAGCAGACCTCTCCTGACCCGCCCGCTGCTCCCCTCATCAGTGTACTTTGTCAATCTGCTTGTTCTGCTCCCCATTTCTCTGGTGAATCCTCTCACCGCCCCTGCACCTCTGGCCTGTACCCCAGTTCTGTATGCATAAATAATTAAATTAAAAAAAAAAAGAACTAGGTGATCCCTTCATTGTAACTGACTGCAAACAAACAGGCTGTTTCTACTGGATGGACCCAATTGCCCAGTGTTTGTTTTGCTTTGGATATTTTGGTTTTAAGTCATTTGTGTGTCTTTTGTTGGTGGTGGTTAGTTGTGTGTGGGGGGGAGGAGTTGTTCTTTGGGTATTATTTGGGGGGCATGAATAGTCATAGCCTCAGCTCTCCAAAAAGGACAAGGTCCCCCAACCCTCAGCAGTGCTTTTCTCCCTGGAGCTGTGTCCTGGGGAGTCTCGTAAACGCCATCCTGGGATCTGAGTCTCCAGGCCCTGCAACCTCCCACGCGAATGTGGAAAGAGAACTTGTGGCTTGAGTCTGTGTGCGCACCTGCAAGGACCTTTTCCGAAGAGAAGTATAGAGACTTGTTCTGCAAGTTTCTCTCAACAACTGTGACAACAACTTTAGAACAGCCCATGCTTCAGAAGCTGAAAGCAGACGATAGAGAAAAAGCTGGAGTTAGAGAGTCAAATCTTAAGTAACATTTTAAAGTGTGTTAACTATTAATTATGAGACATGGCTTTGTCTTTCACTAAGGACGCCAGCCGCTAACAGCAGGCAGCTCTAGTCCTGAGCTGTCTGTGCTGGCATCTCCTTTAACAAAATTAGCCCTTTCCAATGCAGGTCTCTGCCCACCTTTGTCCATGCAGATGACTTCCCTTCTGTCTTTTTCTCTTAGAAAAAAAAAAAAGCCAAAAGCATACCTTAACCTTAAAATAAATGATGGCTTGTTCCTAGGGCTGCAGGAATGGGGGAGGGGCTTCAAGACCATGGGTCAGTCTGCTGAGTAGAGATGTTGCTAAGGCAACTGTACACACACACACACACACACACACACACAGGGTCCTGCCCCTTTGCCCACCCAGGAAGGCCAGAAGTATAAGGAGTCTAAAGAAGCACTAGTTGGTGAGGGTAAAGAGGTTGTAAGGAGAAAAAGACCTAGAGGATTATAGGCCTTATGGCTGTTTGGCTGGGGCTCCAGTCTGGGGCAGAGAGCACTGGAGGAGCCAGAGGGCAAGTTTTATCATCTGGGTAAAGAAACCCTACCCCTTCCATCTGATAAAGTGGCTTTGATACTTAGCAGTTGAGCTATATAGCTTAGCCCAAATATAGCCTGTTTTAGCAGGCCTTCCAGTATCAGATTAGAGGGAAATGCTGGTAAGCAAAGGCCTTGGTTGCAGCTTATCTGCTCCGAGGCCACTGCCTAAGTGGGCTAGGACTCCAGAGGAGCCAGGCCAGGGCTTTCCGGAGCCTTTGCCCCGACCTGGGGAGCCCTGCCTCGGGTTCGCCCAGCTCTCTGGGACTCAAGCCGCTCTTCCTCCCTGCACAGTCCACCTTCATCCTCTGACACTTAAAATCCTACCCAATCATCCTGTTGGATGAAGTCTTTCCAAAGCCCTTAGCTATAGGTTGGTTCCCTCTCTTGGAGCCTACTGGGAGTCTTTATTCTTTAAATGGAACATGAGACACACCAAAAGTGAGCTTTCTGCAGACATGGCCTCTCTCCAGCGAGCTTCACTCTCTAGGTTTGATGAAGCCCACCGCCCTCCCGGGTCGGCCACCCTCTCTCCTGCCCTCGGTTAGTATTTCTGGATCACTATGCATCCTGGTGGTGTATCCAGAGTGGCCCTCCCTGCAAAGGGGTGAATCTAAGGCAAGTTAGAGACTTGCTTGCCTGAGCACCTGTGAAGTTCTTGCTGTGGCTTCATGACACACCAGCCCCTGGCGGGCCAGTGGCTGAGATTCAGCGCTGCCCCTGAGGCCTGGAATCTGGTTCTGGCTGGGAGACCAGGCCTGAAATCCTGACATTTCAGTATCAGGGGTCATATGACTAGGATCTGGACGAGTCTGGGGCTTTGACTTTGGCCCCTTGTGTTACCCACTCAAATTCAGAAAAATACCTCCTGAGCTCTGTATTCACCCTGTGAGATACAGGATGTTACTGGCAAAAATGAAAGAAATGTGACTTCTGACCACTTGAAGCTGATAACTACTGCATCTGAACCTACCCTGTCAGCTGAATATGTGGATAGACAGAAATGGTTGATGCTTAGGGTGATGACTTGGTCAGCAGAGCTTAAGAATTCACTAGGTGCAAAGTTTATGTGACCTCATAGAAATGACTCCTGATCTCAAGAAGTTTCTGTTCTAGCAGGAAGTATAAGCTACATGAAAATGCCTGGTTTTCTGGCAGTGTGGAGGATTATAGTTCTCCGTGTGGCAATGTTCTAGAGAAATTAACCCTGTTAAGTGCCCAACTTTATCTGACCAAGAGCTTTCTAAATGACTTTATAATTCCCTGGTCTTTTATTTTTACTTTTTAAAAGATTTATTTATTTATGTATACAAGAACTGGGGTACAGGCTAGAGGTGTGTGGGGTGGGGGAGTAGTTGATGAGAGGATTCACCAGAGATAGAGTAGGGAGCAGAACAGGCAGAACTACTGAAATACACTGCTGAGGGGAGCAGTGGGCGGGTCAGGAGAGGTCCCCTGTGCCATGTGAGTCACTTCCCTGCCCAGGGATTGAACTCGTGCAGCAGAGGCTGTGATAGCTTAATAGTGCTGCACTTTAACCCCTTGCACCACCAGGGAGGCCCCTCCCTGGTCATTGACTATAAATTAGTCATTGACTATAAATTAACTTTTCCTTTGGTGTCTTCAAAATTTCCAGAGGAAAAACACTGCCAATCTGAAGAGCCAAGTCGAGATGAATGGTATCATAGCTGAGGAACCCAGTGCTGGTTGAACAGCTAAACCTAAAGAATCCTGAGTAACATTTTGGTCTTGGGCAGGAGAGAGAGTGAATTAAAACATAAAAGGCATGTTATGGGATTTGCAGGTGGTGCAGAGCCTGATGTATGGTGACAGAATCGATGCTGACAGGCTGAGACAATGGAGGGGAACTGACAAACTGAAGTGTAATCCGATAAATGTGAGCTGGTTGTGTGAAAAGGACTATTGGCTCTTCTCTGAGGACCAGGATGAGTCAGCTCTCAGTCCCAGCAGGTGGCCAGAGGTGTCTTTGCCAGGCACTGTGGGGGGGTCTTTCCCATAGGCACTACCACTGAATCTTCTGTAAAGTGTTGACTGTTTTTATCTTCACTTCACAGTGGTAGTGACAGCTCAGAGAGGGTAAGTAACTTACTGGAGGTCACACAGCTAGCAAGTAATGGACCCAGGATTTGAACCCAGACCTTTCTGATGCCAGAGCTGTGTTCCTAACCACTGGCCAATATGTACTGAACTCTTACCCTTGAGTTAATGAACACAGATATCCAGGGCCCTAAATTCTATTTTTTTTTTAATTTTTTTAAAAAGATGTATTTATGCGTACAGAGCTGGAGTGCAGGCCAGAGGTGCAGGGACAGTGAGAGGATTTACTAGAGTCAGAGTGGGGAGCAGAACAGACAGATGGAAGAAGTACACTGCTGAGGGGAGCAGCGGGCGGGTCAGGAGAGGTCTGCTGCACACCTCTGGGGGCCAGAGATCAAACTCACATTGAAGCGATTGCAGCTAGCTGCTGCACACTAACCCGCTGGCCACCAGGAAGGGCCAGGGCACTAAATTCTATGTAGGAAATTATTCAGAGATGGAAGCTGAGATGTCAAAAATCTAGAAAGTGAGTCACATGAAGAATGACAAAGACGGCTTTAGAGGAGTATGATTTCTGGTTTCTGCAGCTTAACTTGGGAAACTGGAAGGGCCAAGTCAGAACCAGAGTCAAAGCATCTTACGGGAGACTTCCCCCTAAGGAGGAGGACTGTAATGTCTGCCACGCATAGGCATTCCCATCCGTGGAGATGCAAGCCCAGTGACGGGCCTGAGTGGGGGGTTGACAACCTCTGTCCTTGGGAGAATACAAATGAGGGCGTGAGAAGGGTGTGTGTGTCACACCGATTTACCCAGCAGAAAGGGTGTTCTCATCCCCCCGCTAGGGCAAAGAGACCAGTCACACAGGATTGGGGCTGTGACGTTGGCAGGAATGGTGGCCGCTAGGGGTGTGGCACAAGAGGGCACAGGGCTCAGAGTTTTCCAATAGCATCAACTCAGCTGTCCAGTAACAAGCAGCTCTGCACTCCTGAGTCCTGCCCTTAATTGCTATGTTCATCACCACCCTCCAAACACAACCTCCTTGCGTCATGTCTTCTAAAACACCTCTACTCTCCAAGTTCAGGGATTTGACCAACCTCAGAAAAACCATAAAGCAGAAAGGGCAATAAAACACCAATGCCAATATCACAAAGCCCATGCCCTGTACTCACGGGATGGGGCTCATTTGAGAATCTAACTTGTTTTTGCAAACACTCTAAACAAGCTTCATTATCTAGATTCCCAGTGCACATTTCCTGGACAAAGTAACCCTGGCGGCCAAGAGTAAAAGCTTCCAAGGGAGAGGAGTCACTTTTCTGCCTTAGAAGACAGAGAGGAAGAAGTCACCAGTTTTAGGAAGGTCACGGAGCGGCGAGAGAGGTCCTAGGCACCCTCCAGCCTTCAGTATCCTGGTGACTTGTCTGCCTCCCACAAGGGAGCAACATCTTTGCCCACCATCACTGCCTAGAAGCTTTCTGGTTCCTCCTACACTCCCCCCACCCCCACCCCACCCCCAGGAATCCTCACCTGTCCTGCGGAGTGAAGGGCCTTCTTTGCCCTTGGGGAGCGTGTCCATGAGGTTGGGTTTGGGGACCACAATTAGCTCAACCAGAAGCAGAACTATGAATTAGCACAGGAAGGCGCATGTTCTTCTCATCAACCCGACACTAGGGCATCGCCATGGAGCCAGCTTGGAGAAGTTGCCTCTATATTATTGAAGTGTACCATGCAGTTTGAAAAGCAAATAATCCTGAAAAGTCCGTAATGAAAAAGCAGATGTCTCCTCCCCCCAGGGTACCTGGCACCAAGTCCCACCTCCCCCACCCAGAGTCAGTAACTTTGAATTGTGCTAATTCTGATATTAAGCTCCACGTTCCTTTATCTTATTTGTACATCAATTCTAGAGTCATCACTTTTAGACATCTGGATTTTGCTCTCCACTTCTCCCCACACCCACCCCGCATCTTCCCAAGAGTGGTAGAATCTAAGTTTTGTTAATTCAGCAATCAAAGTTTAACAATCTAGTATGTAGACATCACTGACTTCGAACACCACTTATATCAGTCTGCACTTCCTTCCCTATCCAACGTTTATTTCTCCTGCAGTTAAAAATTCAAATCACAGCTAAATACAGAAAGCTCGGAGATTATTTTTTGTGATTTATTTTTGCACTTATTTATGCATGCAAGAACTGGGGTGTATGCCTGGGGGTGGGAGGATTCACCAGACACAGAGTGGGGAGCAGAACAGGCAGATCTACTGAGACGGACTGCTGAGGGGAGCAGCGGGGAGACAGGAGCGGTCTGCTGTGCCCTGTGGGTCAGCTCCTTGGCTGGGGATCGAACTCATGCCACAGCCACACAGGTTGGCGACAGCATCATGGCACTGAGACTTAACCCCTGTGCCACCTGGGAGGCCCAGGGGATTTTATTTTTAATGGGAGAAGAGTATCTATTCCCTAAGATTCCTGGCTGGATTAAACAAAATACTCTTGGTGAAGCATTAGCACAGGCTGTACAGCGTAGTGTCTGTTCTGTATGCACAGACACGTCCATTGGTCCACTAGCGTCATAAGGGCCCTGGTCTCCCCGACCGCGGCCTCTGGGCTAGCGAGCCTCGCCGGGCGCGGTGACAGCGTGGCCTTCCGCAGGTGGCCGCTGAGTACTTCAAGAACACCACCCTGCTGCTGGTGGGCGTCATCTGCGTGGCAGCCGCCGTGGAGAAATGGAACCTACACAAACGTGTCGCCTTGCGCATGGTCATGATGGCCGGAGCCAAGCCGGGCATGTAAGTTGAGGGGCCCGCCCTGCGCACCCCCACCCCCAGCTCCTGGGCTGGCTGCCAGGTCAAGCTGCTCTTCCTCGGAGAGGCCTTCTGCTCCCCCTGTCGCTCCAGGGCGAGGGCCTGTGACTACAGGATGGAGATTTGACGGTGGCTTTGCTGTCATTTGTTATCCCAGCCCAACTAGCTGACCTGGGCACCCCGGAAGGCAAGGTCACAAAACAAATGAGATGAAATGATACAAATTGCTTCCCAACCTTCTTGGGGTGAACAGGGGGACAGAAAACAGGTGTCTGGCCTGTGTCATTTGGGGAGACGGGAAGCTTTCCCCGACCCTCCTGAGCTGTCCTGGTGGCTTTGGAGCACAGGCCAGGATGCACGGAGGCCTTGGACGGAGTGTCCCCAGCCCTCAGCTGCCAAGGCCGGCGGGGAGCCTCAGGGCAGTGCAGGAAAGTCTGGGAGCCTCACCCGCCCCCCTGGAGAGTCGGCCTTTATCTTCCCTTTCGGGAAGTCCTAGTCCTCACCTCCTCCCAGCTGACTGCCTGGACTCCTTCAGGAGCCAGAGTATCCATACTGTGGCCTTAGCTTCCAGCGTTCATGGGTTAGAGGGCTGCCCACGATGTGTCCGAGGCTGTGTCCGGCTCCCACTGGCCCTAAGTTAACTCCCTCGCTCAGTCTTCATCCTGTACCCACACCCAAGCCCCTGGGCCCCATGGCAGCTCATCAGGTAGAGACTCAGCAGTCCTCAACCTCAGCCTTCCAGCTTCACGAACGTTTCACCCCCGTGTGCCTCCCGCGGTCACGTGGCCTCGTCCCCACCCGCTCTGTGCCCTGCTGTGGGTGTGCGTCCAGGCCAGGCCGCCCCTGGCTCCAGCAGCCCGAGCCAACAGCTGTGGGGCTGGGGCCGACCCCAGTGTACGCCACGTGCTCTGTGGCCCCAAGTTGTGCACTGCCCATAATTCCATGTTAGGGAATAAATGGGGTGTCTGGAGATTGGCGCCTCTCACAAGGTGAGAACCCTGTGTGTACAAGCACATTGCACGTTTTCAGAGTCAGGGAGAAATAACGGGGCGCTCCCTTTGTCAGTGACCCCCTCCAGGCTTTGACTCTTTGAGATGCCCACTGAAAACACACAGGGTGGCTGGGTACTTCCATGACCTGGATGCGTGGACCTACCTCCAGCCACAGACAGTGGGGCAGGAGTGGGAGCATCTGTGGGCTCTGTCCGGTCAATGATAACACGACCAGCCACCCACCAAGGAAGGGAAGCCATGGTGCTCGTAGAACTGCTAGGCGTAGGGGCCAAGGGAGAATTCCCACAGACACGCAACACACACCATCGCCATACTGATGTCCTCAGCGAGAGACAGTTGGGGCTCAGCCCAGGGCCCAGAGTCGGACCCCATGCCATCTACTAAGCCCCGCTTTTCTAATTTTTTTTAATTTTATAATAATTTTTGCATCATTTTGTGCATTTTTCCATCTCAGTTGCAATCCCCGTGGGCTTCCCATCACCAAACCACCCGTGTGCCATCACCATAGCCCATTGCATTTCCCTCCCCCGACTGTTTTTGATCCCATTCCCCACTGCACCCCACAAAATGTCTCTGGTATATAGCTGTTCATCATTATCATTATTTTCTCGCCTGTCCCGTTATGTTCCTGCTATGAGAGAAACCACCGGTATTTTTCCTTTTCTTTCTGTAAGCCCTGCTCTTCTAAGGCCAATAGCCCATGAAGTGCGGTGTATTCATTCAGCAGATATTTGTTTGCTGTTTACTCTGCTCCAAGACCTGGGAGTACAAAGGTGAACAGCACCCCTGACTTTCTGGCCAGTGCTGGGGCGCAAGGGGTTCTGCGGGAGGCCCTGGGGGATGGCCACCTGTTGACGAGTCCAGCCCTCCCTGCCTTGCAGGCTGCTGCTTTGCTTCATGTGCTGCACCACGCTGCTGTCCATGTGGCTGTCCAACACGTCCACCACGGCCATGGTCATGCCCATCGTGGAGGCCGTGCTGCAGGAGCTGGTCGGCGCCGAGGAGGAGCAGCTCGTGGCCGGCAGCCCCAGCGAGGAGGAGGCAGAGGCCACGAGTACAGTTTGCTGGAGCCCCCCCCCCGCCCTTCACTTCCACCGTCCACTAGTGATGCTCCCCAATGTGGTGTCCACTCCAAGGACCCCCTGACCTGTGTCCCTCCCCATCTGCTGCTGCTTCCCAGCCCTCCCCTCCAGCCCACACCAGCTCCCTTGTGACAATCCCCCCATTCCCAGCTCCTCCCCTCCACTTGCAGCAGCCACCACTGGCCTGTCAGCTGAGGCTCAAGGGGTGTGACAAAGGGGCCCCTCAGAGAGGAGGAAGGGTGGCAGGTACCATGCCCCTGCAGGAGCCTGTGTGCCCCTTTCCCTTTGAGCCCCAGCCCTGAGCCCCTGCCCTGGGGGCAGCTCCAGCCCCCCCCCTTCACCCCCATCTCACTTTCAGCTTTTCTTTGTGCTGTAGATCATGATGCAAACAACAGCCAGCCCTGCCTGGAACTCATCTTTGTCAATGAAGAGTGAGTATGACTGCCCCTCCCAGGCAGAGTCCTGCAGGCCCTTGCAAGGGTCAGGCATGCTGGGCTGGGCCCCTGAAATTGTGGGTGTCTCGCCATCCCACCCCCTCCACTGGCCTGATTTCCCCTCCAGACCTGGAGTCACTTGCCAAGATCTTGAGCACAACCTTAACACAGGATTTTGCAGATGCCAGCTATGAGGGTGTAGGAATCACCCCTACATCTACCCAGCAGAACGACACCCAACTGATGGCCCTCTGAGGGGAATACTCAGAAATACCCACATCACAGGTGTCACTGGAGACCTCAGAGAATCAGCGTTTTATGGCTGTTAGATAAGGTCTTGCCAGCTCTGTGTCTTGTTAGATGTGGCGAAAGAAAATTAGGTGACAGGTGGGAGATGAGAAGACAGTTGGTGAGAGAATTGGGTGGTGATGAAAAGAAGCTAGAAAAGGAGAATTAAAGTTATGAATACGCGTGTGAGGGTGACCAGCTAGCAGCTGATTCCCTTTGGAGACTTGCATCGACAGGGAATCTTCAAGGTACATCTCACGGTGAATGCTGGACTTGAACCAGAGCTCAGTCTTGCAATGTGCCCTCATCGTGCTAAACGGAGAACTCGGGTTGAGCTCAGGTCAGCAGCAGATGGAAGGGCGCCATCAGGAAATAGCTGGGGTGTCCGTGACCCTGACCCTCGCTGTCTCAGGCCAGCCCCTGAGCGCCTCTGCCCTCTCCACTCCTAGGACGGTCAGCAGTCAGTCCAGACTCACCTCCCAACTTCAGTCTCCTGTTCAGAGCTCCGCCCATCTCCTCAGGGGGTGGGGCCTGGCCAAGAGTTGACTTGTCCCTTCCTGTCCCTCCACTTCCTTCTCTCGCCCCTCCTAGACTTCTCCAGAATCAGGAGAGAGGCTGTAGGGTGCACCTTAGCAAAAGGGCTGCAGGTGCTATGGGGTGGGCTTGCAGCCCTCCCAGACACTCAGATCCCCACTCTTTCACTGGCCAGGCACCTTCCTTCAGGGTCTTTGGGTGTCTCCTGGGGGCTGATGGTGGGAGAGGCTCCTGGATGACCAGATGTGTCCCCCACCCACACTCCTCCACGCCTCTGTGACCTGTAGCTCAATCTCACAGCCCCTTGGGAGTCGCCTCCGCCCCAGGGGCAAGGCCTTTTGGAGATGGCCCAGCTGCCTCGTGTCTGCCCGGCTCGGAGGAGGGTGGGCAGTAGCTTCTCCCACTGTGCGGGGCTTTTCTCCTCAACAGGGGTCTCTGGCAGCCCCTCACTGGCCTCTTGCTTTTGTTCTTTTCCACAAGAGCCTATGTATCGCCAAACTCCAAAGCCAAAGCTCAAGTTGTCCCTAGAACCCCCCAGTGTGCTGGGGGAGCGTGACTGTCCGAGGTGTGCAGAGGGCAGTCTTCTCCGCTGTCTGAGGGGCCTGGCCTGCCCTCCCCACCTGATTTGGGAAGGAGGCGGGGAGACATCCCAACACCCCGGGCCACAGCTCTCTCCAAAGAATATTCCCACTGAACCCTCCTCACTGCTTGGCCTTCCCCTGAAGGAGCCTGGGGAGGGGTGATGCCACAGGACCCCAAGTCCTGAGTGGGCATTCATTACCTTTCCTTTGTCTTTACGGCAGGGGACTCAAAGCGCCCACCGTCCCTAGAATTAAGACCAATGGAAACAGCCCAATACTAGATGTCAGAGAGCGATGGGACAGTCAAAGCCTCGGGCTCCTCTCTGCTCAGGCCAGGGTCGGGGCACCACAGCTGTGGCTGTCCTTGCTGACCAGAAGTCCCTCGCTCTCACCAGCTCCTCACCGGTGCAACCCTCCACTTCACAAGTTTCTCTTTCTACAGAATGACCCTCACTCAGCGGGTCAGGGAGAGGCGTCAGGGGGCCCAGGCCCCCGGGGCAGACAGCCAGGCTGGGGTGGCACCAGCCCCAGCGCCCTGAACCCCCGGGGGGTTAGTAAGGCTTGCTGGGGAGCTTCCTGAGGAGGAAAGTCCACATTCCAGGCTGGCCCCAGGTAGGTCAGCTGCTGGAGGGTCAGTATCACCACAGAGGGACGGGTATCCCCATAGGGAAACAGCAGGCCTGGCCCCTATATCCTGACAGTATCTCCAGTGAGCTTTCTTAGTAGCCTAGAAAACTGGAGCCTAGAGAGACCGCTTACACCGGCCCTCGGCTGTCTCACCTCACCAAGTCGGGCCCTTTGCTTTTTTCCAGCTCCTCTGCGGACCTCACTTCTCTGATGCAGAACAAGGTATGGCCTGGGGCCTCAGGGCGGAGGGTTCTGGAACACCCTTAAGATACCTCGGGGACAGACGCCCCAACAGGTGTAGCTCTGGTCTGGTCTAGTGTCTGTGGGGGCTCCACTTCCACAAACCCTATAAAAAGGCACACATTTGCAGGACAAAGCCCTCACCTGCTCCCCCCAGGCCTCCAAAACTGGTTTCGTATTTCTTATATCGGTTCAAACAGCTGGGACTCTGATCAGCCCAAACCATGAACTTAGTTAAGGTCAGATTTTTAAAAATTTCTTCATGTTAAAGGGGCTTTTCTTAGCATTTAAAATTACAGACGCTCACACTGTCCTGTCTGGGCAAAGCCTCGCACAGCCAGGTTTTAAAAAGTCATGCCTGACGGGCTGGAGGGGGACCCGTGAGCCAGAGTCCCCGCGGGGTGCCCCACAGGATGAGATGGTACTTCCCGAGGCTGCTCGGGCTCTCCCTGACAGGTGATGTTCTCTGTGCCCACAGAACCTGAACGGTGTGCCCACCCCTGTCAAAACAGCAGGCCCCCCGGGCAGGAAGCCGCACCTGTCTCAGGTACGGAAATGGACTCCTACTCGAAATACTTCCCAGAGGACTCTGGTCTTGAGGTCGTGAGGGCCTGGGGTCGTCTGGGCCACGTGTGCCAGATCAAACTCCAGGTCACTGTGGACTCTGGAAGTCACCCACTGCCTAAGCCCCATGCCTTCAACCCTAAAACTGCAGGTTGGTCTGATCGCAGGTGTCCAGGCTGTTCCTCACAGGTGCTTCATGAAACTGCAAATGCCTTACTTCCATGTCCCAGAAGTTCAGGCAAATGCTTTCCAGTGCCAATAAGGAATTTCCCTAGCGTATACCACTGAAACAAAACGCAGAGATAAAATGGCTGTTGAAGCTGGTGTGAAATGACAGCTGTCCCTTATCACCCCTGATTTTCAAATGTTTATGTTCATCAGAACTGTCTCTGTGGTTTAGTGTCCACCAGCAGCGGCATGAATAACAGCCACCACTTACTAAAACACATATCCTATACCTAACGCTGGGCCAAGCGCTTTCTCCAGTCTTGACTCTCCATTTTGAACTCCATTTTTGAAGGCGAAGCAGAGAAATGAAATTGCATATCCAAGGCAATTGCATACCCAAGCAAAGGGCATAGCCAAATCCAAGCCCAGCTGCCACAGGTGTGGCTCAGTTGTTTACTGGCATTGAGGTGTGCTGATTAAATGCTCTAGTGATGTTTTAAGTTCTGTGTCAAACTTTATTAGAAGAAAGGATCATGGAAGACTCCGAACCAGAGACTTTGGATGAGGTCACGCCCAGCTCGGATGGTCAGTCTGGAAGATCTGGAAGTGTCCACACTGACCTGGGCCCCCCAGGCCGACGAGGCGAGGCATGGTTAAGGGCTTAGAGAGATGTGTCCAGGTGACCTCTCTCCAGAGTTTTCCTGTGACCTGGCCTGGTGGTCTTGCTCCAGGCTGCTCTTAGTGAAGATTCACAGCCAGGCCTAGAAGGACAGATGGACAATTGCTCGTTTCGTGCACTTGAGATTAGAGGTCAGCAGTCTTTGAGCTGGACCAAGCAGGGCCTGGGAGAATCACAGCATGGTGGAGGCTTGTGTGCAGGAGGGAGGAGAAGGAAGCGGGAAGAGAGGAGAGGCCTGAAGGGGACAGGAGAGCAGCACAGCCCGCCCCTGGGTTCTCCCGTGACCCACGCGGCCTTTCAGTCACCCCCCACCGACCCCTCGGCCCCCACACAGCACGGCCAGCCCCTCGGAGGTGTTCCCACACACAGTGGACAGCGGCCGGTTTTACTGGACTTGGAGTGAAAAACAGAACATGTCGATACTAGTGAAAATGGCCAGTAACAGAAACCCTGGCTTGGTGTTCACTGGGTGCCAGGTTCTGCGTGGTCTCAGGGCCTCTCGTCTATTCGTTTCTGGCCCTGAAAACGAGACTCGCCTGTTTTATAGGAGAAACCATGGCGGGTGGGGGCTGCCCGGTTTGTTCCATGGACGACCTGAGATGAGGGTTGCCGCTCTGACTCCCCAGCTCAGAGCCTGGCAGTGGCCCCAGGTGCCCAGGGCTGCATGTGGCTGCATGTGGCCCTGTGTAGGACACAGGGCCGGGCTGAACTTCACTGTCGCCTTTGGCAGGAAAAGCCACGTGCCCTGGCCCCCCGCCCCAGGAAGCAGGAACGCGGCAGAAAGTACAAGTCCCAGCACGACCAGATGATCTGCAAATGCCTCTCCCTGAGCATCTCGTATGCCGCCACCATCGGGGGCCTGACCACCATCATCGGCACCTCCACCAGCCTCATTTTCCTGGAACATTTCAACAAGTGAGTAATGGGCGGGTGACTGGCATTGGCGCGTCACCTGCTGGGACTCCGGGGCTGGGTGCAGTGTGACCAGTGACGGATCCAGGGAGCACCTCATGGGAGCACTCCCGCAGGCTAGAGGAAAGGCCTGCTCCAAGAGGGGAGCTGGAGGCGGGCCCTGGACGGAAGCTGGAGCACCCCAGGTGAAGGAGGCTCCCCGACAAGCACAGCAGTGTGTAGGAGGGTTGAGGCAGGTGGCAGACACAGGGAAGGAAATGGCAGAGGCCACCAGGGAGGAGGGAGAGCAGGTCACAAGGGGCCGCGAGGCCCCCTAAGGAACGGGGACTTCACCCATAGGCCTGGGATGCAGCTTCAGAACTTGAAGCAGGAGTGAGGTGAGTGGGTGTAAGGGTTTGAAGACTCAGGCTGGATGAAATATAGGAGAATGATCTAGAAAGGAGTAAGGAGCAGGAAGACAATCCAGGAGTGAGTAGCAGAGGCTGGGGACGGAGCTGGTGGCAGCCTGACAGGAAGGGAGAGGGTCAGTGGGAAAGGAGCTGAACAGAGGTGGACTTGACAGGACTCAGAACCTGAGGGAGGGGGCGGGGGGCAGGAGGGAGGGGGTGAGAAGGGAGGGGGCGAGGGGGAGGGCCCCCAGTGGCAGTTCAGGTCTAAAGCACTCGGCTGAGCTCCAGGGAGCCCTCACAACTGTGCCACTCCCCACTGGCTTCCAAGTTTCTGCTCTTTAATTTCTGGTTGACTTTGTGACTGGGAAATGAATTTATGCAAATTAAGAGCAAGTAGATGCTGGGAGAGGAGGGTCATTCTCCATGGTGCAACACTTCCCTGAGCTCAACTGTAATTGTTTAGATGCCTTTTTTAGCTTATTTCATCGTTCTTGCCTGGGCTCGGGACAGCTGCAGCTGTCCAACAGTGAGCTCTATGGCGTACGTTTTGCCAGCATCGGCCACCCTCTGCCCCGCCGGGTGTCACCTTGCGGTGCATTTAGTCCGGTGCCCCTGAAACACCAGTGGAAATCTACCCTTTCTGGATCACTGACCGGGTCTCTCCTCTCCAGCCAGTATCCCGCTGCAGAGGTAGTCAACTTCGGCACCTGGTTCCTCTTCAGCTTCCCCATCTCCCTCATCATGCTGGTGGTGAGCTGGTTCTGGATGCACTGGCTGTTTCTGGGCTGCAAGTGAGTCCGGGGGGGCCCCCAGCCAGACCCGAGGCGCCCCTGCCCATCGGGGCCAGGGCCAGGGCTCAGTGCCGCCGCCTCGGGCCACCAGGAGAACGCAGAGCGGCCAGGATCGCCTGTTGTTGACGCCCTGTCGTGCGTGGCTTGTCATGATAAGCTCCGTGGTGAAACGGTCCTCATCCTGGTACCTGGCTGCAGGGACTGTTGGACTGTAAAGTCGGAATTGGGGCATGTTCGCTGGAGAGTCTTGGCTCCCGGAGCAGAGGGATGTGAACTCTGACTGCAAGCGAAGTTGCCTTATGCTTCATTTTCCAGACCAGTGATCTGCCCCAGGGGTGTCCAGAATGTGCACCTTGTCCCTCCAGGCAGTGTCAGGCCTGCTCGGCCACCTTCCTACTCGTATTCATCCCCGTCAGTCTGCCTTTTCTTCGCTACCATCAGTCGGATCCAAATTTGATCAGTTTCACACACAGAGGGAAGATAAACACTATGTTTTGCTGCTAATCAGTAGAGCTTAATTCGCCCACTGGTCAGAGAATGTTCTGTGATTTGTTTGTTGTTTTTTTTTTTTTTTAACTTAGAAGCAATGCTCAAATCAGTGTTAGCTGTATATGCCTCTCCGTTTGCCAAGAGAAAGCCAGCACCCACTTTTACCTCACACAAGTCTTATGTCTAGGGAGATGAGCACACACACCCCTAAGGGGTTTGTATGTCAGGTGCAAACCTATCAGCATCTAAACATGAGCACATCGTGTTGCTTCTCACTTGTGGGAAAGGCCAGTGTGCAGAAACATCCCCACTGCCCGAGTGCTTGCACAAGTCCGTAGACATCACACCAGTGTACCGGAGATAAACCCAGGGGGATGCTCCCGGGAGGTGGGGCTCACACTAGGGTACCGGAGATAAACCCGGGGGACGCTCCCGGGAGGTGGGGCTCACACTAGGGTACCGGAGATAAACCCGGGGGACGCTCCCGGGAGGTGGGGCTCACACCAGGGTACCGGAGGTAAACCCGGGGGAAGGAGGGTGGGGCAATGAAGGTGGTGAAAGCTGTGGAGTGGCAGGGATGGGCAGGTAAAAGTCACCAAGTCGGTGGGGTCAGTCGGAGGGACAGAGCATGTGGTGGAGAGGAGCAAAGTGACCACAGCTGGATATCACACAACTTTGGGCTTCCAAAGTGTATTTTCTTTATTCTTCTGCCCATGCTTCCTTCTCAGCTTTCGAGAGACCTGCTCTCTGAGCAAGAAGAAGAAGACCAAAAGGGAAGAAGTATCAGAGAAGAGGATCCAAGAAGAGTATGAAAAGCTGGGAGACATCAGGTATAAATCACTGTGGCAGAGCGTGGCAGGCAGAGCGTGGCAGGCAGAGCGTGGCAGGCAGAGCGTGGCAGGCAGAGCGTGGCATTTGGAGATGGAGCGGACACCAAAGCCCACTGGTCCAGATTCCACGTGGAATCTTGGCTACATTCACCATGCAAGACACAGCCACGACCTGGGGTGGAGGTGGGAGGTAGGAGGCTGAGCAAGAACTCGAAAGACAACACAGCCTCCCTCTTGGGAAGGGCGGACTCGCTGTGAAGTCAGCAGCCCACATTGCTCAGAAGGGCCACGGCAGCTCCAGGGGACCTGGGCAGGGGGACCCTCAGGCAGCGCCACACAGAGCAGAAGCCTTCGGTCTGAGAGACCCTCGCCAACGCGGGTCGCCCCCCCCGCCCCCACCCATGGGCCCGTGTCCTGTTAACACCATTTCTCCTATAACTGGTGCATGAGGGGCTGGGGGCGAGGGCTCAGGGCTAAACTCTTGCCTTTTAAAACTCTGATTTGCACGGGAATACATATCCATTGGAGAGCATTTAGGAAATAGAGGGAAGTAGAAAGAAAAAAATAAAATTGGCTTCTATTCCTCCCATCCAGTGCTGTTAGCAATAACATGATGTTCCCTTCCATGTTGTTTTGTTTTTTAAGATTGATTTATTTATGCACACAGAACTGGGGTACAGGCCAGAGGTGCGGGGGCGGTGAGAGGCTTCACCAGAGACAGAGTGGGGAGCAGAACAGGCAGATCGA
>NW_004567106.1:64090713-64101564 GCF_000260355.1 Condylura cristata | reverse complement strand
TCTGCATCATGCCTCTGTCCACTGCCCTTAGGCCCAGCTCGTTACCTTGCTGGGAGAGCGTCTGTATTAGCTACGTCTCACGTTACCCCACCATTACACGGAGACACATGCACTGTCACAGACCATCCGTGACCTGTAAGTCGTGTCCACTTCTGCATGGACTGAGTAACAGATAAGGTGTCCACGTGCACATCTGGTTATCTTCTTAGCAGAGAGGAGTGGCCGACTGTGAGGCTTCTGACATCTGCAAACTACCTCATAGGTGCCCCAGCCTGTGCCCCGCTTTCTCGTGGCGGGTGGAGTTTTATTCTGCAATGTACGTTGCGCTGTTCTCTTTCCCTCCCGGCTAACTTTCTCCAGTGCACACGGCTGGCATCGCATCTTCTGGCATCCTCTCGGCCCTCCTCCCCCCGCACGACCAGCCCTTCCAGGGGATAAGCCATCACTGAGTTTCAGGGCCCTGGCGCAGGGCCCTGAATGCAGGAGCCCCCCCAAGCCAAGTGGAGGAGCAGTTCCCAGAGGCCTTTCTGTTTTCTTCCACAGCTACCCTGAAATGGTCACTGGATTTTTCTTCATCCTTATGACCGTGCTGTGGTTCACCCGGGAGCCTGGCTTTGTTCCCGGCTGGGATTCTTTCTTTGAAAAGTAAGTGACTGGAGTCCCCAACAATCACCCTGGCACCCAAACTCTTCAGACAGCTGCCCCGTTGTCCCCTCCTAGATGCTTAGTCAAGAACCCCAGAAGTACCTCGCTCCTGGGCAAGTCCCCCTTGGGGATCTGTAGTGTGGTGTTGGGAAGAAGACAGTCGTAAGAGTCCCAGTCCGGGGCTGGCGCTGCTACCTGCCGGCCCTGGCTCTGCCTTGGCCTCATTACTGAAGCTCTTGGCACCTCCTTACTCCACCGGTTGTCATGGAAGCTAGAGCAGAAAATTGTCTCTAAATAGCAGCCATGAAGGGAGCATGGCCATGCGGGGCCCAGCCCAGGCTCTCCCAGCCTGGCTCCCCACTTGAGGGCGACACTCACGGTGAGGTCCACACTGCAAAGTGGACTCATCCTTTCCGAGTCTCTCTTCTCCGAGTATTTCCCCATCACTCCTTCCAGCGGTCTGCACGTTACAGTCACCTCTGCCCCAGCCAGGCCCTGCCCCTCTGACACCAACCGAGGCCCAGCAATTCCTCCACCGGCAGGCACGGCCAGGCGTCAGGCTGACGGCCAGCTAGACTGGGTCCCAGAGAAGCAGTGTGCCCCGATACTGCCCAGACCTCAGGTTGCCCCAGGCCTGCCCACCCACGCCTCCAGCCTGCCGTCTCTCCACTAGGAAAGGCTACCGCACCGACGCCACGGTCTCTGTCTTCCTTGGCTTCCTCCTCTTCCTGATTCCAGCCAAGAAACCTTGCTTTGGGAAAAAGAAGGATGGTAAGAGGGCCACGGAGAGGGCAGCCGGGGCTGGCTCTGGTCAATCCCCTAGTCACAGTTTCCGGAGCGAGCTCTCTGACTCCCCGCAAATAGCAGAGCCGTCTCCCCACTCAGCCGGGGCTGCTGGGCCTCTGGCCCCACTTGTCAGGGTTGCGCTGTCCAACCTCGATGTCTGCCGGCACCACAGGGGAGAACCAGGAGCCCTCCCCGGGGATGGAGCCCATCATCACGTGGAAGGACTTCCAGAAGACCATGCCCTGGGAGATTGTCATCCTGGTGGGAGGAGGCTACGCTCTGGCTTCTGGCAGCAAGGTAACCCGTCTTACAGTGTTCCTCTAACTGGGCCTTTTCCCAGTCCCCCTCCCAGCTCTGGGGGTGCTGGGAAAGGGGAATGTTCCCCAGGGTCCCTGGGAGCCGGGGTAGAAATCCTGTCCCACTGGCCTGAGTCAGCACTGCTGGGATCAGGTTGCAGGGAGCCGCCTGCTGTCACCACACAGGGCGCCCACAGCAAATGGTTTGTTGGATGGAGTAGCCACCACCTTCTAGGGCTCTGACAAGGGTGATGGGGCTGTGTCTGAGGGCCAGAGACCACAGGACACCCCCCACCCCCACCCCCCGCCTGTTGTCCCTCGGTCAGCACAGACTGAGCCCCCTTGAAGAGCTTCTATTAAAGCTGATTAATTGCCCTCCCCACTTCCTGATTGGGAAGTTTGGGCTGAGCGGCTTTGAAGGGAGCTGGTGGGAAGTAGGTGAGTTTTCTAGTCAACCCCTTTCTGAAATGGAAAACCACCCTAAGAGTGGAGCACATTAAGGGTCAGTTTCCCCCTCCCTCTTTAACCGTTCTAGACGTGGCCCACCTTTGGTCGCCCACCGAGGTGGCCATTGCTACCCGCATCACTGAGAGAAGCTCACAGAGTCTACACTAGGAAGGACGCAGAATCCCATCTCCCACCCAGTGAGAGTTCCCTCCACAGGGAACACAAAGAACAGTTCCTTTCCCTTCAGCTCAGCTCTTTTGGAAGTCTTCCGCCATCAGTCTAGCCCTACTTTCTGGAACTCTCATCTTGGTAGTAATTATTAAAATAGATCCTGGCCCTCCCTGGTGGCACAGGGGCTACCCACAGCCCTATGAAGCTACTGCCAGCCACTGTGGCATGAGTTTGATCTCCGGCCAGGGAGTTGGCCCACATGGCGCAGCAGACCTCTCCTGTCTCCCCGCTGCTCCCCGCAGCAGTAGATCTGCCTGTTCTGCGCCCCACTCTGTCACTGGTGAATGCTCTTACCCCCTGCACTTCTGGCCTGTACCCCAGTTCTCATATGCATAAAAAAAATATTTTAAAAATACAATAAATCCCTCTAGGTCAACTTTTTTTTTTTAACCTGAATTCCCTAATTCCTTCTGTCATTCCTCATGGAAATAGCACCCCCCTCACCCCCCCCCCACCAACTGCCATGCTGGTCTGGCTCCCCAGAACTCTCCAGTTTGCCCCGGGCCTTATGTAAACATGGCCCAGAGGTGAAGCAGTGAAGCTCAGAAATATAGTCATATTAATCAGACCCTCCTCTCACCTATGAACCAAGCACCAGAAGTATCTTTATGGATACTTCTACAAGGCTTCACTGGCACACATCAACATTCATAGTGAACCTCATTCATTAACCATTATTAAGCCTCAAGTCACTCAATTAGATATATATGCTGTCGTTATTTCTAATCCCGGGTTCAGGATATCATATTTATCTTTACTGTCAGTTGTTTCTTTTGGCCCAACACTTACCCCATAGTATCCTTTTTATTTTTACCAAAATTACTACCAAGTCATTACAGGTCTGGGCGGGAAATACAGATAGTGGTGTTATTTCTATAAAACCTAGTGACCCTACTAATTCGAATAATTCAGGTATAATAAATGAGATTCCTTCTGAGTTTCATGAAATTTCAGAGGCCTTGGCATTAGTGAGGAAAAGCTAATGTCAACGGTTTTCATATTGAGAATTTAAAAGTTAACCTTTGTGGCTTTTTCTAACTTTGCAGCCTACTTCATACATTCATCTCAAATCTATTATAAACAGTTCTAGAAAAAAATAGTACTTGTGAGTACTGTTTCCACTCAGGTGATTGATTTTGCCTCTTTGTCTTGGTCTGATGAGCAGCTGAATGTGTTAGAGAGAGTTCCTGCAGGTTCTGAGGCTCTGTGCCAGCCATTATCTGATATAGTTCCCGCATATGAACTAATAGCTCTCAGTGAGCGCAGAGGACAGAGAAAAAAAAGTGCTCCATGGTAAAATGGTGACAGTGGAGGCTCTGGGCTTGCCCTGAGGTGGCCACAGGGATGTGGAGGCCAAAGCTTTTGATGAAGCTGGAGACCAGAGAAAAGGAAGCTTGCTCACAAGGCAGGCGCCCTCTTTAAAGCACAGCTGGAGCAGGACAGACAGCTTGAGGAATCACACAATGATTCCTTGCTCTCGCCCTCCCTCCCTTGCAGTCAGCAAGCCCACAGGCTGGGGTAGAGGGGGCGGATGCCGAGGGTGAGCGGGAGAGTGCAGGAGAGTGCTCTCAAGGCGATCTGCATTTTTCCAGTACAAAAAACTCAAAAGGTTGCCCTGGCCTTTTAGGGGAGGGGGAGAGACAGCACCATCAGCAGATGAACAGCTTCCAGCCATATAAATTCATCCAAGGGAGAATACTCATTTATTTGAGCAGATATGTGTGAACGTTGCTAACGCCCAAGGGCCTTTTGTAAAAACCACTGGCAGATGGTAGATCCTGGCAGCAGCCACTGAGCATGTGAAGCTAAAGTAGGTTGGGGCTGAGTGACTGTGCTTCTAGGGCAGCGAGGCAGCACCTAGCCCTAAGTGGAGAAAGATTTGTAATGCCTCTTCTCTCTCTCTCTCTCTCTCTCTCTCTCTCTCTCTCTCTCTCTCTCTTTTTAAAAGATTTATTTACTTATGCATACAAAAGCTGGGGTGTAAGCCCAAGGTGCGGTCTGACAGGGTGAGAGGATTCACCAGAGACAGTAGGGAGCAGAACAGGCTGATCTACTGAAGTACACTGCTGAGGGGAGCAGCAGCAGCGGGGAGACAGGAGAGGTCTGCACACCATATGGGTCAGCTCCCTGGCCGGGACTGAACTCGTGCTGCAGTGGCTGTGATAGCTTCATGGTGCTGAGGCTTAACCTCAGGGAGGCCCCTGTAAAATCGCTTCTCTTTACTCAACATTTTTACTGTTCAACCCTGCGCTCTTACTGTTCCCACCCCTGAAAAAAAAAAAAAAAGGACAGTAAGAACAGTGTCTATCCAGACAGACACCTTTCTTGAGTGCTGAAATTGATTTCCAAAGCAGAACTATCCTTAATTACTCTTGGCAGTCTACGTAAAGAGCATTGTTGGTTTGACGCATAGAATGGAAGCATCAGAAGCTGGAGAATGAGAAATGAGACTGAGGCTGAGAGAGAGGCTGCTCGTCATAGATCTCCCACCCTTGGCAGCCATCAAAGCAGTCTCAGAAGGGTTACAACACTTCAGGTGCTCTCCATGTGTGATGGCGGCCGAGTAACCCTAAGACCACAAAAAAAGAATGTTCTGGGCATCCCTGGTGGCACAGGGGTTAAAAAGATAGCACTATCAAGCTATCAGCAGCCATCGCACCACGAGTTCAATCCCCGGCCAGGGAGCTGACCCCCATGGCGCAGCAGATCTCTCCTGACCCACCGGCTGCTCCCCTCACCGTGTATTTCAGCAGACCTACCTGTCTTGCTCTCCACTCTGTCTCTGGTGAACCCTCTCACCCGACCCCCACACCTCTGGCCTGTACCCCAGTTCTTGTGTGCATAAATAAATCTTTTTTTAAAAAATGTTCTGAGCTACAGAAATGATCTAATCATAAATGTCAAGAATGCTACTGGGCCCAATCTTCAGCCCCGCCACAGCTTGACCTCCTGGAGTGTAGCAACTCTACTGAGAATGTATGTTCCCATCTTTCTTCTTACTGTACCCCCTCGCAGAGCTCTGGACTGTCCACGTGGATTGGACACCAGATGCTGTCCCTGAGTAGCCTCCCTCCGTGGGCTGTCACCCTGCTGGCATGCATCCTGGTGTCCATTGTCACAGAGTTTGTGAGCAACCCAGCCACCATCACCATCTTCCTGCCCATCCTGTGCAGCCTGGTGAGTTCAGCAGAGTCCCAGGGGTTCAGGTGGGTGCCCCAGGGCCCAGCTCCAAGCCCATGTGTTCTGCTGGTCATGCCACTGTTGTCGCTGATGGGGATGCAAACCATAGTTTGAGAAACTAAGTTGATAAATAAAACAAAATAGCTAAGTGACAAACCACAGCAAGGCTTCTAGAAACTCCTTCCAGAAGACAAGGGTTAAGTGTAAAGGCAGCCCAACAGAAATAAGGACAGAGTAACTTGAAGTCCGTAGGGTTCTAATTCCCCACAGTCATCATCTACCTTTCTCTTCTGACATAAGGCCCTGCAATAAGCTGGAGAAACAACTACAGATAATGGAGGCAAAATGCTTCCCAGAGTGCACTTGGCAGCAAAGCCGAGTGTCATTACCACCTCCACAGAGTTCCACTGTCCTGGAGATTCTGAGAACCGAGAGCAAGGCCAGTCCCGTTCTGTTTCCTCAGAGTATTAGCGTACTAGGAGGGGAGCAAAGGTGTCCCAGCCTGGCTAGGCAGCCGTAAAGGCAACACGCCAGACACACCACTGCCTCTGTCCCAGTCTGCAAACAGGAGCCTGCAAAGGGAAGCTTCTCCCCAGCCCCAACAAAATTAACCCCCTGTTCCTTCTGGCCACCCCATGCCCCTCCATGCCACCTCTTTGTCATTGCTCCTCCCCCAACTTGTCCCAACCCCCATCTGGTGGGAGTGTGGGAGCTCACTGAGTTACAACTGGACAACACTGGGAGCAAGACCTGGGGTTCAGGTTCACTGCATCGAGCCAGTATCTTAACTAGAAAACGTAACTTCACACCAGGATGCCAAGGAGGAGGGATTCCACACACTTCCAACGAAAGCAGCCTACTCGTGAGATTTGTGTTTGAAGAAAGAATTTCTCAGCTGATGAAAAACAATCTTAAAATCACTTCCTTAGCCCAGTACCAACAAGATACCTCTTCTGGAAGTAACTCAAACGCCCATGTGTCCACGGGCCATGAGCACAGGGGGCCCACGTGGCCTGGCAGCACAGGGTACCCCAGAGGGCCCAGCACTGGGTGTCCAGCCAAGGCTGGCCAGCACCAACCATCACTTAAAGCATGTTTGGGAGGTGAAGCACAGGAAATGCAAGTCCAAGGTCAACACTAACGTTTCTGTGCATTCTCTCTTCTCCTAGTCCGAAACACTGCACATTAATCCTCTCTACACCCTGATCCCAGTCACCATGTGCATCTCCTTTGCAGTGATGCTGCCTGTGGGCAACCCCCCCAACGCCATCGTCTTCAGCTATGGGCACTGCCAGATCAAAGACATGGTGAGTTGTAGGCGCCTGCTTCCTGCAAGGCTTTCTACAGGACATCTCCTGAGCTTTACTATTTTGTGTGTCGTCCTTGGCCTGCCAAGTGTCAGGCAGGTGTGGCAGAAAGAACGGTACTGGTGGGATTACTTTGGGCTGGTCCATAAGCCCCAAGAACAGCAGTAACATGACACCCTAACGTTCAACCTTCCAACCCTATCTGGGGGGAAGTGGGTGCATGAAACAGAGAAGGCTTCAGCAGACAGATGTTGCCCGGCTTGCACATGTCTTTGCCTCAGTTTCTTCATCGGGCCAGTGGGGATAATCATGCAAAAAGCTGATGGTTTATTCACAGACGGTGAAGTATGAGAAACTGTAGAAACCTAGGCAGAACGATTCTGTAAGACCAAGACTCACACAACCCTCCTGCAACTCCCAGACAGCAACGGCTTCCACCCATGTCTCACTTACTTTCAGTTGGGCTCACAAAAGATAACTCTGAAGAGATGTTTTACTGGTGTCAGTGCCGGGGCCACCCACCCGCTACTCCTCCACTCTTAGCCATGCTTTTTAATCTTCACGACTGTTGGAGCCTGGGTGAAATCAGTCCCCTCCCTCCTTGCTGAGGGCCTAAAATTTTTTTCACAAGAGCTGAAACTCGCCCTAAGCAGCCCTCTCAGTCACCAGTGGAGGAGGTCAGAAAGAGCTTCAGGCTGGAAGTGGATATTCAGATCCTTTCTACCATTCGAAGGTCTTGTCTAAGTCTCTGCAGTCCTTCAGGGAGGGCGTCTCGGTCAACCCCACTCCCTTCAAATCTTACTGTACAATGCTCAGTCTGCTCATACTGAGCGTTACCGCCATCTCCTGTCCTCCCACTTCCTATGCAGTAGGTCCCCAATATTCACTCCTTGTCCTCCAGCCTGCAATCCAGGGGCCAGAGGCAGTGCATGACAAGTGAGCCAGCCCCAGCAGGGACACTGATGCGACACTGCTGTGTCCTCTTCCACTCACACCATGCTGTGGTCCAGCTCAACTTGACATCCAGCTCCTCTAGAACCTGTGGCCTCCACACATGAATGGGCGATTCTCCACACCCAAAGCCCCAGGAGACCGATGATTGATAGGCCCAGGCTTCGGCCAGAAAGCGGAGGGAGGTCGTGTCTACCCGTGGGCTTGGAACGACTGCCTGGTGTCCGCTTTTCCCTAGAACTGAATCTGGCCAGTGGGCTCGCGCTCACTCCCCAGTAGGCTGCCGCCCACCTCACTGTACATCCCCACCTGGCCCTGTCACTGCACCCCATCCTCCCGCAATGCCCCCTTGTGCATGTCAACACCACCACACACGTGGAACAGGTGGCATCCCTCAGAAGCAAGCAGCAAAGCTAGCACGCAGGAGTCACCTCTCTGAGGCGCTGAGCAGAGGCAGTTGACCTGTTCGCCCAGATGACTCCAAGGCCCACTGCTTCCATGAGCTGTTCCTTGAAAAACCAGATGACAGTGGCAACAGCTTCATAGAACACAGCGTTCCAGACACACAGCTTCCCTGTGTTTGTGAGCACATTAAAGGTTCTGAGACTTTCCTCCTTTAGAGAGACCTGGTTATGTTCGACACATTTCCCTACCATGCAGCTATGGACGCCTATTTTAGCGTAACTGTCACCACCAGCGTTCCAAGTACACTTCTTGTAGGCCGGGACTAGACAGCTACAAGGGCAGGTGGTTCTACTTGCCCCACCCCATTCCCAAGTCCTCCCTGCCTTTCCCGATATCCTTCAGCCCGATGCTACTCTATAAGGCGACTGGAGAATGCCAGGTGAGGACAGGTATGATCCTGTCAGGGGTGAGGCTGAGACGGGGGCAGTGAGGGGGGAGAGATGGGGAGCACTTTGGGATCTGAACTTCTGCCTGCTCAGGGTGACTAGGGTGTTATTTTTCCCACAGGTGAAAGCTGGCTTGGGGGTCAATGTCATTGGCCTGGTAATCGTGATGGTGGCCATCAACACCTGGGGAGTGAGTCTCTTCCACCTGGACACTTTTCCGGCCTGGGCCAAGGTCAGCAACATCACTGATCAAGCTTAACGCTAACAGGCAAATGGCCAAAGAACTGCCAGTGCCCAGCAGAACTGGACTCACCAAAACACACAACCCCACCAGAACATTCTGCCATCTACCACTTCCAAGTGCAGTACACGAAGCCTCCAGCGACCAAAATCACCTGCAGATGTGTCTTCGCTGCCCTCTTTCCTTATCACCATAGCTCAAGAAAACCTAACATTCTCCTCACCTCCTTTAACCTAGTCTCTCCAGTCTGTTCTTTCCAAAGGCAGAAAGAGAAGCCTCAGCTGCCCCTCAGAAGTGACGAGCCTTACAACCTGACTGGCCTCGATGTTATTCTGAGTATCACAGTCCTTCCTTAGGAGGAGAAATTCAAGTCATCCCACCTCTGCACCGATAGTGAAACCAGTGACATCTCCCCTTTAGGGAAAAAACCTCACCCAGAACTTGAGACCTAACATTAGCTCGTTTCTCTTAAGTCTTCTAAAGTTCGCTCCACAAAAGGCGATTCTGTGTGTCTTTTGTGGCAATCAGTCCATTATTATCCCTGCTCTGATTCCCTTCCGGGCATTTCCCTTCAGTGGCTTCTCTTTACCTTGACACCAAGTTCCTGTAAAGCAATAGTGCTCCCCTTTGGAAAGAGGCTGGTGCTGTTTGTTCTCTTTGTCAAAGGAAAAGGAAGTAAAAAAGAAGGTGCACACTGAGATTCTCTCCATTCATTGCTATCAAGACCACTGTGTTGGTTAAGTGTTGGAAAGGAGAAAAAACTTTCATCCTGCCTTATAAAGGACACCAGCACTGTCACTAAGACTCCAGTCGCTGGTAATGATACTCGACTGGCTTCCTTCTAGATGTATTGGGTAGTTCGCTTCTGAGAAGACAAAGCACAGATGGTCCAAAGGCATCAGTCACTTTCTGCAAGTCAGTGCGTCGCTGTGGGAAGGGACATGTCTTCTGTGCCTTGAAGACTCCAGCAACATACACAATAAACTCTAACCGCCCAATAAATGTTTTAAGAAAACCATTTTGGAAACCACTTTGATGGCCTCCTTCCTCCTGAGGCCCGGCCACCTTCGCGTAATGCCGGCTGTGTCTGGACAGAGCTCCCCACGCAGCCGTGTGCCAGTATCCCCATTTCTGGCTGGCACTGTCAGTTACTTGCTAAGCACATCTTACAGGAGAAGGTATGCCCCAGGGTTATTACACTGTTTTAACTGATTCTAGTTACTACTGCTAGCAGGTACAGTTGTCCCACAATAATTTATCAATAAAATCACTGTTTTCTCAGTACCTGAGTGTTGTGAAGTCTTCCGTGACAGTCAGTGCTCGCATGCTCCCACTGCAGCACATGCCTGACCAGGTTAACCAGGAATATTATACATTGTCTCGACCACATTATCTACTGCACTTCCACTACAGAGGAAACCACCTAAGCAGCCGCAGTCAAACACCAGGATTAGACACACCCCACCTGGTTTGCTCACGCAGCTGTAGTTACTCTGCTTCAAAAGGTTTAGAGGCCACGTAACTCCTAGAGTCAGGACAGCCAAGTTGTCGGAGGCCTGCCACGACAGAACATAAGCACAGAGCCTCTAAGCGGACACCAAGACAAAGCCACAATAGGGCAATTCTGGGAGTAGAAATAGAAAGAAAAGTGACTCTGAATTAAGTAGACTTAGTGTTAGTGACTATTCTTCAGCTATTCAGACCTGCCTCACTGCGAATGGGAACGCAATCAAGTGCCCGCTGCAATCGCAGCCAGGTGCTCAGGAGCCCACCCCCAGCGAGCCAAGGAAGAAGGGAGTTTGTATCTGGTCTGCGGACTATTCTAAAGGACCACGCTCTTCTTCCCCAGAACCAGAGATTCAGGCCAAACAAGTAGCTTAAGGCAAGGACAGGTAGTGTCAGCTATGACTAACGAC
>NW_004567106.1:64086851-64089088 GCF_000260355.1 Condylura cristata | reverse complement strand
ACAGTGTTGAGGGAGTGAACAGTTTAGTGGAAATGAAAGCATCACACTGGATGTTTTTGCTCTCTGAACCTAGAGGCACAGAGAACCAGAAGCAGCATGTCTCAACTGTCATTTTCAGGCACTCCAATGGAAAGTGAGTTAGGGAAAAAAAGGAATTTACAGTTGGATCTTGAAACAATGTGGAGGTTAGAGGTGTTGATCCCACATGCATTCAAAGCCCACTTCACTCCCCCCAAATTTAACTACTGACAGCCTGCTGTTGACCAGAAGTCTGGCCAATTACACGAACCATGGATTAATATGTGTTTTGGTTGCTATGTGTATTGCATACACATTCTTGAAACTAAAGAAAACCATGAGAATGTATTTACAGTACTGATCAATATCATAACCTCACATCATCTATTTACAAGGAAACCTGTAAGTGGATTCCTACAGTCGCCACCCATATTGTTCAAGGCTCAACTATAAATTATCCTGTTAAATCAAAAGACAAGTATATAATGGCACAGAACACCAAATCAGAAGTCTAAAGATGTCAACAGGTAGCTACAACTCATATAAGTGTCTCAACAATTTGAAGTAAGGTCGTTTTGGCTTCTTCTGGGTTTTTCTGTGAGGGGCGTTAGTTTGTGCTTTTCAAGGTCAATTCATGTATTAAGTTCCCAACATCAATCCTGGAGGCTTTCCCCCACATTGTGGGTAATTCAGGAGCATTTTGAGCTACCCTCCTTTTATGGTAGGTGCGGAAGTTTTCTTGAATCACATCAATGGTTTCCAATCATTTTTAAGGAAAAGTGAAAAGGATAGTTGTGGTTCTTTCCATTCCTCCACTGATCTGTGAGGCAAAGGTTCTACAAAACACCCACAGGATGTAACCTTTAGTGCCTAATTACAATCACCAAAACTCCTGGCCGCACTGTGAGTTTCTAAGTATGCCCTGAAAGCCCTGACAGTCCTGAGTTCTGCCAAGAGATCAGTGAAGGTTATATTGCCCAGACTCCAAGCCCCTTTTCACTGTTACAAGAATCTAAGGAAGAGTGCCTGAACAGTGACCTCAAGACGGCCTGGATTCACTGTGCAGCCGTTTAACTGGGCAGGTGAACACAGCAGTGTCTGTGGTTCCACTGGTACTGTGAGGTTACGTCACCCGAGGGAAACCCTAAATCCAAACGAGCTTTGTCTACAAGGCATAAAGAAAGATACCTAAGGCCTAAGAGGTCTTCATCACCAGGGCGGCACTCTGGGAGAGCACACAAGTAACAATGCTACGTGTCTGGTGACAAGGAACTCCTCCTTGAAAACAGCTTTTCCGCTTGTAGCATACTAAATACCATCAAGGATGGTGAACCTTTATCCTTCCGGCTGTAATTCAATCACTCAAATTTTGTGAAATAGTGGTATGAACAAGAGGAATACTGCAGGTTTTCATGACAACCACAAGAGTATGACCACAGAACAATGACCAAGTTTGCAAGGTTTATGAGCTGGTTCCAAAAGTGACTGCAGAAAAAGTATTATGACCAAAAGCAGTATATTTGGACTAATAACTGGAGTTTATTGGCCAATTTGCAAAGCTCTGTGCCACACATCACTTATATCCTCTCAACTGTTCCTCACAGAAGCCCAGAGGTAGGTATTGCACCCACATCTTAGACCACAACAATTTCAGAAAAAATAAGTCACTTGCTCATGACCACATTGGTAATCTGATACTAATCCCTCCCTCATACCAAGACAATCGGACAGGGATAAAACTCATCTTCGTGTATGAAGTTTCCATGTTTTTAAAGAAAAGCAGAATCACATCATCTCATTACCACAAAAGCCATCAGTGTCACCACTATCTAAAAAATAGGTGATTTTTCTAATAAAGTTGTTTTCTTTGGATAATTCTCCAGTTTACCAATTCTGAAAAAATGTCTTCAGAAATGATGCTATTGGTAAAGTTGTCCAACCGGCCTCTAAAACGAAGCATCCAATGAAAGGGGACTTGGTATGTCGTGCAAATTACACGTTAAGGACTTAAGCTTACAACTACACCCTGCATGAAAATATGTAACAGCAGCAGCTTCAAGCTTGTCATTATACTGTAATTGTGAAAGAGTAAAACCTAAATACTCATTAGTGGATTAAGTAACTTATGGGATACCCATTTAATAGAAGCAGCCAAAATCCACTTATACAACTAAAAAGGGAAGAGGTTCCCATTCCTTAAATACTGACATGGATTGACC
>NW_004567106.1:64083796-64084566 GCF_000260355.1 Condylura cristata | reverse complement strand
AAAATGAATGTAGCACTGACCATAATCTGTCCTAAATTCTCCATGTTCCCCCCAAAACCTCATAAATACTTGGCTTTTAAATTTTAAAAACTAAAGCCAAACCTCTGACAGGTGACCCACATGGTGTGGCAGACCTCTCCTGACCTGTCTACTGCTCCCCTCAGCAGTGTACTTGTCAAGTTGGTCTGTTCTGCCCCCCACTCTGTCTCTGGTGAGCCCCTGGTGTGTACCCCAGTTCCATATGCATAAATTATCAAATATTTTTTTAAAAATTACAAGTGGACACACACTTCAACACTAAAACACAGATGGAAAAGAACAGGAGACGGAGAAGGTCCATGGCTTGGACTCTGTACCAGCAGTCACTGTGCCCGACACAACATGGGTGGGGACACAGGCCTTGTCTCAGTGACAAGGACAGGCATGACTCCTGCAGAACTTCTAAGTGTTCATCCCACTGGATGCTATCTTTCTGAAACTGTTTCGGGAAAAATTAAAGCACTCCTTTCACCAAAAAGTCAAAGCTCATTGTATATCAAATTTTAGCGAGGATCTGTAATTCCCTGGGTTTTTTTCTCCCAATAATTAAGATTTCAACAAACTCTAATTTCTAATTTAATAAATTGAAGCTGACATTAAAAAAAAAAGATTTGTTTATATATAAAAGAACTGGGGTACATGCCATAGGGGCAGGGGAGTGAACATTCACTAGAGACAGAGTGGGGAACAGAACAGGCAGAGCTACTGATATACCCTGCTGAGGGGAGCAG
>NW_004567106.1:64076840-64081021 GCF_000260355.1 Condylura cristata | reverse complement strand
TTTTAACAAACTAGAAATAGAAGAGCATTTCCTTGATTTGTTAGAAAATACCAGAAACATACTCCAACCCAAAGACCATTTCCATGAAAACCAAGATGAGCAAGTTTACCAGATTATAAAATCAAAATACCCAAACCAATAGCATTTCTCTCCATCACAACTTTGAAAATACTATTTTAAAAGCAATGCCACTCACAATTAAATAAAACAAAGCCAAAAATACCTATAAACAAACATAAAAACAAAATCCATGACTATTTACATCACTGATGAAAGGCCTAAATAAATAAATGGTGCATAATAGTGGAAAATTTTAGTGGAAAGTTGGGAGTCAGGCGAATAGGAGTAGCTGGGCAGGCAAAAAAAGAGGGTAAGGGGAAAGCCAGATGGGAAGGTGGGAGCACAAGGAGGTGCTCGGGTGGGTATGGCTGCCCAGCCAACCCAGGACACAGGTGCCACACCACTGAAGGGCAGTGGGAAAGGAAAACGGAGCCAGGTTAGCAAACCTTGAAAATCAAGTAGTAGTGGCCCAGATTGGACACAAACAGCTGTAGGCACCAGTGACAGTTCTGAGCAGGTTCATACGCAATTAATCCCGATGATTACGCTGGGATTATGCTGGCAGCTGCAAGAAAAGCCAGAACCAAGGCCATCAGGGAAACAGAGGCAATGGCCTTGTTTTTTATATGGCAGAAGTTGTATGTTTTTGAAAGAATTCAAAACCTAGAATTTTCTAAAAAGATAACTAGCCTGAGGAACTTAAAATTATAAAGGATGGGTGGACGAAGCAAAGAATTTTTTTTTTTTTTTAAGATTTATTTATTCATACAGAACTGGGGTACAGGCTAGATATGCGGAGGGTGAGAGGCTTCACCAGAGACAGAGTGGGGAGCAGAACAGGCAGATCGACGAAGTACACTGCTGAGGGGAGCCGTGGGCGTGTCAGGAGAGGTCTGCCGCGCCATGCGGTCACCTCCGGGGCAGGCAGGGATCGAACTCATGCGGAAGTGGCTTAAGCTTCTTAGTGCTGTGCTTTAACCCGCTGCGCCACCAGGGAGGGCCGCAAAGAAGTTTTTTTAAAAAATGGCAACAAAAGGGGTGAAGTGGAGGTTTAAAGAGCGGTAACCGATAATGCTCTTCAAATACATATAGAGTTTTCAGATGAGTAAGAATCAACCTTCAATTTCTAGTCATTATGAAGACACCCACGCCGCCAACTTAGAGAAGCCAACTAAGTAGTGAGCTTGTTGTAATGTGGTGAGGTAACATAAGCCTACGTCCTCTTAATGGAGGAGACAAAAGCATGAGCATGTTAGTTGGACAAGAGAACCTAAAAATAACTCTTCTACCACAAAACCTACCGTTCTACACCAGTTAGGCTAACGAGTGGGTCCAAAGATGGAGTGAAAAACAAACCTGCTTTGCAAACCTGGAGGTGGGAACAAGGCTTTTCAGACTGAGGAATGGAGGCCTGATGGCTGAACACAATAACTAGTGCTTACTGAATGCTTAACTATTTCTCAGTAATTAATTTATGCTCTTCACAACCTTATAAAGCAGGCACAATCACTGCCCAGTTAATGCTGGGGAAACTGAGCCATAGAGCAGGTAAGTAACTTGATTACAAAGCAGTTAAATATAAGTGCTAGGCACATCTCAGCTAAATGATATGGAGAATGAAAGAGAAATAAATCAAACATTATAGCAATATTTCTTTTTAAAAAGTTTATGCATACAAGAACTGGGGTATAAGCCAGAGGGTGGAGGGTAAGAGGACTCACCAGAGACAGAGTAGGGAGCAGAACAAGAGGAGAGCAGCAGGGGAGACAGGAGAGATCTGCTGCACCATGTGGGTCAGCTCCCTGTCGAGGGATCGAACTCATGCTGCAGTAGCTGCTAAAAGCTTCATAGTACTGCCCTTAACCCCTTGTGCCAAGGAGGCCTCTATGTCAATATTTTTAATTTTAGAAAGTTAAGAGCAAAGAAAGTAGTTAGATGTGGGGTATGGGTTGTAGGGTCGAGTGAGGAAGAGATAATGGGTCTGTCACAGATGGTGTAGGCACTGATGACAATCAACTGGAACTGAGAAGAAAACAAGATAACTTGGAAGCAGTCAGCAAAGAGTTAAGGTGATGGCATGAAAAAAACACTACTCTGAGCAGGTTTGGAGGAACAGAAACTTAAGGACTGAGTCTAGATAAACAGGGCCTGTGGGGATCAGTATCTTAGGGTGAGAGTTGGAAATGGCCCTATCTAATCACTAGTGTTTTCAGTTACTGGGAGTTTCTCTAAAACAGCAGCCAGGCCCTTCACTCTGTACAGGTTCCTCCTGTAAAAATAGTTCTGTGTGCTAAAGGAATGTTAGAAAGTACTGAGATGCAGGACCCAAAGCCAAGAGTGGGGGCACTAAAAAGGAGGTGCTAGCAAGCCTGCCTCTCCAAGAGCTTTGCTGCCCCAGTGCACTCCAAGCCCTCAGGTTAGTCTTATCAGGCTCACCTGATAACTTTTCTTATCAGAACTTTGCTTCCAACTGTAGCTAAACCATATTCCAATGAAGGACACTACTGCAGTAAAAGGGGGAAAGTGGCAGCAGGACCCCGTTTTTGAGAAAGGTATTTTGAGATGGGTATTTTCACCGAAGGAAGGTAAAGTAATACAATCAGCGTTCCCAAAAATGGTAACCAGAGGTAACACCTCTGAGGGCTCCAAAATGGGTGTTGACAACACAGGTTTTCACCATGACTCCTCTACTATTTCCAAAATAATCTGTTCAATTTCCCACAGGTTTAACTTGAAGGGGCTGGAACGCAAATCCAGGAGGCAGACCTCTTAAGCACTGGACATGATGGCTCCTGGAGGTTTAAAGCGAGATGGGGCCTCCCTGGTAACCTAGGAGATATGTCTCAGTGCTATCACCACTACTGTCTGAGTCGGATCCCAGGCCAAGGAGCTGACCCACATGACACAGCAGACCTCTCCTGTCTCCCCGCCTACTGCTCCCCTCAGCAGTGTGTTTCAGCAGATCTGCCTGTTCTGCTTCCCACTCTGTCTCTGGAGGTGAAGACACCCCACATCTCTGGCCTGCCTGTAGTTCTTCTACGCAAAAATAAATACATAAATCTTTAAAGGTGAGACCTTCGAGATCATGTCCTTCAATCCCATTGTTTTACAGATAAAATTAAAGAGAAAGACTTGGAGTTAGTGAGGGAGAATCAAGTAATGCCTTCCACTTCTTTTAACCAATGCATTGCGGAGGCAGGAGAAAAGATCGCCAAGGAAAACCCATGTTCCAGTTGCTTCTGAGCTAGGAGTTTAATAAAGGCTGCTCCTCAGTGCTGGGAACTCCAAATTCTTAAATCAATCACATCCGTATTTACACACAGCTAAACATACTCTACAAAAGCACTCACAGTTACATATAACTCTGCCCCACTTCCACTGGAGCAAAATGGTGCTCTTTCCAAGACAGTGCTTCCTCTTAAGAGACAGTCATTCTTGCCACTGACTCCTAAGTTAGCACCTGGAGAAAATTCCAGAGGCAGGGAAGCCCTTTATGTGAAAAACACGCTCCTGCTACAGATTTAAAAATGCAATACCATCTCAAAAGGGGACAGAGAGGGGCTTTTTTTTCTTTTTTAATCTCTTTGATAAAGATTATAACACATGGAAAAGCACCGCATCTCCAGAACACCAAATTTCCACTGGGCAGCCCACGATATGAGCAACAGACCACCTGCCTGGCGTCAGAATCTGAGATTGCAGGCATCGAGTTTGGAAGGCACAAAAACTTGGAAGACTTTCACTTGGAAATCTGACTGGCACACCCTTGCCAGAAAACCCGTTGGTCACACGCACTCCCCCCGGAAGGAGCACTTTGGAAAGGGTCCTTGTCCCCCTGGGTCCTGGTCCACTCAGGCCAGCCCCAGTCCTGGCCACTGCCTGGGAGCTATAAAAGGTCTCCCAGGGCGCCACCTCTGACCTTGTTTCCGCGCCTCGTGAGCCGGCTGGCTAATTTAGGCTTTACTCCTGGCCCTCCCAGCCTTCGTACGTGCGCAGCAAGGCCAATCCGCAGGCTGGGCGAGTCCGGGCGGGCGGCGGGCGGCGGGGGCGCCAAGAAGCCCTGGGACCCCCGCGGCTTTCACCTGGGGTTACACCGGCCCCGCGAGCCACGCGCTTAATAG
>NW_004567106.1:64065870-64076260 GCF_000260355.1 Condylura cristata | reverse complement strand
TGTAAAACTGGGTCGGGCTCAGGTATCTGTATTATGAGCAGCACTCCAGCGATCTTGATGTACAGCCAGGTTCAGGACTGCCTCACCAAGACTGCATGACACTGCACGTCCCGTGGTGGGTGCAAAGCACAATTTGGATTTGGTGCAGTTGAGGCTACCCGACCCGTGCAGTCTGTGGCGGAGGGGCTGTACTTTTCAGGGGCTCCACAGGTGTGCTGTGTAACCTGCAGGTTAAGGACTTAAGGCAAGTTAGGTGCTTAAGTAAATAAGATGGAGGCTGTTGGACTCTGGCACAACTCATGACTGCCTCGAGCCACCTCCTACTCCTGTTTTTCAAATCCCTCTGTCTCCTAAAACACACACTCTTGCAAAGCGTGGCCCACCCTTTTCTCTTTGCTCTTAGCCTTTTAATTTCACCCTTATCTGTTCCTTTGGGTAGAACTCTGGTTCGAAACAATAATCAAATTATATCAGCCAAAACCAAGAGAGTGTGTGATAGGGGCACAGTACAATGGACAGTGATAGATAACAGGAAAGCTGTCAGGAATATAAGCTGTCCTTTCTGCTTCATTTCCCCCCCTCTGCCTTCCAGTTTTTTTTCTGCTTCCCAGAATGTGCCACTGTAAATTACTTGAGTTTTCTCATTATATGGTCCTGCCAATAGAAAGACTGGATTACTCTTTCCTTACCATTGCCAAGTACTTGGAAAAGGAATGCTGATAGTTCAAACTAATGTTGGATGCTCCCTAATATGACAAGGGAACGAATCCCTTTGAATTAAAGTGGTTGCAACTAGGGAGATACTAGTGAAATGCTACATCACTCCCCTTTCCAACATGTCCCAGTTACACTTGACACAGTCAAGTCTTAAGCAGTACATCTCAAACTTTAAATGTGTGTATACAAGCCCCCTAGGGACCTTGTGAAATGCGGATCATTCGGCAGATATAGTTACGTTTCATAAATAACTATTAAATCATGCTTTGAGTTGCAAGACATAGACTATGCACTACATGAGGGTGAGGACTTCATTTACTTGGTTCACAATTCTTTTTTTTTTTTAATTTAAAAAAATTTATTTATGCATACAGAAATGGGGTACAGGCCAGAGGTGAGGAGGTGGTGAGAGGATTCACCAGAGATACTGTGGGGAGCAGAACAGGCAGGTCGAGGAAGTACACTGCCAAGGGGAGCAGCGGATGTCAGGAGAGGTCTGCTGTGCCATGTGGATCACCTCCAGGGCCAGGGATTGAACTTGCACTGAAGTGGTTGTGGCCAGCTTCCCAGTGCTGAGCTTTAACGTGCTGTGCCACCAGGGAGGGCCTCATTGTACATTTTTCAATGTTCAAAACATTCAACATTATTCAAAATGTTGGGAAAGCAAAAGCTGAGTTTGTGGAAAAGACCAGATTGTAATGAACAGTTTTGATAGGTGAGATAAAGTTCAGACATTACCAGTTTACACAGTACTGTCTTGTGAAAACTACAATATTTACGAAAAAGGTTAACTCTGACTTTCTCACCCCATCTCACTAATTAACTCAGTAAAAACAATACATTGACCTTTTATTTAGTATTCTTGATCAAGTGAACCTACTCTTTAAATGAGAAAAGTAAATATCTAAAATATCTATCTAAATAGATATCTAAAATCTATTTGTTTGCCCTGGGCTCTGCTTAAGAGCAGGACGGCACCAGCAAGCCCTCTCCTGGCGCAGGTCCAGAAGCAGGTCCTTGGAGCCCCGGTGCTGAGGGCTAGCCTCTCCGCTGCTTTCCTATGCAGACAGCATTTCTGACCACACTGCAGTCCTTCCTTCCCCTCTCCAGGCCCCAAGTTCCAGCCCAGTGTGCTACCATTACAGGAGAAAAGTGGGTGGCTCAGTAAACCCCAAATTTTAATTAATTTCAAATTTAATTTACTATCAAATTGAGTTTACTATCTCCACCTCGCACTTCAAGGGTAATAAAATGCTTGGATTTTGTGCTCCCAGCTCTCTTCTGATGACCTCCAGGCTCCTCTCTGTGCTCGGGACCCAGCTGCCTGTATATTCACACCTTTCAGACTTGTGTTTATTCATTAGGATGCTGCCTACTTAAAGACTAATGTTTGTACACGTTGGGTGGTAAGTTAATGTCAATACGTAACATAGATGAAGCCTTTTAAAAAAGATGCTTAAAAGCCATGGATATTTTATGTCAAGATTTTTGAGAAAGCAACACATACAGCTAAGCAGTAATTTTCTGCTACTATATGAGAGTCAAGATTCCTCTCTTAGCAATGTCTCTGAAATATGCGGCTGAAATAACTGGGGGCTAGAAAGGGGAAAATGAACTTTCAGGTGAAGCTGTCACCTGAACATAAATAGAACTGTAAAATAGCAATAAAAAGAAGTACAATAATGATTGTATAAATTCCCTTGCCCTAAGTGTAGTCATCATATTAATTATATGCGAAAGAGAAGCAGATGATGAATTTGGGAAGGTTCATAATCACAACTAAGAAACACATGCAAGTCATATTGTTCCTGACATGCAGAAAAGAAAAAGTATCACTAATTTGGGGAAAGAAAAAAATAATATTAACAATAGCTTTAGGAAAGAAAAGGCTTTACTTTTTGGGCCTTTTTATAAGACATGGTTCACAGTGCTGAGGAGACTGTTCTATGAAAGAGCTCAGCTGTGCTTTGCTACCCACTTCACTCCATGAAGTCCATGTAGGCACTAAGGGAGAAAACACTAGAATCTTCAAACATGCATCGAGAAGAATATTCCTGGAGGAAACCACCACAATGGAAGGTTTATTTGCTGGATTCTTCATGTTGATTATCTTTTAGGTAAAGTTTCAATAGACTGATCACACATTTGTTTTATTTTTTTAAAAAGTATTTATTTTTTACAAGTGAGAATGAAACCAGGATAAGAAGTTTACAGAAAAGGTGTCTATATATAAAGAAAGAAATAGCAAAATATTTTTTGGTCATAATTTAGAAACAAACTAATCTATAAAAAGGAGAAGGTTTTTTCCCAATTCATCTCTTCCCTGGAAGAGCATAAGTTCTCAATTCCGTGATATCCTCAGCAGGCCTCGGATGCGTCTGACAAGAGCTTGGATGAAACTATAACGAGAGCGGACTTTTGAATATAATCCTTCAATGTCCAGAAGTTTCTTTTGTAGAGATTCCCCAAATGCACTGATGGCATCAGACTGAAGCTAGAGGTAACAGAGATGACATTTCAGTATTAAAACACAGGCTCAAGTGCTTCCTTTATTCCACGTCTTACCTTTGAATTTTCACAATGCAGTCCTTTCTCAGGTACCAAAGAACTAAACATTAACATGTTCCACCCATAAATGTATTGGTATGATACTCATGTTTTCCCTTTTCCTTTTCTTTTGCATAAATATGTGAAATTTTTTTAAAAAGATTTATTTATTTATGCATACAGAACTGGAGTACAGGCCAGAGGTACAGGGGAGTGAGAGAGGCTTCACCAGAGACAAAGTGGGGAGCAGAATAGGCGGATTTACTGAAACACACTGCTGAGGGGAACAGTGGGTGAGACAGGAGCAGTCTGCTGCGCCATGTGGGTCTGCTCCCTGGCCGGGGATCGAACTGGTGCTGCAGTGGCTGCAGACAGCCTCACAGTGCTGCGCATTAACCTGCTGTGCTACCAGGGAGGGCCCAATATGTGAAATTTTAAACAGACTTTAAATAGCAACAACTGTTTTTGCTGTTTTAAAACAACTTTTAAGTAACATTTCCATTTGTCATACTGTTGATATACTGACATATGCAGGAAAAGATTTCCTGAAGGATCTTATTAAGAGTATCTTGAAGGAAAAAAAAACAGGATAGGTTGGAATGTTTAATTCATTTTTGCAATGAAAAAGCTATTTCCATTTTTTTCACTATCAAAAAATAAATCTAAATGTGGGGAGGGAACCTGTTTTATACTTTAGAATTCACGTTTCAGAAAGCATATGCAGTTCTGAATGGATTTTTTAAGTTCTATACAAAATTAGATGAATCTACCTGCTTTTAATTTTGTATTAAAATCAAACCACGAAATGAGATATTTTTCAGTCCTGACTATTTCTAACTTTACAACAGCTGAGCTGAATGAAACAGGAAGTCATTAATTCAGCATGTTTATTAAACATCTTCTGGAAATCTATTTTTTGGCTAACTCTGCACATGACCGCATTTAATACTAAAGAAGGCTAGCCAAAAAATGAATTACTGGTCCTCCCTGGTGGCGCAGCGGGTTAAAGCACAGCACTAAGAAGCTAAAGCCACTTCTGCATGTGTTCGATTCCCGCCTGCCCCAGAGGTGACCACACGGCGCGGCAGACCTTTCCTGACCCGCCCACTGCTCCCCTCAGCAGTGTACTTCATCGATCTGATTGTTCTGCTCCCCACTCTGTCTCTGGTGAAGCCTCTCGCCGCCCGAGCCTCTGGCCTGTACCCCAGTTCCGTATGCAAAAATATATAAATCTTAAAAAAAAAAAAAAAAGAATTACTATTACAAAGTCACTGAGGGACAGATATAGGCAAGGTTAGGCTGAGCGTGCAGCACCTAGGATGTCTGGCTCAGTGTCTGAGCTGTGCCTCTCCTTTCCAGGTAGCTTCAACCTTCAGCTTCCAGAAAGGCAGTGACCAAGAAGGCTTAGGGAAAGGCACTGTCAAGTCATCGGTCAGGATGTCCACACGCCCAGCAGCAGGTCCACAGTAATGCACGGTGTTCCTAGAGTCACACATTCTGATAGAAGCTTTGTGAGGAATAAGACCTCATTATTAGTTTAATATGAGGTTTTCACTAATTGTCTTGGACTGCTCTTCCTTCACCCTAATGCTATTGCTAAAGAGGTTCCTAAGGATATATTATTGTATAAAATACTATAGTCTTCTCCCGTAATATTCTGAATGGCTATTCACAATCTCATTATTAAATTGTTTTCTGAAAACTTAAGTGCTTAAAAATTCCACAAAGTTCATCATAAAGAGTTTAGGGAGTTTCCAGATTACTAAACTCTCAATATGTTCCAGGGACTACCTAGGCACTTCACAGTAGTGACCTTCACTTAATTCTGGCAAACATTTTTGAGGTTGAATTATCATCCCCACTTCTTAGATAAGGAAAGAAAGCTCAAAAAATTAAGTAAATTGTTCAAAATCGTTAGGTAGCCATGTCATAATTCAACTGAGGTCTTTGTAACCTTAAAAATGATAATCTTACTAATAATAGTTGGCTTTTCCTCTCCACATTCAATAAATAAATAAGTAAATGAAAGAATGGCAAACTAGAATGCTAAGTAAGTAAAGGTAAATTAAGTAAACAAAAAGCACATGATGACAACAGCTTACCTGGTCAATGTCGTGCTGGCTCACTATAGTCAGCCCACTTCTAAAGTCCAGATTGGTGTCTGAAGCAAAGGAGTCTAGAGATAAAAGGCACAGTCAACCCAGCTGGGCCGAATGCCAGTGGAAGAGTGGAAGGCAACGAACCCCAGTGTGTTGAAAATAATGCTTACGCCTAGTAACTATTTCAGTTTCAGTAGATACAGGCCCCCAGCAGCACCTCACGGGCCTAGGAGAAGGTTGTCAAGATTTTCTTTTGTTTCTCCCCACCTGAGGGATCTTATTAATATATATGCACCAGTCACAGGCTCACTCCAGAAACAAAAAGTATGGCTACACTGACCCACTTCCATGCTTCTGGAAAATTATTTGTGACCAGCTGATTCTAAGTTAGCCCTTAACTGCAAAACACTGAGCAGTCTCTAAGATCCTGTTATACTCTGTACCATTTCCCATGGGCAGAAGCAAAATACAGAAAATTGGTTTATCTAGTAACTAAGTCTCTATTATCCAGTACATTCTTAATAACCCCAAAACATAAAAGAATAAGACAAATGTAACTAGCTTTCCAAGGTACTAAAATGTAGAGGCATTTACAGTTCACTAATTTCCAGAATAAAGTCTACCTTGTAGTTTTCTGCTTTTAAACAAGGTCCCAGACGCAAACAAGGAGTCTTGAGAATCCGTGGGTGTGCAGTGTGACAGGTAGTACTCCAGGTGGCGCCAAAGGACAAACAGGCAGGTTTCGATGATAACTAGGTGCGTCTCAAATGAAAGGAAAACTATCACAGAATTACACGCCAGTTTCTGAGGAAAGGGACAGAGCCACAGAGCCACCTCGCCACACGCCCAAAAGACCGCTAGCGTGCTGTGCTGAGGAGGAGGAGGGGACTGTGAAGCACGACACTAGCGCCATCTTCAGTGTCCTTGCATCTGTCCAGACCATATCTGGATATCAGCAGGATTATAAGCTATTTGAAAAGGTAAAATAAAAATTTCCACTTTGGAAATCTAAAAGATATTTACTGAGAAAAAAGTGCATGGTAACCATCTCTCTTTCCATATGGTTTTGATGCCCAAAATACTGTGAGACTACAGAGACAGTTCCTACACTTTAAGTTCACCATTCAAACCCCGCTTGATTTCAGTAAGGATACAGGAACAAAGGGAAAGCAGTTTAGCTCGATTATTGATCAGCTTCACCAATCTCCGTCTTGCTAGAACGTATTTCTGGGCAGTGGAGATTTTATCAACACCAGCAAGCATCACAGACTGACACAACTACGAGAAAGAAATATGCAACATTAGGAATATCATGAACATATCTGAATAGATGAAAATCGACTCTTAGAAGGTTGCTTGGGGTAAGTACCAGGAAAAACACTCATGAGTTTAAACACCCTCGCGGACGAGAGTTTATCATCAAGTTAGGAAGCCAGTAATTAAAAAACAAACAAGCATCAGAGCAGCATTTGATTTCACAAATGAATGTTCACCTGCTGCTTTCTGAAAAAGCTCTGCCCTAAAAACAGACATTTTCAATCTGATGACGGGCCCATCAACCCTCCATTTCCCGTGACATTAAAACAGAACACGGGCTTTAAGTAGCAGGTGTCACGATGCTATGGTCATTTCTGTAACAGCAATCATGCATATTATGAAGACGGTGTAAAGTAGACATTCAGAGTAAGACCATCAGCCAAACCCTCCCTGGCCACCCTCAACCTGGCACACCGACCAACACAACCGTTCCAATTACTGTGCGGTCTCTGGGCATAGCAGAAAGCTGACAGCATGGGCTGGAGAGCTCCACACACTCTGCTGTGATGCCACAGCACCTCTGGTCTGCCCTACCATCACCCATGACATGTTCTGCATTTGGAAGAATTAACTGCCAAGTGTAAACCACACAATTTCAGAGGTTGCCTGAACCCAGTCAATCATTCCTGTCTCAGCTTTACTTGCTAGAGATATGGGTTTGGGGTTAATTATTCAAGCTTTCAGTGTCTCAGTTTCCTCATCTGAGAAAGGGGAAGTAGCAACAATATCTGTCTCCTGTGCTCAGGTTCAAACGTGCAGGACTCAGGGCCTGGCACTTCGTAAACACAGTAATTTCCCCCTACAACTGAAGAGTGACTCTGACTGCTCTTAAGAATGAACGGAATTTTTCCGAAAACCTCATGGGAACCAGGATTGGCAAAGTGGCTCAACAGCCAGGCTGCGACAGGCCGAGGAGCTTCAGCACTGCCGAGATGCCTTATGTCCAGCTGTGCCAAAGAGAAAGAAGACAGACTCCTAGGAGAGCAAGCGCTGCTGGCTGCAGTAAGTACCAGGGGTGATGCTAGGCACTGAGCAAGTAGTCAGGTCTGATACACACCATTTGTCTGAAAAAGTCACTCACAGATTGAAGATACTAAAGGCACAAAGCTATCCATCTAAGGATCACTTCTACTGAAAAACACCTGCAGTAGGAATAGGAGTTTCTCAGCACAGGTTTCAGGTTCCCGAAATTCTTTACTCAAAGATCACAGCCTGTCTACTAATGGCAGGGCCCTTGAGCAGGCTCAAGTTCCCTGTCCTCAGTCAAGACGTGCTGTACTCACGAGATGCAGTCCACAGCCAAGAACTCGCCTTCCGGCTGTCTACAGCATGCATCATCTTTACTCCCAAGTGTCGCAGTAATAGTGAGCAATGCCTTAGTAACAAAAATGACAGCGTCCCAGAAATAGCCACAGCTCATTAGAAGCGCCTCACCTCTTTTATCTCATCAGGGGGAAGCTGCTCCACATTCTGCAGCTTGTTGACACTCCGTCGGTGACTGTCATAGTAGCTGAAGAAATCATTAGCGCTCTGCTTCAGCAGGTAGACAATAATGCCCAGACCAGGCAGGCGCCAATATGGAACAACTGGAGCTTGAGTATCTGAGTTGATGATTTAAGAAACAAAACAAAAAAAATGTTTCACTTACAAGCATTTTATATGAATGCCAAGTAACCTCTTTTAAACACAGGATGTTCAGGAATGTAAGGCCATGCAATCTACTACTACTATTAAAATCAACCCACGACTACTTTTAAATTCCATTTGCATCTCAAAGGCGTGTTCAGGAGTCCCTGTACTCAGCTATGTACATAAGGCTGAAGACCTTGGGAGAATGTGCACATTTGGTTGTTGGACACTGGGACAGCTCATCCTTTACTGGGTGAGGACCTCTTTGAGAATTCAATGGACGCTGCCAACCTCTGTACCTATCTCCCTACACAACCACAAGCCCCTGCCCTGCACACACACATACAAAAACCACACACACAACCTTGGCGTTTCTCAACTCAAAGTGAATATGAATTAATTCCTGCCTCTCCTTCTGGGCTCACTTCCAGTTTATATTTTTCTGGTTACTGAGTTCCCAGTTCAATCTTCCAAAGAGACAGAAGAACAGTAACTGAAATATTCCAAAAGTATAACTGGGTTTGCCATCCATTTAAAAAGCACCTTTTAATCTATTAGTATATTTTGTAATAGAGCTAGACAGAGTTTGTAGCATAATTTATATGAGGTTGCTAAATGAATATATTTTTAATAATATTCTCAGTATGCACTTTATGCGATTTAGAAATTTTCAAAGAAAATAAGATGTTAAAAGAGGATAACATGGTGACAAAATGATTCACAGAATTCTTCACAAAAGCCTCCCTGAAATCACGGGCTGCCATTCTATTACTCCCACCAAGATGAGAATGTGCCCTGGGATGACAGCTTTAACGATCTATCATCATTCCAAACCTTGCCTCCCTGGTCATTAGGAAATCATAGGCTAAGTCAGAATACCTGGCATCTAAATTTTACTTTGCTATATATTATTAAAACTTGGAGCTGTAATTCAAAACCCAACTCAGACACTGTATTTAGCTTAACATGATTTTGCATACAAACTGCCTGCTGCTATCTGTTATATTTTCATACCTTCCCCGCAGCTAGCTTATTCTCTAATCCTAGATTCTTTCCTTAAGAGCTCAAGTACTATTCAAAAATATATAACTCTTCTAGATTTGTGCTCAGAAAATCTTTAGTTCCCTTATTCTTTTGAACTTTCCAGCCTATCCACAAGTCTGATAGTAATATCTACTCATGTCTCCTTCTTAGTCATTGAAAAATTTCCCAATAATTAATTACTCATAAAGAAGAAAATAAAACCCTATATCTTACTGAAGCCAACAAAAGCTTGTCTTAATGACAGCAACTTACTCATATACACACTAAAAGAATAAGGCTCACCTTGCCGGGGCCCATCTCTGTTAATGGTCTCTGACAGGCTAGGGGTGAAGAGACACACAGCATGCTGAAAGGTAGGGGAGCTCTGTAACATGAGTGACTGGCAATATTCCATGACATTGGCACAAATCTACAATGGAAGAAAAGCAATAAAAAGTAGTAGCTGCCTGAATGTCCTAATGTCAAGGAAATCCAGAATGAAAGAAGACCAAAAGTATAAATCAGATTGTAAAATGACATGTTATTTTTATCAAATATTTTCAAAAACATAAAAACCTTCAGGGACAGACAACTCTTACCCCTCTTACCTGCTGCATAGCCAGTTCGATCTCATCTTTCTTGTTCACTCTATCTCCCTCCACATTATCATCTTGGAATTTAAACTGACGCAATCTGTCAGAGCCACCAAAGCGACTGAGTAGTCCTAAGCATTGGCGCTGAGAAAACAGAAGATATTCAGTTTATATGTAGCTGGATATGCTTAAAATTAGTGACTTCTCTTCAGGGATGTTTAAAAAAAAACAACTTAGTGGGGAGAAGCATCATTCTCTAGAGCATCTGATTCCTTTCTTTCAACTGAGCAAACTGAAGTTAGCACTATTAAAACTCATCTTTCTGCAAATGTACTTGACTGGCAGTCACCTCATTAAAATATCTTTTTTGGGCAGTAGAGCTAAAAAGACACTTCTCCAAAGAGGAAATGCAGATGGCCAACAGGCATATGAAAAAATGTTCAACATCACTCGTAATAAGGGAGA
>NW_004567106.1:64057671-64065235 GCF_000260355.1 Condylura cristata | reverse complement strand
ACAGGGGTGATTTGGTGATGGGAAACCCGTGGGGATTACAATGGAGATGAAAAAAAAATGTGCAAAATGATGTAAAAATAAACTTTAAAAAAAAAAATCTTTTTTTAGCTAATCCCCAATATAATGTACACGTTTGCCTAAGAATTTTCTGTACCCTACCAAGAAAGTACTTAGTAATTCATTGGTAAATACCCAATAAAGAAACACACACTGTTAACCAATGAGAAACAACAAGAGATGGTAAATGGAAGGCGGTTAGCAACAAGCATACCCATTGATAATTCTGTCAGTAAAATTCAAATCTAAAGGCTATTAACTCCAGGGCTGCTTCTGGAGACTCCATATAAAGGTTGGGAACATAGGTAGTGCTGGTAGATAAAAAGCAAATGCCATCTGTTTGAAATATTGGTACTTTTCCTCCACCAATCCACTGTTTCTATGATTCTCAGAAGGGGAAGACAAGATTGTCTAAACTGGCAGTACTCACAGGGTTCTGCTTGGGACAAATTACTTAACTTCCTCCACTTTTTTTGCTTACATTTCTAGGATGATAATAGCAATGCCTACCTTATATGATTGTTGCCAGGATTACCTGAGACAGTGAATTGTACTTAAAGTAGTAGTATGGTATTCTACACATAGTAAATACACAATAAAAACATATTTTAAGAATTGATAATATCATGTGTTTATACACATGCATATATGTCTTATTTAAGTTGATGTTTGTTTAAATAATAAATTTAGATATGGCAAAATGTAACAGAGACTATTTGCCAAAATATTTATATCTATTTTGTAAAGTAATTAATTCTTTTTGTTACTACAAATAAAACTGATACACTAAAGCATTTCCAGAAGTCACTTTTAAAAAATCCATGAAAAATATCTTTTCATGGAAAGAAGATTGGTTGGGAAATTACTAAGTCAAAAACAATGGAATATAAATGCTAACGTATAAATACGATTACTTTCAGTGAGTAAAAATACAGATATTCACATCAGATCTGAAGGCTCCCAGAGAGACTGTGGTAAAATAGCTAATTGATAAACTATATAACATTGGAATATACTGAGATTAAATAATTGGAAAAGCAGTTGGGAATAAATTAATGATAAGTACATAAAACCAAGCAAAAAACCCCACACACTGACTAGGGAAAACAAAGTATTATAAATAAAATGCCTTATCACCTGTCACTTGATCATAACTGACATTTACATAATCATAATAATATAACACTACATGTTGATATAACCAAAATTGATATATTGTATTGAGTTTTAGGAAAGGGGGCTTGTGGGAAATGTGCCTGTAGTATGGTAGAGAAAAAAGAATACAGAGCTCTAAAGTGTATAGCCTTTCTCAGTGGAAAGTCAATAGATAATTCCTAAAATTGGAAAATCAAGTAGTAACAATAAAAGTATGTGATTCACAGATATGAAAAGAATCAATTAAGAGGTAAAATGGTCTGCCAAATTTAGGAAGCAGAATGAAGAGGGTAGGTCTGAAAGCTATTGCATTTTTTTTTTAAAAGATTTATTTATTTATTCATATAGAACTGGGGTACAGTCCAGAGATGCGGAGGGTGAGAGGATTCACCAGAGACAGGGTGGGGAGCAGAACAGGCAGATCGACAAAGTACACTGCTCACTGCTAAGGGGAACAGCGGGTGGGTCAGGAAAGGTCTGCCACGCCATGTGGATCTCCTCCGGGGCAGGCAGGGATCGAACTCATGCGGAAGTGGCTTAAGCTTCTTAGTGCAGTGCTTTAACCCGCTGCGCCACCAGGGAGGACCAAAGCTATTGCATTTTTACAAGTCCTTCAGCTGCTACCCAAAAAAGAAGCAATTACCTGGAATCTTCCAATATGTCCCTGTAGTTCCATTAGGGATCCTTCATTTACATCAACATCCAGTTCACTTAATATACCTAAATAAAATTAGAATGCTCTTAAATGTAGTTTTATAATCAACGATGTAAAAACATTACAGTTGAAGACTGGTTCTAATATTTTATATTCCTTATGAGCACATACTCAGACTCTTGCCAAGAAGACCTTTGAGAACCATAACGGGACACAGATTACCGGGACACTAGCGCATGCGTATTCATTTATAATTTAATCTAGAATGAGTTTGTGAATACAGAGTGTAAGGCACTTTTTCAGTTTTTTTTTTCCATTTATTTTTGTGTAGAAGAACTGGGATGTGGACCAGAGATGCGGGGTGTGAGGATTCACCAGACAGAGGATCAGGAATATCTACTGAAATGTACACTGCTGAGGGGAGCAGCAGGGAGACAGGAGCGGTCTGCTGCTGCACCTTCTATGGGTCACCTTACTGGCTGGGGGCTGAACTGAGGCCGCAGAGGCAATAGCACTGAGACTTAACCCCCAGCCCACCAGGGAGGCCTATTTTTTAAGTTTTAAAGAAAACCCTTTTTATTTATAGCCATAATTTCTCATTTCAGCAATAAATTATTTACTCATTCGAATTTGGAATATAAAACATGAAAAACAGAATGTGTTTCCTTTCTTTCTATTAACTCTCTCATTTAACTGTCTTTTCCCTTAGGCAAAAGTATAGCTTTGCAGACATGGAAATAAAATATCTATTCAATTTCCCAGTTCAGACACATTACAAAATTTCTAAATCCAGCTGATCAACCTCTGAAAAGTACCAATGCTTCTTTTTTGTTGTTGTTGTTGTTTTGTTTTTTTTAAAGATTTATTTGTGCATACAGAACTGGGGTACAGGCCAGAGGCTCAGGGGCGGCGAGAGGCTTCACCAGAGACAGAACAGGCAGATCTACGAAATACACTGCAGAGGGGAGCAGCGGGCGGGTCAGGAGAGGTCTGCCGCGCCATGTGGTCACCTCCGGGGCAGGCGGGAATCGAACTCATGTGGAAGTGGCTTTAGCTTCTCAGTGCTGTGCTTTAACCCGCTGTGCTACCAGGGAGGGCCTCAATTAATTTTTTAACTAAGTTCACTAAATTAAATTTTTATCTTATAAAACTGTATGTAAATGATTATGCCATTCTCACAACTTACCTATGTATGTTCGTTCCTCTCTCTCGTGCGTAAAGCAATCTACCAATGTTAGTTGGCCATTTCCAGGAGTGGGATTTTAAGTGTCAATTATTTTCCTGAGCATTTTGAATGTGTTATAATGAACATATATCGTTTATATATAACTTATTCCTTTTAAAAAGGCAGTAACATGATTAGCAGTACCAATTTTAATTAATTCCAATACAGCTGCAAAAGAGATAAAAACCTTGTCCTGTTAAGTACACGTCAGGCTAAACGAATCAGTGAGAGTCTATCGAGTGTAAAAACTCACCAGGAAGTGCCGCTTTACTTATGATTCCCGTGAGCAGAGCCAGTTCCTGCAGAGACCCAGCACTGACGTCCTGGCAGCGCAGGACTGCTTGTATGGTGTCAGAGTGTGAGATAAGGAACTGCAGCACCTAAGCCAGGAGGAGAGAAACGCAAGACAATGCGGAACAGTAATACTATACCATCAATTTATAAATCACCATTTTTAAACACTGAAGTAAGTAATTCAATGTAATGAAGATTAGGTCAGCCATTGCCTAATTTTGTATTTCCTTATTTCTCATCTGTAAAGTGTGAACACTGGTTCTAACTTAGGAGACTTGTAAAGATGGAAACGACGTGCTAAGTGTTTAAAACAGTATCTGAACAACAATAAACGTAAAACTTAAAAGAAACACATATTTTGCATTTCAACATTTTATTTCCTCAAGAAGCAAACGTTCAGAATTCATGAAAAGATAAAAGTAATATATTTAGATGCTACCACAGAAAAGTACAATATAACTTGGAACAGGTATATGAAAACTACTACTTAACCCCTATTTTAGTTCTTTGATTTTTTTTTTTGGGGGGGGGTGCTTATGGAGCTAAAACATGAATTAACCGTGAATGGGTATAAAAATGACTCCCTGAATTCAAGTGGCTCTATGACAATGTAATTAGAGTGAACTGGGGACAGTTCTAATTATCCTCCTGATCTTATATAGCGCTATAAATCCTGGCCTCCAATCTTTGTGCTTCTCCCTTGGCATTCTAGAGTGCGTTGCCATGCAGGAATCTCCAAGCATCTTCAATAACAAACATCTCCACTGGACTCTAAACTCCTTGAAGGCAGAGACTAACTCCAAACAAGCCAAATACTTGAATGACTCAGGTGCTATACTCCTTTAGTTTTTATTCCAGATTCCTAGCCTTAGCACACCTTGCTGGCCATGATACTCAATAATCTGTATTTTTTAAAGCTCCGCAGTAGATTCTGCTAGAGTGAGCGCAAGAGCAGTATTACGGAACCAGCATCTCCTGCCAGCAGTGCCACCTCGCCCCAAAACTCTTAATCTCAACAAAGTAGGAGACAAAGAAAGTCTCTGAGTTTAAAATACTGACTCAACATCCATGTCTTCATCCATGTATAAAAAACAGCCCTATCTTGGTGAGAACACCCTGAAGATGGGGGCAGGGAAAGCTGATCAAGTTACCATTGCAGTTAGGTACATTAGGGCAGTTTCTGAAGGGAACACAGTAGTAGAACAATAAACACAATTAAAAAATGCAGATTAATAATAATAAACCTAATTAGTGAAGTTACATTATTAAAGAAACAACAAAACATGTATTTTTGAAGCTTTTATGGAAAAGCAATGAAAATAAAACAAGTTTAAATATAAAAATTTTATAAGCTAGAAAATACACTTATTCAATTACTTCATTCTCTCAGTATCACAACTAAATGTGGCATGACCACCTACCTTCTCTGTTTTCTGCAAGGCCTAGTAATATATAGCCTGCTCCCAATGAATACCTTGGTTAAATTACATTTTAGAAGTCATTCACATCTTGCTTTCCATCTCACTAACTATGGTGTTTCACTCAAATGGGAAAACAAAAATGGGCCAATGAAGTTCAGTACAAAATACAAGGACCCATTTTTCTAGATGAAGCCCTGCCACAAAAGAGCGATTAAGGTAAATTCACTTACGCGGTCTATATAGGGGCTCTGTGTTTATGAAATAAGGAGTTTACGCTAGACTATTTCTCTTTTGCAGTAGGATTCCTCTTACCTGCCCTGCCGCCTGCAAGTGCTGGGCCATGCTGGAAGTGAGGATGACCTGACACAAGCGCAGAGCTGGGAGGAGAATCTGCCGGTACCGATCCACTGGAGTGGGGATGAACATGGGGGGTTCTCTCATGCCAAACACGCTTCATTCATTTCACAAAAGAAGAAGAGAGCAACAGTCCAAAAGTTAAGGTCCACTCCAGAATCCCTGACCATGACCATGCAAACATGTCACAGGTGGCTGAGGAAATGCAAAGCTAATAATGAGTAGCTACATACACATTTAGTAAAAATGTAATTAGTTGAATTCTGCTAAATCATAATAAAATAATTGTTTGTAATTTGCTAAAACAACACTTGAAATTTTCCAAACATGTTTGTTATATTCTAAAGGTTCCCTGGGCCACTATGGACTATGATTAAGAAACAGATAAAAACAAAAGTTATTTCCCTAAATTTCTCTTTCCTACATCCAAAGGCCAAAAATAAATCTACTTTGCCCATATATATAATGTAAGACAAGATATTTGAAAAGCTAAAAGATTACTTAGCCTTTAGACAGTATCTCAGAACACTGTATCAATGAACTACTTTTTATTTAAATGTTTATGATTAAGTTTCTACAAAAAAAAGAAAGTAGTTGCCCATTGAAGTAAAGGGAATGGATATAAAATATGGAAATAAAGGGGAAGAAATGAGGAAAGTTTTGCTCAGATAAATGACAGTAACATGCCATGACCTGAGGAATGTAAGAAACACAGTGCTCTTCACCTCAGATGGAAATAACAACTGTCATGTTCAAAACTTTAGAAACCAATTAGAAATTCTTTCCTTGTGGAGGTAAAATAGTTCTATAGGTATTATCTGAAAACTCAAAGGTTCAGTTTGGCAATGGCTATTTCCAAGAAAATGACTGAAGAGCTAAGTGCCACTGTCACTGGCAGGACACACTGTCTGCCCAGCAGTGCTGCTCCAAGTGGACACAAAGGAAAGAAGGCCCCTTTTAAATTGAACCCCAAAAACTGCTAAAAAGGTTAAAAATAATTTCACTGACAACTTTCATTTTTAGCAAGAAGCTGGTGAAATATTAAAATGAGAAAAAATATGTGTAAACTAAAACTTTACCTGAATCATCTAGAATAGAAAAGCCACAGAAATTTATAATTTTATTACAAAGTCTTAAAAGACAAGTATTACTGAAAATCCCTATTTCTGTTGAACAAAACAATAGCTTTGGGGAGGACATTTATAAGCAAAAAATACTGCTCTAAAATGAAGCATTAGGTCCCTACCCACTTTTACCCTATATTATTAGCAACTTCCTTTTATTAGTAAATGACAGGGGGTATAAGAAAACCAAAAGAAAAATAAAATCACCCAGATAAATCAGTGGCAAAATTTCATTTAGAATTTCATTTTTCCTTAACAAACCTTTACTTGAAACTTCACTCCACCAATCTACATAGATACTTACCCTTGTGGGTCCATTTCAGGACGCATGTCATAGACCTGGCATTGTGCCAGTCTCACAATCACCCCAGACCTTAGCAGCTCCAAAGCACCTTGCTGTATCTTAGCCACTCTTGTGAGAAATGCCTAAGTCACAAAAGGAAGATCATCAGCACAGAAATCATACTCAAGGGTCTTATATAAAAATGAGAGTCTTTCATGGCACATTTCTGCTGTTTAATTACCAATAAAAAGAAAATCAGAGCTAGCTAGGAAAGGGTACAGTAATACCCTATCTCTTAGGTTGTTTATGAGAATTAAACAGCACAGCATATCTGAAGGGTTTCCTCACAGAGTTTTGCATGATTATTCAACTGCACTACAGTTTCTGTTATCACCATGTGAGCTTAGGGAAGGCAGGGAAAAGTTTGTGTGTTCTGCTCAAAACTGCATCTCCAAAGCCTAGTGCCACACCTGGCAAATAATAGTTAATTAATACTTACTGAATAAACGAATGTGGGGGGAAAGGTAACACATCTAAGACTTCAGTACTTCCTGTGAATATTGCTATGACATTTTTAACCAAGAAGAAACAGAAAAATTAAAGGAAATTTGAAGATAATGATAAATTTTTATACTGTTCTGAAACTCCTGTGTTTCAAGCAGAACCATCTCTAAACAGAATTTTCAAGAAGCGACCAATCCAGTGCAAATCTTGGGAAAGGACGCTTTGCTCGCAGCTCTTCTGACTGAGCACCAGGTACCCTGTCACTCATCAACAATGTTTCCTGGGTAAACACACCCTGTTCTCCAACTAACCCTCTTGGGGTAATTTCACCCCAACTTTGGCATTCTCAGAAAACACACATCTCAAGCACAAATCCAGGTTTAAAGCTCCTTAAAAATGGTAACAGTTTAGGCCCTCCCTGGTGGCGCAGCGGGTTAAAGCGCAGCACTAAGAAGCTAAAGCCACTTCCGCATGAGTTCGATTCCCGCCTGC
>NW_004567106.1:64053569-64057571 GCF_000260355.1 Condylura cristata | reverse complement strand
ATGTGGGTCACCTCTGGGGTCAGGATTGAACTCATGCTGAAGCGGCTGCAGCTACCTTGCAGTGCTGCGCTTAAACCTGCTACACCACCAGGGCGGGCCTACTTTATTTTTTAAATAAATACAAATACGCAGTATTATGACTCAGTAAAAGAAAATAATTAAGGGATAAAAGTACTCAAAACACAGAGCACTGGAAAACTTAAAGCAAATGAATTTTCTTTTATGGTCATCCTCCTCTACTACACCTGGAGAATGACTTCCTATAAAATGCATGTTGTAAAGCGCCACCTAGTGGTTAAGTGGTGATTTTTGCCAAGTCAACTAAAGACAGTAAAATACTGTAGACAAAAGGAAAATGAGGGTTTGATTGGGGGTTATAAGAAGGGAGGCATGAACGCTCCATTAGTATCTCACTAACAAAGCTTCTCTTAACTATTCTGCTATTTATAATGACCTCTGAACATTTTTTGGTGCATTTCTTAAGTGGGTAGAACACTTCTCTAAGTATAGAATATCTTGGCAATTAGTATATGGCAATTAATATCCTGGCAATTAATATCTTCTAAGATATTATGAAAATATTCAATATAAATCAGTTACTTCAAACAAATACACACTTTTGAAGCACATACATGAAAAACATTAAAAAAAAAGAAAATCTGGGCCCTCCCTGGTGGCGCAGCGGGTTAAAGCACTGCACTGAGAAGCTTAAGCCACTTCCGCATGAGTTCGATTCCCGCCTGCCCCTGGAGGAGACCACATGGCGTGGCAGACCTCTCCTGACCCGCCCGCTGCTCGCCTCAGCAGTGTACTTCGTTGATCTGCCTGTTCTGCTCCCCACTCTGTCTCTGGTGAATCTTCTCACTGCCCTGCACCTCTGGCCTGTACCCTGGCTCTGTATGCATAAATAAATAAATATTTTTTTTAAAAAAAATGGTAACAGTGTATGTGATACAAGTATTCAAAAGGTAGGTCACATTTCTTTAACAGATCTATAGCCCCAAGAGGAAAAGAGCTGTTGATTCAACTTCGAATTACTATCGAGCCTTACCATTTTTGATTCGTAAGTATAAAGTGCTTTTAAAAGGGGAGGCTGTGGAGTGAGTAAGCTCTGTAAAGTACGGTCATCTTCCACCAAGCTGTCTACAAGCACCTTCAGATAGCCACTGTTAGAAAGATACAAAAGCCACTGCTGCTGCTTGTCTACGGAGACAATCCGGTCGAGGAGAGCCAGTGCCAGCATCTGACGGAAAACAAGACAAAGTCCTAAGGATGGAGAAGAATGTCAACATAAATAGCAGCTACCTCTCCCTGGAAATGTTCAGAACTTCTCTTACACCGAGAATCACTGCTTGCAATAAAGCGTTCATATTTTGTTTTCTGAAAAACTGAAAGTGCTGTATCCAGAATCTCAACCTATTAATAAAAGGACATCTTACAGAGTAAAGCTATACTTCTCAAACAAAACCTAACAGATTAAAATCAATAGCTTCAAATATATTTTAGTAGAACCTATATGTTATTTGTTGGGAGGAAAAGGATTTTAAAAAACAGCTTTTCCTTAAAAAATAAAGTTTACATTCTCATTGTAAAAAAGCATTTTAAAGGGATGTAGAAAACACATAATCTGATAAATAGTTAATCCATCTCAGTATATCTCTTCCCAGCATTTTTTTCTGTGCATTAAAAAATTTTTAATATTACTTTGCTGTACATAAGTTTATATTTACCATTTTTTTGCACTTTGTTTTACTAGGCATAATTAGCATTACCCTTTTTATAAATCCTGTTTCCAGTGGTCTTCAAAAACATCATTCATAACTCTCAATTAGCAGGAAACTATCTTCTCACTACACTATCACCAGTTGCCACATCATTTTAAAGGTATATAAATGGAAGCTGTCCTTCACAAAGCTGAGAGACATATAAAAGCTATCTTTATCTTACCCAAAGTTCTTTATTAAACAGCATCTCTATGGTTTGTACATGTGCAAGGCCAATCTCAAAACTAGGAAAAATATTATTTATTCTTGGGGAATAAACTGAACTAATTAAGGTTCTGAAGTAAGTTAAGCAACATATGCACAAAACAAATTCCAAATTATAGCAAACAAACAAATTCACGACCATAAAGTACAGAAAATAATTCTCAGTATGCCGCATACAGTAAAAAGCAAAATTCAGTTTATACCTCGACAAGTCCAAGTGCTTAAACAACAACAACAGTGCTAAACAAGAGTACTTTACCCTCCCGATCTCATGACCGTCACAAGCATCTCGACAGACCACTTCCATGAGGGCAGCGCCATAGCTCTCAATGATGGCTATGTTTTCTCTCTGTAATTTACTAAACACATCTTCTGGCGCTGTCAGCCTTTCCCACATGGTTTTCTTGGCTAGAGGGTTATAACAGAAAGCATTTAAACACTCTGGTAAAAAGCAACTACACAACAAAAAATACCCTCCATTACCGCATGGACATGGAAGCCCACCCACCACCGAGTTTGGCTTCGGGCTTGTTTCCCACGTCAGACATGCACTGACCAACAGCAGGGCTGCTGTCTGTCCTCATGTTCCCGACACGGGCACACAGCAGAAGCTCGCGTAGTAACTACTGGGGGACTAACAGCTCAAGTACGTTCAGAACAGTGCTCTAGGGGTACCACCAGATCCCCAGGGTGGATGCCATGGGTGGGATATCAGGAACCCAGCCCACGGCACTAAGGTGGCGCCTCTTTTGTTTTACACACGAGATTATCGCCAAACTTGTCTGTTTCTTATTCGAACAGTGTTTATTTGCCTTTCCTGTAAAACCCTGAGCCAACCACTTTCCCCAGGAGCTTGGAGAGTACAGGAGTGGGTACAGCACAGACAAGACATGGGAGAAAGAACTCTGGCAGGTGGAAATGACCCTTCACATGGTGAGAAGGAGAGAGGCCACCAAAGAGCGCCTGCGCCACTGAGAGGCAAAGCCCGGGCTGTGTGGGAGGAGAGTGCTGGCTCAGAGGGGGCTTTTGGCACAACCAGTGCCGAGGCTCCCAAACACAGTCCCAGTTCCTGCCCCACAGCCAGGCACCCTGCTGAGGCAGCCCTGGCAACAGCCAACTTGGCTGCTGTGTTGAAGTCCCTTGAAATGGCGCCGCTGTGGAAACTGCAGCTCAGGATAAGTGAGTTTGGCTTCAGCACCCACAGCAGACAGTGATCTACTCAGCAGCTGAAAGGTGCTCCTAGCCAGGAAGGGGGTGGCATATATTTTCAGGGGATGACAGAGGTCGCAAGAGGGCTGCTCCCAGGGCAGAGGAAAGGCAGGGGAATGGCAGGACAAACCTCTGTTTCAGCAAAGACCGAACAAAAATATAACAGTCACTACTTCAAAAGTCTAACATTTTTAGTTATGGGATCCTTATTTAAGCATTGTGGTGAGGACAGAGATGCTGGAACATCATTCTATACACTTCCATGGAACCCTGGAGGAACCCCAGGGCTTCCCAGCGACATCAGGCAACAGGCAAAATGTCCTACGAAATCCTTTTATTTTGACTACTATAGAACTTAAATGATCAACGTGCGTAATTTCAGGTCATTCTACTAAAGTCTATACCATAAAAACTGAATATCTTAACAGTAGGATCCCTAAAAATTTAATAACAGCAATAGATTATCTTTTCTAATCCTCTCTTTTAAAAATATTAAGGGATATTTATGATTTAATAAACAAGGAACAATATTCTTGCTCAAAAATAACAACAGCCCAAAACTATAAGAGAATATTTTTTATTCTTACTGTAATTACTAATCTCTTACTTAAAATAAAAGATATTTTAAAAAAGTCATTTTAAAAGGAAAAGAACATGAGAAAAGTATGTGTGTTTGATATTTACTAAATTTAATATTTTTAATTTGAAATTTTATACTAGTATGTAGGAATAAAGTACTTTGTTATTTTATTTTAAAGATTTATTTATTTATGCATACGTAATTGGAGTACAGGCCAGAGGTGCA
>NW_004567106.1:64020996-64052409 GCF_000260355.1 Condylura cristata | reverse complement strand
GCAGACCTCTCCTGACCCGCCCGCTGCTCCCCTCAGCAGTGTACTTCGTCCATCTGCCTGTTCTGCTCCCCACTCTGTCCCTGGCGAATTCTCTCACTGCCCCTGCATTTCTGGCCTGTACCCCAGTTCCGTATGCAAAAATAAATATTTTTTTTAAAAAAAGAAAAGCTGGATCTCACACAGAGTAGTTTTAAATCATTTGTTTACCAAGAAACACACACTTTAAGAGAGCAACAACGTCCATTATCAGAATGTACCTCTGATAAGTTCTTACGTAGAATCTTTGGCATATACAGTGCTATATACTACTTGTTCAATAGTTAAAACATTTAAAAACATTTTTCATACCTGGAACCTAAAGAACCCAAATTATTACCCAAATGTAATTATAAATGTTAACTACATTTTAGAGGCAGCATATATTACATGTGCGTGTGTATATACATATATACATATAATTTATGCATATCTTTTGACTAAGAAATTCCACTTCCTGGAATTTATCCAGGAAAAACCTCATGTTGGTACAAAAAGATATAAATACACTACAGATGAGTTACACTGCTCAAAAGTCATTTGGTAGAATCTACTGAAATAGCAATGTGCTTAAAAATTTTTTTGAAATAAAAATGACCATGATCTTTCACATGGAAATTCTATCATACATCATCCTTAAGAAATACATAGGCATGAAGAGTATCTGATGCATTGCTGTGATGGTAAAAATAAGAAGCAATTGAAATGGCTGTGAATAAGGCAAATGGGTAAAAAATGTTACTTGTATACTATGGAAAACAGCCATTTGAAAAGATTTAACCAGCTAAGTTCTGCGAAGTACTGTAAGGGAGACGGTATCTCTACAGCACACTGTTCAGTGGGGCTGAGACGGGAGGAGCTACTAAGGCCCAGACTTGCCCTCGCGTGGGGGAAGTCTTAGCACTGCCACTGCATGACTCAGTTCACTGCTCATCTAAAATGGGAAAGTGTATAAAGCCAAGTACTCTTTGAGAGTTTGCTTTCACAGTACTACCTTCAGTTTACAAAATTCTTCTTCTTTATCTTTCAAGTATACGCTCTACTGATTCATAAAGCCTCATTATAATTTTGCTTAACCAAAAGATGCTATTTTTTCTAACTTAAAGGAACTAATCTCTAAAGCCAGGAAGGATTAAAAGTCAATCTAAGCATACCTGCTTCCAAGGTGTCTGGTTCATCTGGTCGCTGTGCAATCTGCAGGTAATAGAGTAGAGAGCCATACAGGTGTGTCCGCACTCGCTGGAACCCACCACCTAAGGAGATACAGTAGCATGAAAACCTTTCTCTTTAGTTAAAATTAAAACAAATTCCAAAGTTGTAGCTCATAAAAAATTTAGATGGGAAAAAAACCTGTCTTCAAAATGAAGTCTAACAGCTTCTTCAATATGATGTGAAGTGAAGAATCTCCAATAGAAGCAAAGCCCAGCACTGGGCTCTCTGCTGAAGGTGGCGAGGTGAACATACTGTCTAGCACAAAAGCATATGAGGCCTCCCCGGGTCCCAAAACTAACGGCTGCTTCTGTTCTGTGCGAACAGCCTGGTGGAGGTGAGCAGTGAGCGTGAACACAGCACCAGCTACCACTGGCATCAACTCCTGTGCAGCCTCATCATCCAGGATCTGAAAACAGAAAAATGAGGCAGAATGAAGATCCTGCTATCAGCGACATTACATGTATTTTACACCACATATATCTTTTCATTTACGATAAGAATATAGGAATAGAATTATACTAGTCAAGAAGATTGTGGCAAATTTTAAGTAATGATGTTCACAAACACATGTTCTTAACCAGAATTGCTATCAGGGTTCCTCAGGAAGTTTTTTGGTTTGTTTGTTTTTTTTTAAAGATTTATTTATGGTGATGGCACATGGGTGATTGGTGATCGGAAGCCCACGGGGATTACAACTGAGATGGGAAAATCACAAAGTGATGTAAAAATAAACTATTATATTATCTATTTTTAAAAAAAGATTTATTTATTTATGCATACAGAATTGGGTACAGGCCAGAGGTGCAGGGGCTATGAGAGAGGATTCACCAGAGACAGAGTGGGGAGCAGAACAGACAAAATGATGAAGCACACTGCTGAGGGGAGCAGCGGGCGGGTCAGGAAAGGTCTGCCGTGCCATGTGGGTCACCAACAGGGCCAGGGATCGAACTCACACCAAAGCAGCAGCGACTAGCTTGCAGTGCAGTGTCATAACCCGCTGCACCACCAGGAAGGGCCCTCCTCAAGGGAGTTTTTAATGAAAATTCACCTAAATGGGGCCCTCCCTGGTGGCACAGTGGGTTAAAGCACAGCACTAAGAAGCTAAAGCCAGTGCAGCATGAGTTCGATTCCCGCCCTGGGAGGGAGTGATGCACATGGCCCGGCAGACCTCTCCCGACCCGCCCACTGCTCCTCTTAGCAGTGTGCTTTGTTGATCTGCCTGTTCTGCTCCCACTCTGTCTCTGGTGAATCCTCTCACCCCACCTGTGCCTCTGGCCTGTACCCCAGTACTGTATACATACATAAATAAATCTTAAAAAAAAAAAGGAAAAGAAAAGAAAATTCACCTAAATAGGTTCATCACTAGAGAGTCTCATCTAATAGTTCTGGGGTCAGACCCACATGTTCAGTTTTTAAAAGCTTCCTAGATAATTCTGATACTCTGCATGAAACAATTACTATGCAAAATTTAAGGAGAAAATATTAATTTTGCTATTGCACCTAATATGTTGCTATTTGCTCCTAATTTAACACAGAAAAAAGGAAGAGTGGCAAACTATACATTTACATGATATATAAACATTTGCTCAGCAATACAAAAGTAATTTAGGAACTATGTCACCTTATCATGCACATCTTGTAAAATATCACGAATAATCAGCTGTCGATCCTCTGCCTGAATGAGGTCCTGGGGACAAGCTGTCAGGATAATCTCCACCAGCTGCCTCCAGGACTCCAGCGCGTGCCGTTTGGCATGAAGACACTGCAGCAATTTGTTTCTTCCGACCACATACTGAAGTATGGTGCTGATCTCCTAAAGCCACAGAAATTGAATTGCAAAGTTAACACAGAGGCAAAAAGTGCCTTCTACCAACAGGCTCCTATTTTTAATACTGTCTGTTAATCTGAAAATGTTGACAGATACTCTAAAAACCTTTACATGCCAACTAGCAGATCTAACTTTTTGTGTTATATTGGCAGCCAGAGCCCAGAAAACACATATAAAGCTGTGCATGTGAGAAAGAAGGAAAAGAGGAGGCAGAGGTGAGGTGGGTAAAATAAAAGCTTTTTAACCCCATCTTATCTCTCCTCTGTAACGCTGGCTAAAACCCAAGTTCAGTGGTATATTTCCTTAATGTACCTTTTACTTCTCTGCCTTTTGCTGTGGCCCATCTACGTGATTCTTTCTACCTCACCTTTTACCCATAACTCCCCACTCTTACTGACAAATGTCTCCCCACTTCCCCACTGATGGGGAGTAAATGAAGTCTACCATAACAGAAACAGGATGCACATCCTAACTAGCCAAGCAGAAAAATGTTATTTATTCTGGCATCCCAGCATTAACTTCAGCTTAGAAAGTCAGAAGTTAAAGATTCCATTAAAGCTCAACCATTAATTAATGAAATACCTGTTAATTAATGAAATACCATTTCATCTTCTTAATAACAATCCAAGTAATCTAAGCATAAAAGCCCTAAAACTAACACCCATTCAGTCGGGCTTACCTCCATCAGTAGGGGTCTCTGTCCTATGGCTGCCATGCCCTGAAGGGCATTTACTTCAGCTACAAGAACCCTGTGAAGAAGCTATAGAATCAGGAAAAGAAAAACAAGATCATATCAGAAATGGATAGTAGAACAATAAATAATCCCTGGCAATTACCTTAAACTTCCCTCGAAAGAAAAGTTTTAGATACCTTTATTTGCGAATCCACAGTGCTTTGTTTAGTCTCTAGTCAAATACACTAGGTGTCCCTCACATTCAGGAAAGCTAAGTAAATTTGTGCAAAAGCAGGTAAGTTAGTGCAAATGCCTTGGATATCCTTTTCCTACTGGGGAAGCATTACCATTTACCTGGCAGAGAGGGAAGAATTCAAAATCCCTCCAGAGTTAGAGCGGATGGCCTAAATACTAAAACGGAGGTGATGTGGAACCTCTGAAGCAGGCCCACTTGCTGTGGTATATTCAGTTTTATTTCCTGGCTGCTCGTGAAAGGAAAAACACAGTGAAGCACTTGACGCTGCGCAGAAGTTAAAGTAATCTTCACCTTGACATTGCAGACTGTCTGTCCCCGTAAATTCTTGTGTTCACAGTTAGCAATAACTTGCTCAATCTGGGCCCGGTCAAAGAAATCCAACTGCAGAGGCTCAGGGATCTCCTGACTGAAGTCAATTGAGTCAAGAATACTCAGAATTTTTCGACGTACTAGAAATAAAAAGCAGACCAATTTTACTTAGGGTACTGAGGAGAACAAACCACTACCATATTCAGGTCACTTTCGTGGACAATGTTATGTTTAGAAAGCGCTTTAGACTACAAACAAAAGGTTGAATTGAAACCTAAATTCAATTTTATTCTAATATACCCATTTGCAATTGTTTTCCCCGTTCCATAATTCTATTACAAAAAAAATTTTTTGAATAACAAATAATTCTTTATATGGAATTTTTTTCCAGGTCAGAATTTGAAGGGCATAATCATCATTTGAAAAGTTAAGAAATGTCATAAAGAGCTACAAATGGAAAGAGCTTTACCTTTTGTAGCAGTGTCAAAGTGAAGAAGCCCAGACACAGACCTATTTTCATCTTCTATTCCTCCTTCACCGTCTGTTGGCACATCAGTAATAACAATTTATTTGAAAATAACAAACACTGGGGCCTCCCTGATGGTACAGGGGTTAAAGACACTATCAAGCTACTGCCAATAACTGCAACACGAGTTCCATCCCCGGCCAGGCCCAGCAGGCCTCTTCTGTCTCGCCCTCTGCTCCCCTCGGCTGTTTATTTCAGTATACCTGCCTGTTCTGCCCCCACTGTCTCTGGTGAATCCTCTCACTCCCCGCACCTCTGGCCAGTACCCCAGTTCGGTATGCATAAATAAATAAATCTTAAAAAAAAAAAAAAAGATGCAGAGATCGATGGGAACTGATCTAAAGCATTCAGTTAATTCTCTCCACTGCTGTGGGATCCACTTGCAATTGCAAAGTTCTGCACAAGCAGAACTCCGAAAGCGGCAGGGCCAATCATGCCAACAAGATGATTAGAAAAGCATATGTCTAATTTGCACGTAATAATATATATTAAAATATCTTACGCTGTACTGACTCAGTATGACAAACTCCACTGAATCTTGTATATGTGCACAGAGCACAATGTGGACACCTCAAACAATAATAAAATGACAATATGGGGTGACTTTCAAATTCTGAGTTTGAAGGGAAAAAAGGCAGGAAGAACTTGTTTGCCTATAGTCACACAGACACAATTCAAAGCTATCATTGCCATCACACAGACCACGCAGAGCACAATAAAACAAATGCCAGCATTCACATAGTCACCCGAGTATGGCTTCACTGGCATGTCATCCAATAAGAGGTGCAGGAGTCTCTGAGTATGTGACCGCTGACGATTCAGAGAAGTTACTCTCAGTTCTATCGAGGCCGTCTTCATCAGCCACGACATTTGGTTCAGCATAGATATTTCATATTCTGGAAAGAAACATATAAGCTAAATTCCATACTCATCATATATTTTCCCATGTAACTTAGTCAATAACTTATGAGACTTGGCAGCACAGTAATTAAGCATTCTGTAAAATTAAACAAGAAAAACAGATAGCAAGGAAGAAGAAATAAGCCACTATCGGTCTATGGAAAATTAGCAAATGCAATGAAGAACAAAAAAGAATCAAGCTTCCATCACCAGAATAACTTCATAAAGATCTACAGAAATCTGAGTTTGTCATATTTTGACATCAATATAAAATTTAATACTTAAATTTAAGTTGCAAATTTTCATTTTGTCTCTAAAGATAACTAAAGACATTTGGTTGAACATATAATTAGGATTGGGAATCACACAATAGGATTTTTAAAGTCTAGTATTATTTTAATCTTCCTGATTGAAGTTCTATAATTGTAACAATATAAACATAAAATTCACCAAATAAGAAACTTGTACTTCTAAAAACAACAAAGGTGGATTTCTTTTTCAAAAATAGATACTGTAATAGGCAAGTTCATTTTTTCTAATCAGGCATAAAAGAGTTAAAGCTTTTATACAATATATATACAAAATTATAGAAGCAAAAATAAGACACACTATTAAGGAAAGGAGATGAAAAATAGTAAATAATAATTTAGGTAATTTACACACAATCACTCCAAAAAGTAAATTAAAAACTGGTACTCTTAACAAAGGATACTATGAAATCTATTGAGTTCAAATTTCCTAAAACATAAAGATAAAAAGTAAACTTTTTTAAAATTCAGCAAGCTATAAGTGCCTGGATAAATATGAATTCAGGAAATTGTCAGAAATGGATCAACAATCAAATTATATAATACAGACACCTGATAAAACATAATTATGGGATAATTGTGTCAAGTAAATAAACTAAGCTAGAAAGCATTTCTGCCATGCTTAGTTTTGTATTTCTTTTCTTTCTTTTTTTTTTTTAAAGGTTCATTTATTTTTGCATACAAGAGCTGGGGTGTAGGCCAGAGGTGTGGGGTGACAAGGGGATTCACTAGAGACAGAGTGGGGAGCAGAACAAGCAGCTCTACTGAAGTACACTGCTGAAGGGAGCAGCGGGCAAGACAGGAGAGGTTTGCTGTGCCATGTGGGTCAGCTCCCTGGCTGGGGACGGACTCGTGCTGCAGTTGCTGCAGACAGGTTCACAGTGCTGAGACTTAATCCCTTGGCTACCAGAGAGGCCCTAGTTTTGTATTTATTTTAACATCTGCACTGGTTTCAACATATACACAAGAAACAGAAGCAAAACAAAAATTTTTACTAAATGACTCATTTAAAAAATTTCTAAATTTCCAGAATTTTCTTATCCCTTCAACATCATTTTCAAATTAAATTCATTAAGTTATCAAACCTCACCCTTGACAGGTTACTTTAAATCATTTTGTGCTAACAGCCAAAACATTAGGTTTCTGGAGCAAAATTACAAAGCAACCCAAAGTTACAAAGAGGTAACAAAAATAATTCCACTAATACTATGAACTGCTATCCCCAAATGTAGTAAGTAAAGTAACTCAGTATGAACTTAATGAATTTGTTATAATCACAAGAGAAAACAATGTCCTACCTTTGTTAGAAAAAGGTAAATGCTGCAACTGAGAAAATAAGAAATCCTGGCTGGTTCTCAAGTACCGCATAGTAGGGCCAGATGTGTCAGAGCAGGCACATAACTGATAGATCACCTAAAGAATTAAAATAAAAAAATCCCCAAGTCAGCTTTTGTTAAAAAATTGAAGTGACATTTGCAGATTTCAGGTGTACACCATTAAAAGTCAACACCTGTAAATACTCCAGCATGTTTGCCACCAAAAGTCTAATTTCCATACTACCAAATTTATTTTGTTATACAATTTTAGAAAAAGGGTAACGTAGATGATTATATATGAATAGACTCAAGCAAAATGGATAAGCAGAAACTCAGAGTTATAAGCAATCATTGGAATCCTATTTCAAGAAAATATATTGGGTTTTTACAGAGTGTGGATAACATTAGTATAGAACTGATCTTGAAATGGCAACATCATTATTAGCACATATAGAGTTATTAATAAGTTTTAAATTTTTAGTTATTATCAATGGCATAATACTCAAAGGTAATGCCTGGAAACTAGCAATTTTATCTCAACCTCAAGAAAAAAATAAATTTACTAGAACTAAAGCTACTGAAGAACTAAAAGGTCTAAAGGTTTAACTAAATAGCATGTATAAGTCACAAAAAATTTTAACAGAAAATAATAAAATTGGGGATAAAAGCTTTGACATCAAATGTTAAGAAAAAGTGAAGTTATAACATGTATAAAGAGCTCCATTAGATTTATGAATTTCAAACAGATAAAATGGCAAAGAACATTTTACATGAAGAAAAATACCCTGTAATCAAAGCAACATGTCCATCCTTTTTTGTAATAAAAAAATCTGGGCACTATTAAGGCAGGTGTCTTACTATAATTCAGCAAAATACTATTTTATTTCACTTTATTTTATTTCCTTTAAAGATTTATTTATCTATGCATACAAGAACTGGGATACAGGCCAGAGGTGAGGGGTGGGTGAGAGGATTTACCAGAGACAGAGAGGAGAACAGAACAGGTGGACTGACTGAAATACACCACTCAGGGGAGCAGCAGGCAAGACAGGAGAGGTCTGCTATGTCATGTAGGTCACCTCCCTGGTTGGGGATAGAACTTGTGCTACAGTGGTGATGTTAGCTTCCCAGTGCTGTGCTTGAACCCCTTGCACCACCGGAGAGGCCTTACAAAATACTGATTTCTAATTGAAAAATCAAATCCCAGTATTTGGCAAAGGAGTAGCAAAAAACTACTCATGAATTATTCATGAATTATTCATGAATTATTCATTGTATTGCTATTTATTGTTTTTCATATATCAGGCACTTCAGATTCATCTATTATTGACACCATTTAATATCAGAATTGTTACAATTACTTGCAAATGAAACTCTGAAGTCATAAAAGTATTCATATTCTTTGACCCCCACAGTCTTCATTAACAAATATCATTTTTGCAAATTCGACTACATGGCTACAGCTTATTCCTAACTCCAGAATCACTTCTTGTGAGCACTGGGAGTCACTCACAGAAAGGCCAAGAGCAGCAAAAATTACCGGCATGCAACTTGCACACTCTGAGCTGAAGTTGAACAAGTCTTACTGTCCTGCCCCCCACTCTGTCCTGGTAAACCCTCTCACCCCCATCACCCCTGGCCTGTATCCCAATTCTGTATGCATAATTAAATCTTTAAAAAAGAAAAAGAAGGCTCTCCCTGGTGGCGCAACAGGCTAAAGCACCACACTATGAAGCGAAGCCACTGTAGCACGAGTTCAATCCCCAGCCAGGGAGCTGACCCATATGGTGTGGCAGACCTCTCCTGCCTGCCTGTTGCCCCTCTCAGCAGTGTATTTCAGTAGATCTGCCTGCTCTGTTCCCTATTCTGTCTCTGGTGAATCCTCTCTCACCCACCACACTTCTGGCCTATAACCCAGCATAAATAAATAAATCTTAAAAAAAAAAAGAAAAAGAAAGAAACTAACATTCTTCTTAGAGTTTTGATTTTTCTTCTGAAGCCCAGTGAAGTATACACCCACAGGTTAAGAAAGCATGTTTCATTAAAAACAGAGCAGTGCCTAAACATGGAGCTTCCATATGACCCAGCAATCCCACTCCTAGATATCTACCCAAAGGACACAAAAACACTGATTCAAAAAGATACTTGCACCCCCATGTTTATTGCTGCTTTATTCACAATTGCAAAGACATGGAAACAGCCCAAATGCCCAAAAATGGATGACTGGATTAAAAAGATGTGGTACATATACACAATGGAGTATTACTCAGCAACCAAAAAAAAAAGAAACACATGCCTTTTGCAGCAACATAGATGGAGCTGGAAACGATCATGCTTAGTGAGATAAGCCAGAAAGAAAAGGAAAAATACCGAATGGTTTCACTCATAGGAGTATAGCAGATCAGGTGAGAAGATAATAATAATAATGAACAACAAAATTCCACAGACAATTTATGGGGGGGTGGAGTGGGGAATGGGATCAAAAACAGTGGAGGGAGGGAAATGCACTGGACTTCGGTGATGGCACATGGGTGATTTGGCGATGGGAAACCCACAGGGATTACAACTGAGATGGAAAAATGCACAAAATGATGGGAAAATAAACTATTATATTATTAAAAAAAAATAGAGCAGTGCCTTGTTAAAACTCTGGGTTCTGCTCAGCAGGTCTGGAGTGGGGCAGAAGACCCCATGGGGCAGAAAATGCTAAGAATAAAGCAAGCTCTGAGGAGGTGACGCTGGTCTGTATTTGAGTGGCCGAGTCACAGAGCATATTTTATAAACTGGCAGGGCTGCTGGGCTGCACATGCTGCACTTGGCTAGAACAGTGGTTTAAAATCTCAGAGGCTCTAGCTGTGCTGGCCCACATTCCTCCCAGGGAACAATAAGCAGGTGCTGAGGGGCTGAGCACAAGCTCTCCAACATGTCAGATTCTTCTCTGTCCTCTCCTCACCCTGTTGTCTTAAGTCTGGCTTCATTCCCATCACCTGCCTGATAAATATTTTAGATGAATAAGTTGATTCTTTACTTCAACCAAGTATATATTAAAATCTGTAGCACTGTGCTAAAATGAAAATGTGGATTAAGTTTGATCCCCTCATTAAGTAAGAATTAAGTTTTGACTCCAAGACAGACCTAGCTGCAGAGGAGAACAAAGACAAATCTCCATTTCACTAAAAGCTAATGATGCACTTCTTTATGATGACACTGTGAATCCGGGTGCCACTTAAACTGAGAAATTAGTGATACTCTATGAAGCCTACTTCTTAAACTAAGTTACAAAATGAATAAAACAATAAAGATAAGAATTAAGCATAAATGAGAAAGTATTTCAACTTTCTAACACCTCAAACAGCTATAGGACTGCATGATTTACATGTTTCTAGAGAAGTGTTTACACTTACATTCCTATATTCTTATTTAAGTCTCACAACAGTCCATTTCATGGATTAAAAATGTAGAGATGTGTGTATGGCATGGCCAAGGTGACTTAGCTAGTTAAGGGGTAGAGATGGGAACCAGAAGTCTTCTGACCCAAGTCTACTGCTCTCTTCACTGATAAAAAATAACTTGAAGCAAAGCATCATCGGAAAGTTTCTACACTACCTGTCATAATCTGTTGCAAAAATTGTGCTTTATGGGTTTTATCCACAAATGAAAAACTGGTAAACTACAATTTAGCTCGTTTCAACTCAGTCTTGCTGTTTATTATGCCATCCTATCTGTGGTGTATCCAAGGAGCTACTTAAGTTTCTTGTATTCAGGCTCACTAGGGCGGGCTTCTGTATACCTGGTAACACAGCTCAGCCAGTTGAGGGGATTCTCTCACTGCTACCGGGCCTGTCCTCCCTTCCGTTCCTTTCTCCAAGATGTTGAGGATGGCGTGAAGGCATGTCCGCGGGCAGCCTAACACTCCTAATGAGACCAAAAGGAAACTATTTAAAATGTCTGCATTAAAACCCTTCAATTATCCTCACAAAAATTAAACTTCTGTAACATGTGCAATACTGCAAACACCCTTTCAAATACTGATAAGCAAAACTACCAGACACTGTAATTCCTTCTTTTTTTAACAGGGAGAGCACAGACACAGTCCCCCACTACCACAACTTACAGTCATTCCCCACCTTTGGGGAAATTGAAGGGGCCAGCCATCCAGAGTGCAATAGATGAGGCTCGCTCTGGGGAAACCACCTTCACAGTCATGGGATCTCCTCTGCCAGGTAAGTACAATAGATACTAATTTTCTCACACTCGCTTTGCCTCCACCTGATCTAAGTCCTAAAGGATAACCCATCGCATTACCTTCATTAATTATTTCCTGCAAACCCAGAATTCACTAAATCTCCATTCTGGCACCAATGTGTGAAAAGAAACAAAGGCCTTCAGCTGTACCTGGGTCCTGGAGATTTGTGGTACTGACAGGTTTCTTTAATTCAAAGCCCAGTAAATAGAGAGCAAGACTGGGTGGATTTCGTTCCAAAGAGGTGATGAGAAGATTCAAAATGTGGATTCTCGTTTCATGACGGATTCCAGCTAATTTCTTTTCAAGTTCTGACCCTGAATACGGAAATCATAAGACAAAAATTAAAAACAATAAGTAGGTAACACAAATCAACTTTAAACGTCTGACACTTGTATTCCAAGCCCCCACATTTTCTTCAGTTCCAGGTTACCCAATTAGCCATGTTGGTTTCAGATTGTCTAGAGCCTTCCCAAGTTTAACACACGAATGCTGGCAGATTCTTGACCTTCCTTACATCACCACTAGACTTCTAACAGTTTTTGAGGGTTTTTTATTAAGGTTTTATGTAAAGTAAAACATATACATGCCAATCTAAGACATACCCTCTTCCAGACGTACAAATTCTTCTGCATCTTCACTATCCAAACACTCTACAAATCCGGCCATCAGCTTCTGACTTACACTCTGAAGTCACACAAAGTTTAAAAAACGACAAATTATAAAAAGCTTCTATATACCAGAAAAATGATAAACATACTATATATTTTATAAGCATTTTTCTATAAAGATAAAAGGAAATCTGCTTCAAATAAAGGAATTAGATTTTGTTATTAAATAGAAAATACAGTTCCTTTAAATTATTAGTTCTCTGCAGAAAAATATTAAAGACACAATTAGATATTGATTTCCGTAACTATCCCAAAAGATTCAAACTAGTTTCCTTAAAAAGTAATATTAGGGCCCTCCCTGGTGGCGCAGCGGGGTAAAGCACAACACTGAGAATCTAAAGCCGCTTCCGCATGAGTTCGATTCCCGCCTGCCCTGGAGGTGACCACATGGCGTGGCAGACCTCTCCTGACCCGCCCGCTGCTCCCCTCAGCAGTGTACTTCATCCATCTGCCTGTTCTGTTCCCCACTCTGTCTCTGGTGAAGCCTCTCACTGCCCATGAGCCTCTGGTCTGTACCCCAGTTCTGTATGCACAAACAAATAAATCTTAAAAAAAAAAAAAAAGTAATATTAAATTGGCCTTTCTTGACCTCTTTGTTATACATAACTAAAATATGTTATCTTCTTTTTTAGAATGTGTATTACTTATCACCTGTTTTATACTTCTGAGACAATAAATACTATTTATCTCTTGAAGAAATTCAGCAGGATGTTAAAATCACTAGTGATAATTTACAGTAAAATGAATACCAGCAACTAAAAATCTTAATCTTCAACATTTCTAAATAGACAATTTACAACAGTGAGACATTTAGAATTAGTACCAGCCAGACCACAGAAATTACTTAAGCTGAAACAAAGATGAAAAAACAGTTACAAATGTAATCATTCTAATGGACTTGGTGCAACAACACTCTTTCATTAAGTCATACAGCCACACACCATTGTCCAAAAAAAGTACAATCACAGAGTGGATGCAGTATCACTGGAAATAGTAGTATCTTCAAAAACAAATCCCAGTTCCCGACACAGACAGATTTTTACCCACTGTATATATACTTACTCTTAGAGAATTTTTCCAAAACAAAAATAGTATTTTTACACAGACACATCCATTGACACTCATAATGCACCAAAATAACAACGAAATCAGTTACCTGGTCATGTGTGAAATCTCCAACCAATTTTATCTGAATATTAGAGTTGCATGAGATACAGCAGAGGATCTTGGCACTCTCAAAAGCCAATTCCGGATTGGTATTGCCATGATACAGGTACCTTTAAAACAAGGTAACATTTGAGTAGCAATGCAGTGAAACTTAAGGCCTTTCACTATGCACAATAAAAAACCATCAGACCAGCCCTCCCTGGTGGCGCAGCGGGTTAAAGCACAGCACTGAGAAGCTAAAGCCACCTCCGCATGAGTTCGATTCCCGCCTGCCCCGGAGGTGACCACATGGCGCGGCAGACCTCTCCTGGCCCGCCCGCTGCTCCCCTCAGCAGTGTACTTTGTTGATCTGCCTGTTCTGCTCCCCACTCTTTCTCTGGTGAAGCCTCTCACCACCCCTGAGCCTATGGCCTGCACCCCAGTTCTGTATGCACAACTAAATAAATCTTAAACAAACAAACAAACAAAAAAACAATCAGACCAATGCTACTCCTACCCATATGGTACTTTGGGTAAATTGGACAAAGGTTTCCCCTTCTAAAAAGATGCAGCCTGGTAGGGTTGATCTGTATTGCTATGTTGTATCCGAATCCACCGTGACCTTCTTTGGGAACAGGCTCTTTGTAGATGAAGACAATCGAGTTAAGAAGAGGTCACTACACAGTCCAAATCTAACTAACGCTTTTTAAAAAAGGGACAACTTGAAACACACACAGAGCGCCACATACGCTGAAGGCAGGTAGGGGTCATGCTTCTACTAGTCATCAAACACCAAACACTGGTGGCAAACCACTAGAAGCTTGGTCCCCAGGCTGGCACTCCAAACACCCAACCCCTACAGCAAACACACAACATGGAAACTATGTCACTTTATACTTAAAAATGTTTAAGAAATGGAATAAAGTTTCACAGTAACTAAAATCAGAGGAGCTAAAAAAAGGCAATGAAAAGGCCACAAAAGATAGTGTACTAGAGATCCAAGCACACAATCTAGAAATCAAAGCTAACAAGCCCATCTGTTTCATCATTTTCCTACTACAAATGTACTTACCTGGCAATATTTACCACATTATCTGCCTTCTTTGTTCTGGGATTGATTCCCTGCAGCAGCTGCTCCAAAGGAGAGACTATTAGAGCCAGCTGACTCTCTCTCAGAAGATCCATAAAGAGGTGTTCCTTTTGTAGTGTTAGATTGAGAAGTGCCAGACAATGCTGCACTGCTTTCTCCAAGTGTTTCTTCCCTACAGAGTAACACTGAGGTTAGAAAACGCTACATGAATCTTAGAAACTTAAAGTCAATTCTTAGGAAAACAAGATGAAGAATTATTCTAGATTCTAAAAGCCTTCAAATTTTCAAGCTTTCAGCAGAAACCTCACACCACTGTTTACCCCTGGCAGGTCAAGGTAACACTCGTGACCCAGATGACTTGTCTACAACAGTTTCTAAGTCATTTTTTCCTGTATCTTCCCGCTATTTAGAGCAGTGGTTCTCAGATGAGAATTAATTTGGCCCCAGAGGGTATTTAGCTATGTCTGGAGACACTTCTGGTTGTCTCAACTGGGGAGGTGTCACAGGCAAATTCAAGAGGGTAGAGGCTTAGAACACACAGAATTGTCCCCACAGCAAATAATTATTCAATCATGAATGTTAACGGTGCTGAGACTGAGAAACTACAGGAGTGATTTCCAAAATAAAGCTACAATGAAATAGCCCTGTTATCAATTTTAGTATACATATTAAATATAATAATATATTTTCATGTGATAACTTACTGTCAGTACCATTGTAGATACAGAGAGAACATTAACATGTAAAAGAGCTCAGGGATCATCTCTTTCAAGCCAACAGTTTTTTTACAGATGATGAAAATATCAAAGCTGTTTCCAAGACATGATGACACAGAAGCACATACCCGGGAAAGGGGCATAGGTGTCAAGCTGCTTAACGCCTTCTTCCAGTAAACTAAGGGCAAGTTCCAACATCGGTGACTCATTCAGGAGATGATACATCAGACTGAAGCCTGGTGGCTTATAAGCTATGATTTCTTCTCCTAAAGAAAATATAGTATAGCCTTACAGATGGTGAACTGGCATTTTTATCATATCCTCGATAACATAAAATATATGAGATTTGCAATTAAATAGCACCTCACCAGATGACAGCAAGTTTCAATTTAGAGACAGTGACACAAATGGTTTACAGTGGAAAGTCCCCAAAGGGCTGCTGTGTACACAGCAGCTAGTCACTTATTATCAATATGTCAATGTTAACTCATTAGAGAATCTATAGGAGGTTTTGATCGTCCATCCTGTACAATCTGACTTTATTTTCTTACTCAGGGCAATTAAAATGAATAAAATTATGTGACAAAAAGATTAAATTCCAATTTAATTTATAAACAAGTTATTTATAACTTACACATATATAGTTTATAAATTATAACAGGCTTTATAAATAACTGACAGCTTATCTGAAAATGACATAAATTACCTTGTAGTTCCACAAACTGGTCTATGAAATCTTCAAGTTGAGGCTCATAATCTCTGAGCAATTTATAAAACACCTCCAAAACAACCTCAGCAACTTCCCACTACAGAAAGACACAAATTATTTCGGTAACCATCAGCTGAGGTGATAGCCTTGATAGTCTTACTTTTATCACTTTCTACAGAAAAGAAATCAAGTCCCTTACCTACTTGAGTAACATGTGTTAAGCAAAATGAAATCTCAACTCACTTTGTTTTGTTAAAAGATAGAGGATTGGCTAATTTTTCAAGGTAAAATATTTATAAAAGCATAACTTATTTTTTAAAAAAATTTCTATGGCAGATATTTGGACTTCATTAGCAAATCTAAAGTACCAAGCAAGCATCAAGCGAGTCAATTTGTAATTAAACAACATCAGTTTTGGACACTTCTCCAAAATATCATATCTTTCACATTTTCTCCAAGAACCTCAGCTGGCAGTGATCTGAAAATCATCTCATCTAATCACCCTAATTCACAGGCAAAGCCAGTCAAGTGGAGAGCCCAAGCGACTTCCGCAAGCCCTGAAGCCTGGAGCAAGCACCCGGAGGTGAGCCTTGGGTTCACCTTCCCAGACCCAGGCTCTATGGTACAGCTCCAGCCAAAGACGTGAAGAACAAAGTCTTAGGGCGGCTTGCCCTGAATGCCCATGGTTGGTCCTTGGTCTAAAAGGTTTCTAAAGCCGATGCAACAACAAAGAGAAGAATTTATGCCAAAGGAAAAATATATAGGTGCATGGTTAAATTACTGTTTTGTTTTAAAAAATCCATTGCAAAGAATCTTAAGACTGAATTTCACTGTTATACACAGGGTGGTTTTTAAAATTATTTTTAAAATCATTATTTCCACGCATAATTTTATCAAGGCTGAGTATGGCATTTGAGACTATATAGCGAGTTTTGTTATTATTTCAAATTATTCAGAAGTATAAATTCCTCTATTTTCCAACTTTTTCAAGATTACTTATCTAAATAAATTTATTTATATAAAAAAAGGTTTATCACCACAAAATATGGATTTCAGGACTGATAAATATACACTAATACTCTATCTAATCCAAAGCACTGTTTCTGTGAGAAGCTAGTACTCTAAATTATAGTGACATAAGTTAAACCTGAAAAGAAAAAACTTTCAAGTGAAATAAATTCACAAAAGTGAGGGAAAATTTCTTTGGATAAGTATGTTGCAGGAGGTGGGGGGTGAAGACTGAAATTACCATCAGCCATGGGAAGCAGCAGCAGTGAAGCACAGACATGCTGAGTGCACCAGAGCAGCACCTGGGCAGGCCCTGACTGAGCGCTCAACACCAAGGCCGTAACACCTTTTCAAGAAAGGGAATAAGGTCTTTAAACAAATACCACAAATCGTAACAACGTGATGGAAGAGATGGCAGTTACCACCACCCATATTCATCTGACTGACTTTATCAATGAGCATGTTTGCTATTGTTTTCATCCAATAAGGAAATATGTTAGTAATTCTAGGATTAAATTTGTGCCTCGTCCGTTATTTATTTTTACTATACACGAAGCCAAAATTATAAGCAATTGATTAAGAATGAACTTCAGTTATTCGGGACTAGTAGAAACAAACGATGTGGAGTGATCGGGAAATGAATAAATAAAGCTAAACACAATATCATTAAAAATAATGATGACAATCAAGACTTTTCAAATTAATTTTAGTGACACGAGAAAATCCTCATGATACTATAGTCGGTGGCCAAAACACTGGCAATTATCCTTCTTTGGCACAGGATTATGAGTGATCTAATTCCTTCCTATCTTTTCTGTATATTCCTAACTGTCCAAATTAGCATGAAACAAATTATTTTTACAATCATTAATAACAAATTAACCCAACAGGTTCAAAAACAGCAAACTAAAAATAGAACAGAATGTCCCTCTAAGCTACATCCATGGGTATTGTGAGGCAAACAGTACTACACACTAAAGTGAATCACATCAGAACCTGGAAGGGTCTCTTTCATAGCTTAGTGGTTATGAGCTTGGTTCTGGAATCAGAGTCCTAGGTTCAGATCCTGCTCCAGGACTTTAGGCAAATTTCTTAACTTTGCTAAGCCTCCATCTGTAAAACGGGAATATTAATAGTATCTGCCTCATGGTAATACTGGAATTACATAAAATGATATATAAGATAAGCTCAGTCATGAGTGGGTTACAACCAGAGCAAATATGTCAGTATGTTTTCAGGCTACATCCATGGCAGATATCATAAAACACCTTCACTAAGCCAGTACTCTACAGCCCAGAAGTGCTACTTATGAACAGAAATTGGCATGTTAAACTCGTACTTTAGTTTAGCCCCTCATTCCAAGAAAGAATAGTATGTTTTCAACTATCAAAGGTGACATCTTTGGTTAAATTCTGGTCAACACTTGTTCATGCAAGGATCTGAATGAATATAAATTCATATAAAGTGCTGATCATTAAAAAGTCAGTGCTTAGGTCTTAGTGCCCAGATTTATTCCTTAATGCATATAAACTAATCAGACTATGGATGTTTTGGTCATTAAGATTGAATTTTAGTAACTTTAAAAAGTGAAAGTGAATTGATATCTACAATAAATAAACAAATAAGTAAATAGGAAAGAGAAAAGATTTCTCTGAACATAACCTTTTCAGCTGCTCTCCGGTAAGCTCTTGTGCGGAATCGGAGAAATACAGAATCTCTAAGGAACTGTAAGTAAGGATCAAAGCCAGGAGGCCGCAGTCCAGCACCCAAATTAGCAGGAAACGAGCTCTCCACCAGGGTACTAATAAGATGGCAAAAGGCCCGAGTCAATGGGTATTCTTCACAGCGGGATTCGATTTCATTTAGTTCAACCTTTCCAAGAAAAATTGGTAAAGTAAAACTGTTGGCAACAAATGGCAACACATATTGCAGACATTAACTCATTCAAATTGTTATAAAATCATACCAAAAGTCACAACAAATATATTTTTCATTTAAAAGACAGAAAAAGTACATGACTCAAGACAATGCAAGTTTAAAATTCCCACATATTATTCCCAACTTTGAGTTAAAATTAATCTTAAATATTTCTTTTAAAAAGGAGAGTGACCATCGAGAAGAAACTAAAACAGTAAATTCTCACTTCAAATTGACCCAGAAACCTAATTAAATTGAGTTCAAAACAAACACTGAATATGGATGGTTCCATGTCACATCCTTTTCCAACTGTGAAACCTTAAGTGTTTTGGTTCCTTTCATTAAAATTTTATCCCCTTTTCAATACTGACTAGAAAAATCCTTCAAATGAAAACACAAAGTTAGGAATATGGTAAGAATAACTTTCTTTAATCTTATCAATATGTGAATGTAAGACTATTGCATTTAAATTAAAATGAAAACTTTACCTCAATGCCAATAGCTTGTCTCTGGCTTGGAACCCTTACAGTCTGCAATATCTAAAAATATGAAGAATTAGAAGTTGGTAGTGATCTTCATCAAGGAATAGTAATGGGAATGAAATACAAAAGTCAAATTCCTCCCCACACCTGCACTCACACATCTTACAATGTCGATCAGAAATTATAAAGAAAAAGTTCTTGATGGGCTTTCCTCAGCAAATAGGTCAGGTTCAAATAGAACCTGGGCTTCAGAAAGTGGTAATTTTAGGTGCACACAACATGTTTTTAAGCAAATTTCCTGAGATATTTTAAGAATAAATCTTAAAAATGTACAGGATGAAATTTCACCAGCATTCAGGTCACTGGTGTGTTTAAAACCAGTGGTACTAGAAAAGAACAAGTACATTTGTTAAGAACAGGTTTCTGATGTGGGCACAAGTTTTGAGTTAAGATGTTTCATCCTGACTAAGCTGGAGACCTACATAGTCTAGGGTATAATTAGTTCTACTTAATGTCACATTACTCTCCAGCAATTCTTGAGAATAAGCTTTAGGTGGAATCATTAAAAACAGAATAACACTCTCATTCCAAATTAGAAATGTAAACCCAATCACATTTCATCTTAGGTGAAAGGAAGCACGAAGCACTGACGACATAGCTAAGTACTGACACACTCAAGAATAAAAAAAATGAAACATCAATATAAACCCAAAGTGACCCCATCTCTCAGCACACATCTGCAGAGCACATATGTAAGAAAATGACGAGAATATTTGATTGTTTCAAATAGTTGCTTCTACAGATAATGTGTAAGAATCCCAGGCTCAGTATGCTGTATTATTTTAAGACAACGCACACTTCATTTTCTTAAAGAAGTTTCTATAGAACACATCCTGATTTTCCTTTTTACCTTACTTATGCCTTGGTAGAAGAATTCCAGAAAGGCTTACCTACACTTAAAAAGCTAATAATTCACTGAGCTCTCAAAATTTTTGTCATCTTTATTTTTTCCTCCCATTTCAGCATACATATTTCCTAAATGTAGAGTAGTTACCCCACTTTTGTATCCCATTCCCACTTTTGCCCAAAGTTAAATCTAAGGTCCTAGTGTGACTACCAATAAAAACTCTTCTGGCCACTATTAAAATTTCTATGCTAACCAAGAAGCAGCTGCCCTGCCCTTTCATGGAAAACCACCTTAGTGCAAGTGTAGCTGTCCAGAGATGCTTCACTCTGACATGGGGCAGAAAATGCACAGAAGGACTGGAAGGGAACAGTAGGAGCTCCCCACATGTAGTGACAACAGATGACTTCAGCAGGTTTACAACAGACTGACTGAGAGCCGAGTGATTCTGCCCATCTATTAACAGATTATAGACTCTGAAAAACAAAGTCTTAAGGAGCCAGTATCCAGTAGCCTAGTGAAGCTGTCAAGTGACCCAAGAGAAAACTCAAATTTAATTTAATAGTTTTTCTTTTTTGTCCTGCTTACTATATTTTCAAACATATTGTAAGCTAAGTGATCTTCTGCATATTTCTGCAATGTGTTAAGAATGTTTCAAGTTTTAAAAAAAGCATATAAGCTCTTAAAATTTTTAAAGAGGTATACTGGTAGTATATATTTTTGTATAGTTGTATTAATTCAAGTCTAACAGTTTCTGATGTTATACTTGATCCCCAAATCCTACGTTACTACTAGGAAGTTCCTGGCACACTACACATCTCCCCAAGTGGAGGGTCTTGTTTCCAATATATTACCAAATATCATTTTACAAACTGTAGTAATAAAAAATAAGAAAGCTTGTAATAAATAGTACCTGAGTGTATTCTAGTGACTGCCAGAGGGAAGCAGCAATTTCAGGAGATTTTCCAAAAGCTGCAAGTGTCTTGAGCAGCTCAGCTTTTAAAACAGGAGGGATGCTGCATTGCAGGAGTCCCAGGATCACCACCACAGGGGTCCACTGAGGGTGTTCACAAAGCGCCAAACGAGCGTTTTCACTCTGGGGATTGCACACAAGATGAATCAGACTTTCTGTTTTTAAAGGCTGTGAAAAATGACCAGTGGTCCCTAAATTGCTAGCAATTCCACTGAATACTCACGGGATTGATACATACACAAAGATTAGGTTATACTTTATGCTAGAGTCTACCAGTAGGGCAGATCAGACTACTAGCTGAGTCAACATAAAGATCTAAGGAGAAAAGTTGCCTTTATGGAAAGGATAGGAAGTAATAGGATAAACAGTCTGCCAGTCACATAAATCCTTAAGTCCTTCCGGAAGAATGTATTTTTCTGTAAGATAAAATATAAGTGAACAAATACCTCACATTTTTCTGAGAAAAAAAAAGGATATAGAGAAGGTATATCACTCAATTTAAATTGAATGAGAAATAATCACTAACTTTACATTTTGGTGTTTAATGACATTAAGCATTATCAGAAAAGCCAAAAAGTTGGAAGACACCATGCTTAGCCTTCACATAATGTCACACTAAGCAACTTAACTTTGCTCAAGTGAACAAAAGAAATAGGTAGAAGAGATTTCTCAGCAGGGAAATTATGTAATAAGGAATATTTTTTATAAAAACTAATTTGGTGGTGACAGGTAAAATGCTTTGGTGTAAGATGGAAGAAAAAAATATGAATAACAGCAAATTTTTCTTTCTAATGAAACTATTCTTTATATCTATACCTACATCAACACACACATATCACACATATGCTAGAAAACTTTTTAGAAGGACTTGGATCCAGCAACTGATTCTTAGTTGCCCTTTTGACTATTTTCTCTCCAGCTTAGGGCATTATTTTCATATAAGCCTACAGCGTGAGCAGGGCTACCAAAACTACAGCCTCTAGAGGTAAGGGAACAAAGAGCTGAAGAAAAGAAAGTCACATATAAGCCAAATTTATCACTTTTAAACTGGAAGCTTAAAAGAAAACATGGGGCCTCCTGAAAGGCTTGTGCTAGAATACAAACAAAATTACACTCTCACATGCTAGAGGCAGGGTAACCTACCCACGTGATGATGGTAGATGTGAGCTGTAAAAATGCAATCAACCCATCTTGCTCCTTCTGGGTGATGCCACGTGAGGGCAGGTGTCGGTACTGGACACTGTCTGCGCTTGGGAGATCCTTCCGGAGGTGCTCATGGTAAAGCATGAGGGAGTGGAAGAAATGTTCCCAGGAAACAGGACTGCCGCCTGCTCCCTGAATATTTTCAACTGTAAACAAAAAAGACAGAGTTTTCTCTCAAAAATGTCTCAGTATTTTTGAAAATGGATGAGGTCAATAAACATTGCCTGTGTCCTCGATAAACAGTGTGTTTTCCTGAAAACAGCAGTGTTGCTTCATCTAGATAAGTAGTGTTGAAAAGTTTAGAATCCGTATTGGCGCAATGGGGTAAAGCACAGCACAGCAAGCGAGCTGCAGCTGCTTCAGGCTTCAGTGCAAGTTCAATGCCCAGCCCTGGAGCTGACCCTCAGGGCATGGCAGACCTCTCCTGACCTGCCCGCTGCTCCCCTCAGCAGTGTACTTCATCAGTTGGCCTGTTCTGCTCCCCACTCTGTCTCTGGTGAATCCTCTCACCACCCCTGCACCTCTGGCCTGCACCTGAGTTCTGTATTCATAAATAAATTAAGTCTTTAAAAAAAAAAGAAAGAAAAATTAGAATCCCTCTGTGAACCAGAACTCTGGATTAATTCCTTCTGAGCACTACAAAAGGGTGGTATCCACACAAATGCAAATGGGAAATATCCACACAAATGTAAATTGCTTTAGATGTTAGTTGCCGTGGAGTGCTCAGTGTTGTCACATAACTACAGAGAGCTGTTTTTCCCACCAGTAATTCCCAAAGGTTGAACCTCAGTACCCAAAGAAAGAGATAACAAGTCTAGATTGGTAAAAAAAAAAAAAATGACTCCGCTACACACCAGGCACTGCATACAAGACCAGCCTGATTTATCTGTCACCTCGGAAAAATCACTGAACTTCTCTAAACCTCACTTTTCTCACATGTAAAGATGAAAGTAATAATATCTATCTAACAAAGCTGATGGTTAATGAGGTTTTCTCTTTCCTTTTTGCAATATTTCAGACAAGTCTGAAAATTAAATGAGGAAATTGGGAGATGGTCACGAAAAAAACTCTTAGTTACAGAAATCTAGAAAACAAGTACCTATAATGATAAACGAATCAAACTGATGTGACAAGGGCATATATTTTATGAAGCACCAGATGTGTTCTTAAAATTCTATGTATTAATTTTGATTTCTCAAAGTGAATTGTATCCCTAAAGCAGACAGTGGACGTCCCCATGTGTGAGACCATAAATCCAACATAACTTAGGTATCACTCACTAAGCCTAAGACATCAGTGTGTTCTGTCCCCGTTTTTACGAAAATAATTTATACACCAGGTATAAGTTAGCGCAAATAATATTCTTTAACAACCCAGGAATGTCTCCGAGAGCCCGACGAGCCCCTGTCCTCACCGTGACTGCTCCCATTGACTTTGAGCAGGCTGAAGCAGTAGTGGGCGCACTGCGGCCCGCTGGCCAGCCCCTGCAGCATTTTCAGGTAAGGGATGTAAATAGTTGGAGGCAACAGGTCACCCATTTGCCTCACAAACTTTGATAAGACAACCTGAAATAGGGAAAAAACAAGTCTACATGAGCCATATCTTCACTTTAAGGCAACAGGGACTAGCTAATATAAAAGGTAACCCATGAAATGAAACTAATAAAGTACTCTGATTTAACCTAACAAAGACCAAATAATCTAGTATTAAGGAAAACTGCCACTTCATGTTTGTTGGCAATTTAATGCAATCACTCAACAATATTTTTGTGAACATGAAGAACATTTTTAAAAAGCATCACAATGTCACAGGACATAAAAACATGTACATAGGTAAAACAATGAAGTTTATAAATCAAAATTACCAGCCATTCAAAGGTACTCAGACCCCAGTGTACCTACATCGCATTAAATTTAGCATGGAGACCTAAAAATCAGGAAGACTCTTGCTGGTAATCCCAAACACATTCTGTTTGGTGCTCGCACAATGCCACATACCTACACAACTGTTCTCTAACTCCGTTTCTGAGGGATTTCTTTTCTTGCATACACCTTAAACCTATGACCAACAACTAAAATATTCACACCCAATAGTATAACTCAGAATCATGACTGTGACAGGTCATTGGAAATTATTGTTAAATTTGGTAGATATAATGTGGTTTGTGATTAAAAAGAAAAATATCCTTATTTTTAGGGCTTCCCCGGTGGCGTAGGGGTTAAAGACACAACACTATCAAGCTATGCCAGCCAGTGCAGCATAATCCCTGGCCTGGGAGATAATCCACAGGGTGCAGCAGACTTCTCCTGTCTCCCTGCTGCTCCCCTCAGCAGTGTATCTCAGTAGATGTGCCTGTTCTGCTCCCCACTCTGTCTCTGGTGAATGTGCTTACCCTCCCGTAGCTGAATTAAACAGTGAAGGTGTTAATAGCTGTAAGATTAAGATGTAGGGTGTTCATTATATTCAATAAATGTTCTCCCTTCCCTGTGTTTGAAATTTTTCATAATAAAAAGCTATCAGTCTTTAATATTTTAATAAATGCTCTCCAAAGTATTTTTAAGTGAAGGAAAAATAAAATAGTTTAAAAAAAAAAAAGATGTCAGATCATAGTATAAATGAAATAATGTGACATATGAAAAGATCCGGAAATTCCAAAAAAGGTGAAGACAGATATACAATCCATCTTATTTGCTACAGCATATCCTACAGGATAGAAAATGGACTTTTCCCTTCATTATCTACTGACTCATAGTTGTAATCAACTATAACTCCTAAGTCTCTATTTTTTTTGTTTATAGCTTTATTTATTTATGCAGACAAGAACTGAGGGCACAGGCCAGAGGTATGGGATGGTAATAGGACTCACTAAAGACAGAGTGGGGAGCAGAACAGACATACCTACTGAAATACACTGCTGAGAGGGGCAGTGGGCAGGTCAGGAGAGGTCTGCCACGCCATGTGGGTCAGCTCCCTGGCCGGAGATGGAACCCATGCTACAGTGGCTGTGACAGCTTCACAGAACTGTACTTTAACCCCTTGCGCCACCAGGGAGGCCCTCTACCCCTCTTTTCATAGTACTTGTACCTCTTCTATCATCCCCAGTTTGATAAGAAAATGGTTACTGTCATGCCCATAGTGACACACCAATACTAGTTAACATTAATAAAATTCAAAAAATTGACATATAAAGACTTGAACCTTTCTATCTCTGATTCAATAACTAGCTGACTTCATAAACTCCAAAATGATCAGAACTTAAATTGAAGAATTTTGAAGTCCCTTAAAATTATAATTTTCCATTAAAAGGGAAAAGTATAAATGTTCAAAGGTTACACTAGTGATCCTTTCTGTTAACAGCAATACCAGGAAATAACATTTTTTCAAAGCTTCCAATTACCATTGCAGAATACAGAGTAGAAAGACAATAACACTTACCTGGCGTTGAGGGGGTCGCTGATGAGCCACCCCAAGGTAAGAGCCCATGATTGTGGAAGTTTGAAGTGGTTCTGAGGGGCACCAATATTCTAGAGCAAGCTCTAAGTTAAAAGGGTTCTTTTTATATAGCTCACCAATCTGCAGAAGTAAACAGACATAGGGAAATATCTATAACTCAAAAATTACTTTTAAATAAGCTTTATTGGATTTACTTCTACATTCAAAATATTAAAACAAACCTGAAAAATATCAAGTTTAGGAAGAGATTAATAAAAGGAAGGCAATAATCCAGGCAACAAAAAGACTTACCAAGAGCATTAAGTGCTCCAGATCCCTTCTAAGAGAGATGGGGGGTTCATTACCCATCTGCATACTCATATGAATCATTCGAGCATCTTCATCTGCCCGATTTTTCAATTGTTTCACCTATTGGATTTATTACATGATTAATACATAAATTTATTAAAGAGATTAATAATAAAACCAGAAAGTCAAACCACTGTCCAAATGATTACATGAAAGAAAAACTATGATATATCTATTCCACTTTGAGATGAAAAAATATACTAAGCATTTTGTTGCAATATTACTATCCGTAATTTATAATATCTTAAAACTTCAATGTATTTCTCTCAAGCCGAGTTTAAGTACAGTGTTTCTTAGTAACAGACATTTTGGGAAGAGCTGGAAGAGTTTAGGATAAACTAGGTAACTTAACATCTAGTCAGGTTAACTAAGAAAAAGGGAAAAGACACAAGCTAACAATATTAGGAATAAAAGAAGAAATATCACCACAGATCTTATGGACATGAACCTAAAATACAGAAATATCAGGATAACCTTATACCTTATATTAATTTGTTAATTTCAATGAAATGGAGACTAACAGACACAAACCACCAAAACTCATTCAAGAAATAAATAGTCCTGTAATGATTAAAGAAATTTCTAGTCCTTGAAAATTGTGTAAATAAATTCTTGATCATCTCTAAGCCATTTGTGATTTTGTCTTTTCTAATTTCTCTCAGACTTCATCTTTCTAGATGATATTATCTTTCAATAAATCGAAGATCCATCTATACTAATTACAAAAAACCTAAAGCCTCAACCTTTCGAAGGCTTCATTTCTGCACCTGTAAAATGAAAGGATTTCTTCCTACTCCAAAATTCTGGGATGTTAATCTATCAAGTCCTTCAACATTAAAGTGATCTGTGACATACTTCTTAACTATTGTAGCCCAGGTGAGCCCTTAAACTAAAAAAATTTATTATAATTTATTGTCTATACCTCTCATTTACTTCCTACCTAAACTCTTCTGTGTCCACCCTATTTCTCCAATTAGATTATACATTCTTGGCTGGCAAGGAATGAATCTCCAATTAACTATCTTCTTCACAACTTCTCCAGAAACACAGGAGAAACTCAGTAAGCTCCTCATTCATCATTTAATTAATAAACATCCCATTCCTCGATCATCTGTTGCCATTCTGGGTACTTTTTCCATTTGTCCTGTTTCTGGAATTATGCTTTCAGAATTGCACAACAAAACTACAGGTGTAGATCCTTTAGGATGCTTTTATTATACACAAACAGAAACGATAGTTTTATAGGGCTTTGCTCCCTCATTTATTTCTTGCCACCGTTTTGGTGACCTTCTCAGCATAAAATGACACACAGAACATATACTACAAAAGCAGTCTGGAATGGCTCTAAAACCCTGTTGGATGAAATTTATAACTTCACCATTTTATTGAAAAGAATCCTCACTAGAGGTGGGCACCCCACCCCCAACCTTATTTCTAAAAAAAGGAAAAGAAATAAAAAAATAACCTTTGCCATCAAGTTTTTTCAATCTTTCTTAAATCCATGCAGAAGCCCATTTATACACTACAATTAAAAGTCTAAAAAACAAGGCCTCCCTAGAGGCCCAAGGGGTTAAAGTGCAGCACTGTGAAGCTCTCTGCAGGACCTGCAGCCTGAGTTCCATTTCCGGCAGGGAGCTGACCCACATGGCTTGGCTGACCGTCCGCCGACAGTGGACTTCAACAGTGGATTTCAGCAAATCTGCCTTTCTGCTCCCGACTAACCCTGGTGAATCCTGTCACCCCCTCGCACTTCTGGTCTATATCCCTGTTAACTGTACACATAAATAAGTAAATCTTTTTTTAAAAAAGAGTCTAAAAGATGATCTTTAAAACTGGAGATTTTCCACTGTGCTGCCTCCAAATCATATATAAGACTATTAAAATAAGGCAACTTAGCATGAATGCCTAGGGAAGCATGGGGTTCGTAATTTTCTACCCAAAGAAGCATTTCCATTTTGCCCATTACTTTCTCAATAAAAACCACTCTCAGTATCAAATATTCCTTCCTTTTAGCTTATTCTCAGCAGGTGGCTTATCATATTATTTTATTTTCATGAATCACAAACTAATTCACCAGGCGTAGCACAACTACTATTCAAGTTTAGTCTGTAGTAAAAGATTTTATTATTTTCCAAAACATAAAGTTAGCTGATCAGTTTGTCATTTCTCCAGCTACATTTACTTATCCTCCTTACCTTCATTGGCATAAGTGCAAGGAAATCTGTGATGAGATTATGGATTCTACGAATATAAAATTCCTCCTGATAGAAGTTTTCTGAGACCACTACGGATTCAGTAAGGAACAAGAAGACATTGTCAGCAATCGCAAGCTCTGCCATCGCTTCATCTGCTTCTGTGAATTCAGCCAAAGCTAAAAATGTATTTGGAAAAACAGCACAGTGAGGAAGAGTTATTAAGCTAGCTTATAACCTCTCTTAATACTCTGCTGATCGCTTGAAATTCACATCTCCTCAATCATCTAGTGTGTGCTATATACAAAGTAAGACTGTGCCTAAATGTAACTGACACAACCTCAAAGAACTACTGAAAAGCTGCATTTGGAAAAACCACATGCTACTCACAGTAACATGAGGGATTTAAAAGAATGACTTTAGAGATGTATGATATAATACTGATGTGGTCAGGGTACTAATGTCAAAGTATTAACATCGTAAAATAACATGAAGGCTTCCCTCAATGATGATAACTGATCTTTCAGAAAAGGCCTTGCTTGTCACTGCATCTCCGTAGTAGAGTTAATATATTTCTCTGTCTTCTGAATATACTGACAATTCATTGACATTTTTTTGGTAAGAGTATGTAAAATCTCTAAAATTCTATCAAAAAAATACATGGCTGATTACATCTTTAAACTTTTAATTGCAAAATTGCTAGGTACCTTTGTGGTAATCTGGTTTGGGAAAGAACCACTACAAAATGTAGTCTCCTGACTGCCACAGAGACGAAACAGTGTGCTGCTGAAAACACATTGTCACTTCCCTTAAAAGGGTCAGAAATAGATACTAGGACAGTTTCAAGCAAAGGAAACAAATGGGTTAGGGTTGTTTGATTTTGCATTTTGAAAAAGCCCATATATCGACCTATATCACACAAAGTTCTTGAGAACAAAACAGCTTAATTTTTTATTATGACTAATGATTAATAAAGTTACTAATTAATGTTACTCAAGTATTAGTAACAATTATTAATTCTAACCCTTTATTTGAATTCAGAAATACTGCAATTACAGTGACAAGATTTCAAGTTCAATAAACCTCAAAACATAGTTACATAAAACAGTTGATAAATTTTTCAGAAATCGTTGATGAGTAAAAACTTGTTAGATTACTTCAAGAAAGGACCATTTTTGTAATATAAGGTATTCACCTTTTCTAGCAACTTTTAAAATAGTAACTAAGGTAGTCCCCCTTTAGCCAGCTTCACTTTTCATAGTTTCAATTACCTATGGTGAACCATAGCCTGGAAGGTTAATATCTACAGTAAATAATATACTTTGAGAAACCATATTCATATAAATTTCATTACAACATACTATTGCAACTGCTCTATTTGATTAGTATTATTATTATTCTCTTATTGTACCTAATTTACAAAGTAAATTTTATGCTAAGTATGTGTGATAGAAAAAAACAGTACATATATAGTTCAGTACTATCCCCAGTTTCAGGCATCCACTGGGGATCTGGGAATATATCCCTTGTGGATAAAGGAGGATAACTACAACAGAAAAATTTTTATAATTTAAAAATGTTCATTATAGTACTTTATAATATAAAGTTAATTACCAAAGCTTATAGCAAGTATCCACATAGAAAAAAAATTACATAGCCAAAGATATGGTACTTTAACCAATTTGTATTCTTATTCTTATTTATTCTGCAGCAAACTATGGTGTATTCTATTGTATCTCTCAATATTAGGGTAACCATACAATCAGTTATAGCATATGAATTTGATTAACTATCACACAACCACTTAAAAATTTAAAGGGTAAAAAATCATTCCAGTAAAGTACTGAAACAAGAATTATAACTGAGAAGAAATATTTATAGCTTAGAAAAAGAATTTGCAAATGAATAAGAACACCTAATTAGGCATCCATTAGTTTTATTAAAAAAAAAAAAAATGGCCAAAGAAAGACCCTTCCTTAAATAGAACTTTATGCAACCCCTTTGAGACCAAACACCATATCACTAGTAAAATGTTCTGGAATCACACAACTGATAAAATACTGGGATCTGTTAACAATCTAGGACTACAGAACACTGACATGGATTGTAAATTTTAATAAAATTTTTCCAGATGTATCATAAAAACAAGTGGCATTTCCTTGGGCTTTATAATAAACAAAAGCATAATTCTCATTGTGCTGGTATAAATTACTGTTAGTATAATTACATGAATGTACACAGAAGAATAAGCTACGCTAGAGCAGTGGGTAAGCAGATTGCTACAAGTCCGTATTGCACATTGGTGATTCATTGGTCCAAATAAATCTTTTCTAATATAGTAAATTTTAAAAACACTATTTTTTAATGACACAATTAAAAAATTGTGAAAAATTAGTTTGTAAAAAATAAAAGATTTGAAAATAGTAAGTTTTAATTAAAAAAATATTTTTAAACTGTCATTTCAAAACTTAAAATTTTAAGGAAAAAAAGAAGCTACAAGAGCACTGTCACTGGCTCTAAAAAAGAAAAATATTATTTCATTTCATTTCTTTGGGGAAAAAAAAAATCCATACTCCACTATATTACAAAATATTCAGTACATCTCTAGATGGCCTCCTACAGTCTTGCTATATAATTAAATGTTGCTATGTGGTTTCTCAGAACAAGGTTACTATAATCGACATACCTGTCACATCAGGCAGCTGAGAGATGCCCCTCAGTGCCAGCGCCCAAGCGAGCCGCACAGTGGCTTGCAGTCCAGGTAGTTTCCAAGGCTGTGAATCTTGAAGGCGGGAGTGAATTGTTGCAATGTACTGTCTTTCTGTCAAGAGGGGAAGTTGATGAATCATATCTGAAAACACAAAGGGACACTACGGTAAAAAGTAGTTAAATACTCACTTTTGACAGAATGGCTAACAAAGTCAGAAAATCCATGTATTCTCATCAAAAATCTATGGCAAATTAACATTAATGCTTGGCAAACCAAAAGGGGCA
>NW_004567106.1:64003302-64020441 GCF_000260355.1 Condylura cristata | reverse complement strand
TTTTTATACATACAAGAATGAGGGTGTAGGCCAGGGTATGACAATTCACCAGACAGAGTGGGGAGCAGAACAGGTGGATCTACTGAAATACACTGCTGAGGGGAGCAGCGGGCAGGTCAGGAGAGGTCTGCGGTACTATATAAGTTAGCAACCTGTCCAGGGATCAAACTTAGGCCACAGTAGCTGCCGACAGCTTGGTAGCACTGAGACTTTAACACCTGCGCCACCAAGGAGACCCTACTTCATTATTTTCTTTTACTTCCTTTGGCTATCCTTCGATTACTCAATCCAATGGTTCCCAACCAAGAACATATTAATTTCCTGTATTTTTTTTTAAAGATTTATTTATTTGTACATACAGAACTGGGGTACAGGCCAGAGGCTGAGGGGTGGCGAAAGGTTTCACCAGAGACAGAGTGGGGAGCAGAACAGGCAGATTGAGGAAGTACACTGCTAAGGGGAGCAGCGGGCGGGTCAGGAGAGGTCTGCCGCGCCATGTGGTCACCTCCGGGGCTGGCGGGGATTGAACTCATGCGGAAGTGGCTTTAGCTTCTCAGTGCTGTGCTTTAACCCGCTGCGCCACCAAGGAGGGCCCAATTTCCTGTATTTTTAAAGCTTCGACTATTATATGTATTAATAATCCACTACTCCCACTTATTAGCCAAAGATATACAGAATAACTAACAAGACATTACAATTAAAATGACCTAAACAATAAGTGCCCTCAATGGATGTAATCTCAAGCTAATGCAAGAACTTCACATCTTAAGTCTATGAAACTTCCAAGGCATTCTAATTAGCTTTTAAAAGTCCCAGTTCTCAAACTTCTATTTACACAGCCTACCCTGTAATGGTGCTTCATTTTACTCAATCCAGAAAAGCAGACCAATATCTTAACTGACAGCCACTGCAGCACCAGTTACCCCAGCCTGGGAGTGACCCAATTGGCACAGCAGGCCTCTCCTGTCTCACCTGCTGCTCCCCTCAACAGTGTCTTTCAGTCCATCTGCCTATTCTGCTCCCCACTCGGTCTCCAGTGAATCCTCCTACACCTCAGTTTTGTATGCACAAATAAAGTAAATCTTAGAAAAAAGAAAGAAAAATATTCAAATACAGATGACATGAAAACAGGAAAAAACATATAACTTTATACATTAATAGTTAAAGTAGCATCTTAAATGTTATTTCCATAATTATAAGTCTGATTTTAAAAAATAATAATCTAAAAACCCATACCATCTCGTTCCTCTGTACTTTGTTCTAGAAAACTGATATCAAAGCAGTACAGAAGTGCCATGAGAACAGCCAGATTCACTATATCTAAGGAGCCATTAGCCTCGACTGTCACTCTTTCCAAATGTCCAATAAGGAGCAGAGTGTCATCTTTGCCCAAAGGTGACTGGCAAGACCAAGCAAAAAGGCTTTCTGCCAAAGACTGCCTGCACTCCTTGATGAGATCAGAAACCTAGAAATAAAAACAGATGGTATCATTGTAAATAAATTGCAGTGAAGCCTGGTTTTATTCCAAAATGTAAGTTATCTTTATAAAAGCTAACTAAATAAAAATACCTCAACTCACCTAAGACCCTAAACTCTCACCTATGGGATTCTAAATAAACTACTGTCAATGCCTCATTTTAAGCAAATAAGTCCTTGATGGGATGACCAATTTCTGGAAGAATTCATTCCAGAAAAAGTTAGGAAAACACTTAACATGACCAGAAAGAACTCAAAAGAACTGCAAAGCAATTTCATTAACACAGCTGTCTATGCACTTTAATAAGCATTATTCATTTTCCTGGGTGTCTATTACAATATTCTAATAGTCATGACTTTTCTACCTCCAAAATATGACAAACAACCCATGAATTTATCTCACTGAACCCTTGCCTCTTTGCGATGTTTCTCACTGCCCAAACCTCTCTCACGCTGTAGTTTCTCAAATTCATTGTTCACATCAATCTGTGACACCAGAGTTAGGATTTTATAAGTCAATCCTTGCTCCATCAGCTCATCTGTGAAGCGTGTTGTCATGGAAACCAGTTCTGGGCTGTAATGAAAGGAAATCAATAAATAAAGTTATAATGAACTGTAGTGCTTATACACTTCCTCATCAGATGGATACAGGAAACATTTTTGACAATAAAGATGCATTACTGGCAATAACTAGCTAACTGAAGAAGTACACTGCTGAGGGGAACGGCAGGCAGGTCAGGAGAGGTCTGCTACACCATGTGGTCACCTCCGGGGAGGGGACTGAACTCATGCTGAAGTGGCTTTAGCTTCTTAGTACTGTGCTTTAACCCGCTGCGCGACCAGGGAGGGCCTCTTTTTATTTTTTAAAGATTTATTTATTTATGCATAAAGACCGGGGTACAGGACAGAGGTGTAGGGGCAGTGAGAGGATTCACCAGAGACAGAGTGGGGCAAATGGACGTAGTACACTGCTGAGGGGAGCAGTGGGCGAGACACAAGAGGTCTGCTGTGCCTTGTGGGTCACCTTCAGGGCCAGGAATAAAGCTCACACTGAAGTGGCTTCAGCTGGCTTGCAGTGCTGCATTTTAACCTTTTCAGCCACATGGGGGGGCCTAAAATTCTAACTCTTTAAGAAATTTCTAATTAACCTCTGAACTTCTAAGAAAAAAACAGACCTGAGTTCGAGGGTCCATGTCTTTCCTCGTCTAGACTGTATCAAAGCTTTCAGGGAATTCGCAATGCACCGCTTTCCATCCCAGTACAAAAGAACAGCTACTAATCCCCTGGTGAGGCCAGGGAAATGTGGCTGTTGGTGTTCTCCTAAAATAAGGTGAGAAATAATTCAATAAGTAAACACATATGTCTATAGGATGAGACAAAGTCATTACAGCCAATGTCCAGTTAAAAAAAAAATCAGGATCTCAGAGTTTAAGGGGCTCCTCTACTCAAACTCCCATCTGTTGATTTACTCCTTCCACAACATATCCAAAGAGCCACCCACTGAGGCTGGAACAAAGCCAATAACACAAACTTCACCAGTTTCCAATTTCTCAATTTCCTTGCCACTTAATTTCGATAAGCTGAGTGCGAACCTTTTGATCTCACTGCTGTCCAATGAATCTACTGTTATTTAATGTCCATTTTACTATCATAGGAAATGTTTCAAATATTTGGAAATTTATTCCCCTGGAGTCTTGTCTGGAAATTTAAAAAAAAAAGACCTTTCTTATATTTCAGTTTACTTGCCCTTTTCACAGCTCTTCTCTAAAAAACTACCACTTCGCCCCTTTAAAATGTACTGTTGAGGTGGAGGGCTGTAAGAACAAAGAGGGAAGGAAGCACAGTGGCACAGAGTGGACTATGGGTGATTTGGCTGTGGGTGCACTATGGTGGTGATACCTGATGGGGATAGACACAAATATTAGCTCAATTGAAATTTAATCAGTTAAATGCCTTGCCTGTAGTTTCAGTTTCATTCCCTAAGGTCTTTCTTCTCCTGTTAGCCAAATCACTCCACTTCCTTCTGTTCCCCAAATTCATCTCATTGCTCACGCCTCAGTTCAGACCATGTCTTCTGCCTAGAGCCATGTTGTCTTCCTGAATGTACAGCTATCTCATTTGACATATGCCTACTCATTTTTCAGCCACTATCTTAAGCCTTATAATGTTTTTGAAGACTTTTCTGAACATCCTGAGACTAACTTAAAATCCCCTTCCCTCTGGACGATCACTAAATCTTGCACACACACACTGTGAACTTAATCCTGTCATAATTATTTGTTTTCATGTGTTTTTCAATTACTAGACTATGAGTTCTTTTGTAGTTAGTTGAGGTTTTTTTATTCATCCTTCTATCCATGGAATCTTAACACAGTACTTAGCACATGGCAGTCACAGAATGTTTGTTAAAATACTGAGTTAAACTCAAAACTCAAGGACATCCAGTTAGCATCCCTGTCATTGTATGGGTATACTACCTTCCTGATGCTTAGTACTGTGCTTTTTTTAATGCAGTCTTCAGTCAAGAGGATTTTGGCAGTCACATTATCTTTAGACATACTAGACTTTCAAATAAAATGCCAACATGCCTTTTCCTCAGTGCTCCCTTATTATAATTAAAATTAATTTATTTTATGAAATAAAATAGAGCAGCCAAAAAAGTAATTTCAAAATTCTTCCAGATTACAGAACTCCTCGCTTAAAGTTCTTGTTAACAACTTTTTGCTACAATTAGAATAAAATCCAAATGACTTTCATGGCCTGCGAGCTTGCGTATGACCTGATTCTTGCTCCAGCCTCGCCCCTTCACTCTCCCCAACTCCTGTGATGCTCCAGCACAATGTATGGTTTGAAAACTGTTCCTCCCAGCCCCTATCTCTCTTTCTCATAGCCTTGCTTTATTTTCTACCTAATACTCAGCACTATCGAAATCCTTATTTGTATACCTACTCATTGCCTGAATTCACTCTCAAGAAGAAATTCCCAAAAAAGTAGTAACATTACCTCCTTACTTTGCATAAGACAGTAACTACTTTGTGTTCTAAAACTGCACCTGAGATGCATTATTCTTTGCTAGTTAATTATTTTTAACAACTCTTATCACTAAACTGAAGCCATTCCATTCACTAAAGATTATAGAAAGAATATATTTAAAATATGATTTTCTAATAAACTACAGCCCTAAAACTATACTGGGAATGAATCGAAACAGCATGTTAAGTGTGAGCTGGTCATTTTATAATCCTGCACTAGTTTATCAGAGATTTGACTAAATGTCAACCTACCAGCAAGGAGCAGCTCAACAGCTGCCAATTCTCCAATATCAAAAAGGTCACTGAGGATGAAGGCTTCTCTAATGAGCTGCTCGGGAAGAAGTCGGGTTCCCTGTTGACCCTGGATGGCAACTCCCTCTGTACTGGCCTTCTGAACTTTCTCATGTTGTTGAACATTTTTTGGCTACAAGGGTAAAAAAAAGTATGATCATGGAATGGAAATAGTCACATTGGTGATGAGGTGTTAGAGTTGCCTAGAGAAGCTGACTCATGGAAGGAAGTCAGGTAACAGGACAGAAGTATTTCTTATCAGCTAATTTATAATTAGACTTTTGTGAGGTAGTATTTTATGTTACTCAGCTTTGTAAAACCATGGTTAACCTCAACTAAAAGTAATAGAATTTTTAAAAGTTTTTTTTTAAAGATTTATTTATTTTGCATAAAAGAACTGGGGTACAGGCCAGAGATGCAGAGGGTGAGAGGATTCACCAGGGACAGAGTGGGGAGCAGAACAGGCTGACTGAGAAGTATACTGCTGAGGAGATGAGAAGTACACTGCTGAGGAGAGCAGTGGGCAGGTCAGGAGAGGTCTGCCAGGCCATGTGTTCACCTCCAGGGCAGGCAGGGATCGAACTCATGCGGAAGTGGCTTAAGCTTCTTAGTGCTGTGCTTTAACCCGCTGCGCCACCAGGGAGGGCCCGTTTAAAAGTTTTTTAATTGAGAAAATTAAATAAATAAAAACATCCCTAGGACAATACTTATTTTATACTACATTTAATTTTTTATACTGTTACTACCATCTCAATAACTACTTCTGTCAAACTCTGTGCTACAAAATGTCGGTAATCACATAACATAGCATACTATTTTTCAACTTTCCAAGAACTTTTCAAAATATACACTTAATAAGTATTAAAAATTAAGTCTTCAAAAGAGGACAAATGGATATATGAATTGTTGAATGAATTAGTAGGCTTACTGATAGTTTATTATCTAAGATGCAATCTTATTCCAAAAAAGGCCTGTTGAATTGAAATATTTAACAAATGACATAAAGTATCAAATTGCTGGAAGGATATAAAATCTTAGAAATGTATGCATTGAAAAAGGTCACAACTATCATTTACTCCAACTGCTCTATTAATAGATCTAAATCAGGTAACTTGCTTGTGGTCATATAACTCTTTATAGAGCCAATAGTAGAACTCAGCTTGACTGGCTCCTGAGCTAGGGTTCTCTCTAAGAACAGGGAAAAAAAACTAACATGCAAAGCCCTTCTCTAGTAAGGTAAACATAAATAGGAACACCCTCCACTGAAGAACTCTATTCCTGGTTAAAAAGGATTTCAAGATGCAATGATTAACGACATGCAAGGACTAATTCATTCAGCTAACACAATTTATATAACATTATAAAGATTTCAAATGTTGAAGAGTACCTGGACATAAACAAAATCATCAGTCTCACTAAGCTTAGATGTGTAACTATAGGTCAGAATTTCCAAGAAGACTCATATGTCTGGAAAATATAAAACTCTCTAAATTTCATTCAAATATCACTATTATCTCCCAGCTGAAGACAAACACAATGTTAACGTCTATGGAGAATAAGAGGTAAATAATAACTGCCCACAGGGAAAAATTACATTTTCAGAGAATGCTTGAACCGTGGATTCAATGTACAAGGCCAGTAACACATTTCATTTACATGCATTAGGAGTTGACCTCCTCCCTCAATCTTTTTAATAAAGCAAATTCAAGAAGTAAAAAAGAAAACTTCCTACTGGGTTTCTGAACAATGAGATGAAGTCAGGTTTGTGTTTCTTCAAGATCATGTCAAGAAGATGGACAGCTTCGGGTTGTCTTCTCCAGAGAGCATTTCCCACTGTTTGCCAAATGTCTTTGTAAGGGCCCCACAGACTAGCAGCTTAAAGAAAAAATAAACCCAGCATCAAATAAAACATATTTAGAAAATAGTTACTTCTTATACACTACAGTCATGCTCATTGTTACTTTTAAATATAGTTACACATTCAAAACAAACATTAATATAAAGCACACTTATCCGAATTTCAGACATATGCAGTAGTCTCTCTAAGTGAAGAAATTGACATCACATCGAGATTTACCTATGCAAATTTATCAACTTCAGCCAAATTCACTAATCTTAAGATATTTAAGCTCCATAAATTAATAGTAAAATATCACAGGGAATATGAGACACAATCCTTGTCTTTAAAAGCTCACACCAACTTTTATTTCAATAATATGAAAAAGGGATATGACTGTTGCCACAAAAAAAATAAATAAAAGGAAGAATTTCAGAAGATCAAAGTGATGGCAAAGGCTTCTAAGGGATCACTGCACACATCTCAGTCCAATGCACACACCTTCAGTACAACCAATACCTTTTACAGGATACTAACATTCATTTACTTACTTATCACATCACTGTACTGTGATCATTTGTATTATCTTCTCCTGGTTTAGTGGAGACATACTAAGACCCACTACCCTGATGTCCAAGGTGCAAACATGGTCCCCATGTATGTTTTCCAAAACTCTCAAAGAGAATCCAAGGATTCTCTCAAGGAGAAGCCAATCAATCATTATGTACAGGATAAGCAAAGAATAAAGCAGTCAAATTGGATCATTCATTTACTCAACAAATATTTACCCAAGACCCTTTATATGCCAGAGACTATAAAAAAGAGCAAGACAGAGAGGATCTCAGGCCACATGGAACTCAGAAACTGATGAAATAGATTAAAAACAGAATTCAAAAAGCAATTACCAGTATAATGAAAGGTCTGAAGGAGAAGTACAGCATACTGAAGGTCAGGGCAAGAAATGATCTATCAGGTCTTTGGATGTGGTGGCATGGGAACCAGCATGTTTAGGTCTTACACAGAGAGACCACCCAACTCCCTGCTTTGTATACTTGCTAATCTTCTGATGAAAAAGCTAGCATGGCATATAAATTTGTGGAGTAAAGTGAATGTGCTGACAAACATGAGCATCCATGCAGATATACTCCCTTTAATGGTCAGTGAACTGGCATACTGGCTAACATGTCTTTCCTGAGTTTGATCACAGAAAAATCAACAGCTGGAATCCAGTCAACTCTGAACACATGAACTACCAAGAGTAGTTCAAAATACCAAGAGTTCTGAGTCCGAGGACCCGCCTCTGGATCCTGATGATCACTTGAGGTAGTAATTGGATGGTGACAAGGTGATTTTCCTAGAGATCCTTTTCTTGGCTCTAGCTGTGAAGGATAAAGTAGACTTGAGTCTTGGATTCCAGGCCAACATGCAATTCTTACTAGTAAGTGGGAAGTTTACAAGCAGTAGATGACAAAATAACACTGGCACTGTAAGACAATGTTGTGATTGCTGAACTCACTAGAACAGGAATTGTCAGGAACAAGGATGAACAGGTAACAACTCAGAGGAGACAGAACCTAAACTTGGATGAGGGCACTAAAATAGAAAGGAAAGGTCTGCTGTAATAGTACACAGAAATGGGAAGTGATTGGCACAGGGTATAAAGGGAAGATATCAAAAAAGCCTGTAGGTAAATTTGTTCACAACTTAAAATTGCTCTAAAAAGTAAAGTTTATTAAAAAAGTACATTTATTTTTCATTCACTTTAGGAATACCTCAGCAAGTTCACATTTATTCACTCATTCATCACATGCTTGGCGAGGGTACGCTTACAGGGTAGTGGGGTCACACATTCATCATAGAGTCAGTCATACCGAAGTGTAACTAGCATCCAACATGCACTCCCATGGCAAGAGGAACACCACACCCTTGAAGAACTAAAAGGGCGAAGAGAGCTAAAAGGCAGAAAAGGGCTTGGCAAGGGACACAGATACCACACCATGCTGGGCTTCCAAACCTATATTAAGGACTTTTTCTTTATCCTAAAAGATCAAGCAAGATAAAGATTAAAAATATTACTAAACATTTTTAAATATAAGGGCATGTTAATCTTAGTGAGAGTTGTTTAGGAGGATGGGGACTAAATAAAGTGGGAGAAGGAGGTGGAATTATGGAAATATGGTGCATGAAAACTAACAAATTTCTTGAAAAGGATTGACAGTGAAGAGGAATGAGAGCACAGAAACGACTAAGGCATGAAATCAAGAGAAAAAGGAGAGGGTACTAGAAAGAAAGGAAATAACAGGAAGAAGAGCTTACAAGAGGAAGAGAAAAACTGACTAAAACATGCAGCTCTAAGACTTTAAGCTTGAAGGTAAAAAAAAGAGTTCATGATTCATGGCTTCTATTTTCTCTGTGACTGAAAAACTGGGGGTTTAGTTGAAGATTAGGTCAGAAAAATGTGGAAAAGGTCTGAAATAGTCACTGCTGGGGAGAGGTTGTCAATCAGAGTCAATAGTTGTTTACAAACATGACTATATGTCTACTCAGCCATGAAGATACAGGTCATAATACTAGTAAAATATGCAGGTAAATTTCAGCAGATTAGAACTCTACAACCTCTATTTTTTTCTCTTCCACATCTCTACGATGTTTTATTTATTTATTTTGAACTGTGGTTTAAAGAACTAACATCGATGTAAAAATAAACTATTATATTATAAAAAAATTGAACTAACATCAAATTTGCTATCTTACAGATGTTTTAGCATACAATTCAGAAAAATACATTCACATTGGGGTACAACAGTTCTCCAGAATTTTTTCATCTTGCAAAACTAAGTCTATTCCCATTAAATAATAATCCCTCATTTTCCTTACACACTAGCAACCAACCTTTGTTTCTATGAGTTTGACTACTTCGATACTTCATTTAAGTGGAATCGACACAATATTCGTCTTTTGTGACTGGCTCACTTTTAAGGCTAAATCATATTCCACTGTGTGTATGCCACATTTTGTTTATCCATTGGCTCATCTATGAACACTTGGGTTGTTACCCTGGATGTTAAAATCTTTAAAAAGAAAAAAGAAATTCTCTTAGCTTTTAAAAATGTTTCCTTTCTATGTTGCCAATTAAGAACTTCTGCTACAAAGCCTTATTATACACTGTATATACTTTTTGCAGCTGATGGCAACTCCTTTTCCTTCAGTGGTTTATGTTTATTGACAGTAATAACTTGAGAGCATACTGAAGAAATGTGTGTCACTGCACATGAAACATGCACTCATTGCTTTTAATTTCACATCTGGGTGCGAAGGGAGGAATGCAATAGTATGGAAGTAATTTCATTACTATGTCCGAATTTGGTGTAATAAAAATAATAATGTGTTAAGATTGTGCTTAAGTAGTAGCATGTCATAATTGAAGCATAATAGCATGTGATAATTGAAACATCTGTGACAGGCTTAGAATCATTATCTGTATAACCTTGGGGAAGTTACTAACAATTCTACGCCACGATTTCCAAATCATAAAATGGGATATTTAATGACAACTGTAACACAGGTTTATAAATACAATTAAATGAGATAATGCGTGTAAAACACTTGATCCAATGCCTGCAACACAGCAGGTGCTCAATAAATGCAACATTTCATTATCAGAAAATAAACTACCATATCCTTCCTGAAATAGTTCAATCTGCAAGTTAGACAACTTTTCGAAACTACCAGTCCCATTAGTGGAAAGACAGGTGGAAGAAAACGGGAAGACTGCATAATGCGAGACAGAAAGGGCACTTAGAAAAGACTCCTCTTCAAACGTTTACTACGCCTGTATGATCTCAACTGTGCCATGAAGTTCAGTGCACCTTAATCCGGGCACCGAGGCAGGTGATTCTTCGATTTCAGCACTGCCCCGCCCACTTGGAGGCAGCAGGGCCAAGAATTTTACCAATCAAAGTGCAACCAACCCTGTCAAATTTTTCTGGGAGGCGGTGGCGCCCCAATTTGAGAATCGCCAAGAGGACCCACCCCAGATTTTCCAGATTCTTTACTGGCTTCTACATTCTACCCAGCCCCGACGATCTACTACTTCAAGGTACTTGAGCATCCAGAGACGGCCCACACCCGCAGAGCTGGACGTCATCTTGAGTTCGAGGCACCCCCTTCCCGCTGCCTTCTGGACTGCACCCTTCACAATCGAAGATATTCGTTTGCTGCAGGACCCCAGTTTCCATAAGGGGCCCCGTGGCTGCTTTGAACACGCGCTGAAGAAGGTCTCGGTTTCTCTGGCCTCACTGCCCCAGACTTAAACGTATCCAGGCAAAATCCCCGCCCGAGACACAAAAACTGGGGGAGTGGAAGGGACCGGCCTAAGTTCTGAACTAGCAGAAACTAAATGCTGGGTCCCAGTGGATCAAGCCTCCACACGTCCGCCCTCAAAACCCAACTCCTGGGCTAGAGCCGCAGCCCTCACGCGCGCCATTCAAACAGGGGCAAGGCGGGACTTTGACTCCAGGAGCTAGGGAACAACGGGCAGCTGGCGTAAATGGGGGCCTGGACTCCAAGGCACCTCACAGTCCGGATCTCTCGCTAACGAATCGATGATTCTCCTGCCCCACAATTTTCCCCGTGCTCCAGTCACACTTACCCGAATTTACCGCCAACAGCGTCGCCATCTTGGAGGCGCACTAACGGAGTCCTCGGGCCGCACGGAGGTCCCAGGAAAGGGTGAGGCTGCCCAGGGCGATGCCGGACAGAAAGATACCACGTTGTCGCGTCCAAACGGCGTGCTTGACTGTCCCAAGCGAACGCAAGTTCAAAAGTAGGCTCTCAGCCACAGGTGTCAATTTTCGCCGGAATTATTCCCATTCAAATAAGGCGAGGGTAACCAATTCGGAGTCGCGAGGCCCTCGGTTTGACGTTGTTGTGCAGTGCACCCTGGGAAATGTAGTTTTTTACTGATGACCGACATTGGCAAGGTGGGACATAAAAAGATAAGCAGACTATCGATAGTTATTGAGATGATACTGGTTGTTTTTTTTTTCTTTTCTTTTCCACCCTCACCTCCCCCGTTTGTGATGTCATGAAACCTTAAATTCAAATCATTACTTCCATTTCAAATTAATTCTTCCTTGCATTATTTGCTTACTTTGGGGATTGAAGTGGGGGTGAATGGTGTCTAAAGCGCAAAAAGCCATTTGCTCTGTTACAAACTAAGTTTTCATTGCATTTATATACAAAATGTATTGCCTCGACATAGTAGTAGAGACTGAAACAAATTATAACTCTTTAGTATGAAAGTTTCAATACCTGTACTCCACCCCAACAGAAAACATTTTGAAGCTGTTTGTAGAAACATTATTTCATAAACATAAATGCTTTCCTGCCTAAAAAACAAAAATACAAAACAAAACAAAACAAAAAAACACTGGGCCCTCCCTGGTGGCACAGCGGGTTAAAGCACAGCACTAAGAAGCTTAAGCCACCTCTGCATGAGTTCGATCCCAGCCTGCCCCGAAGGCAATCCACATGGCGAGGCAGACCTCTCCTGACCTGCCCGCTGCTCCCCTCAGCAGTGTACTTCATCGATCTGCCTGTTCTGCTCCCCACTCTGTCTCTGGTGAATCCTCTCACCCACCGCATCTCTAGCCTGTACCCCAGTTCTGTTTGAGCGAATAAATAAATCTTAAGAAAAAAAAACAGCTTAAGCTTCTTTTTTCAGTTATTTAATTTTAATTAGCTAATTTTCAAGCTAAAATATTGTCATTATAATTTACTATAAAGTGTCAGATAATCATTAGGATTTTTGCATTAAATTAGTATTATTACATTATCATAACAGGGTGGTGCTTAAGAAAAAAGGGATGTGCCATTTTCCCCGCCCCACCCAAAGGAGGGTAAAGCTGAGCAAGGAGCAGAAGAAGCTAGAGAGGAGACTTGGAGAAGGAAAAAACCAAGATGGAGAGCCAGAAAGAGACCTGGGGGAAGCACATGGAGCAGAAGACATGTGAAGAAGCAGCTCTTGTTTCTTGGTTCTGGACTAGTTGAGAGAGATGCGGTGAGAGACCAGTGGAGAAGTTCACAATGGCAGCTTTTATCTTGGTTTTGATTTTGCTCTTTTCCTTCCAGATTTATCTGGCTGTTTTTTGACCCTTTTTTAGGGGTCCCCACTAGAAAGTGCTTTAAATTTGTGATGGGCTTTCAGACCTTGCTTTGGGCCAACCCTGTTTGGCTGGACATTTACCCATGAGGGGATGGGTAACCTCAGGTGCTTAGTTTAAAAACTATATTCTGTCTTTTCTGTATTACACACTAATTGTATTAAAGTTCCTCTCCCGGAGCCTCCCTGGAAGTTAAGTTTCAACACTATCAAACTATCTGCAGCCACTGCAGCACGAGTTCAATTCCCTGCCTGGGAGCTGACCCACATGACACAGCAGACCTCTCCTGTCTTGCTGGCTGCTCCCCTCAGCAGTGTGTTTCAGTTAATCCACCTGTTCTGTCTCTGATGAATCCTCTAACACACACCCATACCTCAGGCCTATACCCAGTTCTTATATGCATAAATAAAGCTGTTTAAAAATAATAAAGTTACGGGCCCTCCCTGGTGGCGCAGCAGGTTAAAGCACAGCACTAAGAAGATAAAGCCACTTCCGCATGAGTTCAATCCCCGCCTGCCCCGGAGGTGACCACATGGCATGGCAGACCTCTCCTGACCAGCCCGCTGCTCCCCTCAGCAGTGTACATCGTCGATCTGCCTGTTCTGCTCCCCACTCTGTCTCTGGTGAAACCTCTCACCAGCCCTGAGCCTCTGGCCTGTACCCTAGTTCTGTATGCACAAATAAATAAATTTTAAAATAATAATAATAATAATAAAGTTCCTTTCCATTAAAGGTCTCTATGTTTTGTCTTGACATGGTGGATGGCAGAACGTATTTAGAGCAGGCAGGTTTGTTGTTTTGGGGTGCCCCTCTTCCTGCCCTGTAACATTAATCTCTATTAATCTTTGAAACGATTCTATTGATAGGATAGGTACTTATCTCCAAGACATTTCATGAGGTGCCCATAACAATCTCTATCAACTCCTCCAACATTCTGCTGAGGTTGGGAAGAAGGAAAGTTTATATTCTCATTTCACTGTTGGAAACCAGAACTAGAGAATGTAAACAAACCACAAAATGTGTTAAGAATATCAGGCATCTTCAGTCTTTTGAACAAACAGAATTGAGGACATTAATATACATTAGGTGGACACAAAAGGAACTGGTGATTTTTTTTGAAAGCCATTGTTACATAGAGACAAATACCAGACTACAATAAAAGTGATGTTAAGGCATGAGGGAAAGAGAAAATTGAAAGTGAGGAGATTTTTCCTAAAATTTGGCATGAAAGTGAAAATGCTGAACAGAAACTTGGCAGGAAGTGGCATTCGAATATTTTCTTTCTCAGCATAACTTTTACAAGCCTTCCCCCTCCACCTGCACACACTTTTTAAGCTCACATAGTCCACTGCTTTCCTTTTTTTTTTTAATTTATTTATTTATGCATATGAGAACTGGGGTACAGGCCAGAGATGGAGGGGGTGACAGGATTCACCAGAGAGATACAGGGGAGAAGAATAGGCAGATCTATTGAAACACATTGCTGACGGGAGCAGCAGGCGAGACAGGAGAGGTCTGCTGCACCATGTGGGTCAGCTCCCTGGCGGAGAATCAAACTCATTGTACAGTGACTGTGGCCAGCTTCGTAATGCTATGCTTCAACCCACTGTGGTACCACCAGAGATGCCCAGGCTGGGCAAGTTTGAAGTCTAGGATTTAAGATTAGCTGCTTCCACTTTTGCTCTCTTTCTGTCCTGAAACATCTTGAAGGAAAACAAAGCTACCCTCCTCAAGGATAACGAGCCAGGAGGAGAGAAACCTACCCTTATTCCAGCTGTTTCAGTTATCCCTGCTGTGAGGAAGGTCATCTTGAATCCTCCAGCCCTGGTAGAACTATCAGTAAAACGCATGGGTAAGGGAGGCCATCTCAGATTGCAGAATTGTAAGAAATGACTATTATTTCTGTTGTTTTATTGTTTTGTCTGTTTTCCATTTTTAGTCATTTTTTGTTTTCATTTATTTTACATTGCTGCTTTTAACAGCGGTTTCATGGCTTGTTATGTTCACTAACCAACTGATTTACTCCTGAAGAGCTGTGACAACTGTGTCTACTTATATTTGTATTCCCTGTTCTTGCCACATCTCTGGCTTGCTGTTCTAAATAAGGAAAAAATAAAACTTACAGAGTTTGGTGCTTTTTTTTTTTAAAGAGATTTATTTATTTATGCATACAGAACTGGGGTGCAGGCGAGAGGTGCAGGGGTGGTGAGAGGATCCACCAGAGACAGAGTGGGAAGCAGAACAGGCAGATTGACAAAGTACACTGCTGAGGGGAGCAGCAGGTTAGACAGGAGACATGTTCTGTGCCATGTGGGTCACATCTGGGGCCAGAAATTGAAGCTGCAGCCAGCTTGCAGTGCTGTGCTTTAACCCAATGCACCACCAGGGAGGGCCCTAGAGTTTGGTGCTTCCATAATCTACTGGAAGGGAGAGAGAAGGGCACATGTAATCATGGTTAAGAGCACACACTCTGGAGCAGGGTTCACTGGGTTCAAATTGCTTCTGCCACTTAGTAGCTGTGCAACCATCCGTAGTGGCTACTTTCTGTTATCTCTAGATAGGGATAATAATGTTTGTACCTTGGTTGTAGAGTTGTTAAGAGGTTAATTTGTAAAGTGCTTAGAATGGGCTTGACTAGTATTAAATGAGTATTTGTTAAATAAAACTTAGCTATTTTAAGGCAAAATAAATGCTAAAGGGAGGTCTGGCCAATTATCTAGTATGAGTTTACCCAAGGTTAGCATGCACTGCAACGCGCAAGCACCCAGCAATTAAGCAATCCGTGGTTTATCTGGGCTAACAGACAGGACAGTGTGTCGTTCTAATTGATCTATTATTTGTGATTTTCCTCATTGTCCCAATGAGTTGATTTTTAACTATAGATCCTAAAATCCAGGTATTTAAATTTGCTTGGAGTCTCAAAAATTACACCAAGGAACTGGCTTTTAAATAGACAGATTATAGGCTGCTCATGGAAGCGTGTGGAGGCAGGTAGTTAGAGAACAGACCAGTGAGAAAGTGACACAGCCCAGGGGTTAGTGTTTACGGAACTGTAAAACTCCTCAGGACAAGGCTTTAGAAATTTAGATGCGTTTCAAGTTCTGTGACTTTGTTTTGCAAAACCCACCCATGGAGCACCCCAGGCAGCATAGTTTCACCATTATGTGTCACCCCAGCCTGTGAACATTGTGGCTTTGTACTTGCAAAGCCACTGGTCTTTGGAAAGCTCTCAGTCTCTTGTAGAGTAGAAAATAAATTTGCCCTAGATTTTTCCCCAAGACCTACAACCAAAATACTGCATGTAGATCTGATAGAAGTGCTTCCCTTCATAGAGGAATATTCCAACAGCCTCCTGACTGGTCTTTCTGCCTCCAGTCTCACTCATTTCCAATTCAACCTTCTATACGATAGTCAAAGGAGTCACTCTTTAAACCCTTCAAGTGTTTGACATTTGCTGAGGTCTCTGTTTGGCAGAATGTTCCTACAAGGCTATTCATGACCTGTCTTCTTCAGGCTTCTTAAATTTAATCTCACATCCAAGGTAACTGTGATTAATATAATAGCTTCCCCTTAACTTTGGGGGGGAGTGTTCCAAGACCCCCCTAAATTAGTACCTGAAATCCTGGATAGTATAGGATCCTTTATATGCTACTTTTTTCTACATACATATACACATACAGATGCTAATTTATAAAATAGGCACAATAAGAGATTAATAATAATAACTAATAAATAAATAATAACTAATAAATAAAATAAATAATAATATACCACAATAAAAGTGATGTGGTTTCTCTCAAAACCTCTTATTATAAGAAATATTTCCTGACCATGGTTGACTGTGGGTAACTGAAACTGCACAGAGAGAAATTTCAGATAAAGAGGGACAGCTATGGGCCCTCCCTGGTGATGCAACAGATTAAAGCACAGCACTGCGAAGCTGACTGCAGCCACTTCAGTGCACCCCACTCCAAATGTGACCCATATGGCCAGGCAGACCGCTCCTGACATGCCAGTTTCTCCCCTCAGCAATGTACTTCATATATCTGCCTGTTCTGCTCCCCACTCTGGTTCTGGGGAATTTTCTCACCACCCCATGTACCCCTGGCCTCTGCCCCAATTCTGTATGCATAAATAAATAAAAAATATTTTTTTAAAAATAATAAATAGGGCCTCCCTGGTGGTGCAGCGGGTTAAAGCACAGTACTGAGAATCTAAAGCCGCTTCGGCATGAGTTCGATTCCCGTCTGCCCCGGAGGTGACCACATGGTGTGGCAGACCTCTCCTGACCCGCCCGCTGTTCCCCTCAGCAGTGTACTTCGTCGATCTGCCTGTTCTG
>NW_004567106.1:63998886-64002452 GCF_000260355.1 Condylura cristata | reverse complement strand
CCACATCTCTGGCCTGTACCCCAGTTCTGTATGAATAAATAAATAGATCTTTAAAATAAATAAATAAAGGAAGAGCAGAGGTACCCCAGTGGCTTGGATAAGGAAAGGTCAACTTGCAGTCCTCTACCCCACAAAACACTAAGAAAACTAGTGCAGTCATAAGGGCTTACAGGAGGTAGGGCACTCCACACTATCTTTTATGAAAATCACCAGGACTCCAGCCAAGGAACTCCCTGATCGAAACCTGTTCCCATAGCAATGTGGAGGGGAATACTGGTGCTGGCATGAGGCCTGTGCCACAACAGTGCTTGACATAAAGCAGGAAAACAAGTAGGAATCAGAGGGTTGTAAAAGCCCTGATGGCCAAGTCAGTTTATCTGCTCAAAGAGTCTGGACTGTCTTCTGTGAGTTAGCATGAATATTTAGTTCCGGTCTTGGCAGGAAGCGTGTGAATTACTGAGGGAGCAGAATGATGAAAAAGTGGGGCATTCATCCTATTAGTAGAACACTCAAAGTGAAACTGTGTACAAAGAGCGAGAAAGCATTGGTTGAATAAACTATGGCACTGTTCAGGACATGATGTCAGCTCAGAAACAGAACACAAGACTACAAGCGCAAATGAAAGAAAAACAACTACATTTAAGGAAGATTTTAAGAAACTGCACACAGGGCCCTCCCTGGTGGCACGATGGTTTGAAGCCCTGCACTGCAAAGCTAAGCCAAGCTGTGCCTGCCTCTGGTAGTTCGATCCTCACCCCAGGAGGTGATCCACATGATGGAGCAGACCTCTCCTGTCTCACCCACTGCTCTGCTCCCCACTCTGTTCTGGTGAATCCTTTCACCACCCCTGCACCTCTGTCTGGACCCATTTCTGTATGCATAAATAAATAAAATCTTTAAAAAAGATTTTCCATGAACTTCTTACATGTCATTTCTCTGCTTTATGGTTTTTTGGTTATTTTTGGGTTTTTTTTAATGCATAGATATTCTGGATTGCAGGCCAGAAGTATCTGGGTCAGAGGATTCATTAAAATGGGGGGCAGATTGGACAGGTTTACTGAAGTACGCTGCTAAGGGGAGCAGTAGGCAGTAGACCTCTCATAGGAGAGGTCTGCTGGGCCATAGGTGAGTCAGCTCCCTGGTCGGGAATCAAACTCAGGCCACAGTGGTGATAGCTCAGACTCAACTCTTAGGTTTTTTGTTTTTTTTTAAAGATTTATTTATTTGTGCATACAGAACTGGGGTACAGGCCAGAGGCTCAGGGGCGGTGAGAGGCTTCACCAGACAGAGTGGGGAGCAGAACAGGCAGGTCGTGGAAGTACACTGCTGAGGGGAGCAGCGGGTGGGTCAGGAGAGGTCTGCCACGCCATGTGGTCTCCTCCAGGGCAGGCGGGAATCGAACTCATGTGGAAGTGGCTTTAGCTTCTCAGTGCTGTGCTTTAACCCGCTGCACCACCAGGGAGGGCCATAACTAAAATGTTTTTAAAGTAGATAGCAAACTGAGTTGACTGTAGTAACTTGGAGTCAAATTTACTGTGATTTTGAGATTCCACTCTCCAGCCGTAGCATAACAACCCCACAGCAAGGTAAACATAATTTGTGTGTAGCCCAGGTCGCCATGTAAAATATATTTCCAACTGGGAGTTAGGCCAACAAAGTTTGCCTGCAGTGGCTGTCAGCAATTTCTCTTGTTCTGATATCTTGCAATCCCATCAAACAACTTATTGATTGGAATCTAGTTACCCATGTAAAGAGATGGTATTCATTAGTAAACACAAGGGTTCAGTCACTTGATAATTTTCTTTGTGCCTTAATAAGTTGGCATTCTGAATTTATTATTATCAATCTCATGAATTTTTTTTCTTTAGTGTGAGTCAATTCCCTACTGCCCACTCACAAGATAATTAACAAGACAGATTTCCAATCTAAGGACTCACTACTAGACAAGACTCTCAAAGCAATCACATCCTTACTGATTTTATTTCCCGGCTTTCTCTCCTGCCTCCACACTGTCCAGAGTTATATTTTCTTTACAACAGATCCAGCCATGACACTTCCTTACTTAAAACATTTAATGGCATTTCGTTGTATTAGGTTGAGCCAAGTAGAGTAGAAAATCAATGATTTTAAAGTGATCAACCCAATACTTGAAACAGAAACCCCAGGCCTGCAAGGAGTATCATATATTGGATATAGTAGAGTGTGTAATCAAGAGCCAATCCCATCTTGCAGTGGTTTTCATTTTTTTTCTTTTTGCTTTTTTTAAAAAAAATTTATGTTAAGATTTATTTATTTATGCATACAGAACTGGGGTACAGGCCAGAGGTGCAGAGGCAGTGAGAGGATTCACCAGAGACAGAGTGGGGAGCAGAACAGGCAGATCCACTGAAACACACTGCTGAGGGGAGCAGCGGGCAAGACAGGAGAGGTCTGCTGAGCCACGGGGGTCAGCTCCCCACCCTCCAGCCCCCCCGCCCCGGGGATCGAAGTGCTGAAGCACCTGCAGCTAGCTTCATAGTGCTGTGCTTCAACCCCCTGAGCCAGCAGGGAGGGCCCTCAATTTTTTTTCTAATAGCAGTAAGAAACACATTTACACAGCAATCCAGGCTCACCATGTAAGCATATGTCATGTGCTTCTAGTCTTGCTAGGAGCATTGCTCCCAGAGAAGCTTTCTTTAATCACTCTGTGCAAATGGATTACACTCTCCCCTTAATTCTCTTTATCATTGCACTCTGTTCATTGACAGACTGGCATCATCTGAAGGTCTTCATTAATTGGCCTGATATAATCTCTCTGGATTTGGTTTGGCTGTGAATTGGCCCAGCTCTCATAGCTCAGTTGTGATGTTTCCCCATTGAGCATAAATTTATTGCATACTATCAGCACAGACAGGGAACCCTGTACACCATGAGTCAAGACCTGAGCAAGACCACTCTATAATCAAATCGGGAAAGACAGAGAACATGAACAGTGTCCAGGCTATGAAATACCAAACACCTTCCCTCCAGGTAATAATGAGTGCCCGCCACTTCTTTCACATTACCACCTTAAGTTTGCTCTAGTCTTCCCACCCTAAAGATAAGATAGGGAAACACATGAGCATAGAACTATACCCACTTCCTCAAGCACCCAGTTCTCACTAAACTCTTGAACCCTCACCCAATTACCCAACCAAAGCAAGCTCTTTAAGTCCTTTCTGAAATGCCCTATGGTTTCCCACGATGTATTCTTTACAGCAATGAATTGACACACTTGTCCTGGTGTGTTATTTATCAACATATTCCCTGAGCCATACACAGTGTCTGATATTTAGGACGTGATATTTCCTGATATTTTGCTCATCCACCCCATCTGCCTTGTGTTATAGGATATTTAGGAAGATTAATAAATCTTGGGGAGATAAGTGAATGAGCATGAGAACAAATAATTATTTGGTTAATTTCCACCTCCCGGGCACGGGGCAGGGGTGGGTTAGCTCCCTGTCTGTGTGGCTGGTTAACATTTCTGGGAGACACTGTTTTGCCCTGCTTTGTGGTTTCATAGCCCTCAGCTTTTTTTTTTTTTT
>NW_004567106.1:63996796-63998231 GCF_000260355.1 Condylura cristata | reverse complement strand
TCATTCTTCGGTAATCTTTGCTTTCTGAGTTCTCAGCATATAAATGTTCTCTGGTTTTTACCTGGCAAAGCTGAAGTCTCAGCCCAGGGTCAGCAAAGTGGTCCTTTGTGATGTTCTTTCCAAACAAGAATTTCTTTGATTCACTCACTCACCCCATCTGCCTTCTATGATAGGATTTTATCTCTATGTTGAGATTCACTGATATACCTCCACAAATTTTAATTGTTTTTTTTTCTGATTACAGTAATAACAGATGCTCATTATAAGCCATTTAGAAAACAGAATGGTGAAAAGAATAAAAATGGAAATGGGTCATAATCCCATAGGCAGAGACTATGATTTAATTCTACTTGGACACACTGATGTTAATATAAAGTATTTATACCATGCATTTACTTTCTTATATTCCTATAAGAACATCCTGAGCATTATCTTCATAATTAAATATTCTTTAAACTCAGCATTTAATTTTGTTATTTGACTCAAAGAACATTTTGTACTAAGATGCCAAAAACTAGCCTATTACTTTAGGACATAGATAGATTGCCCTAATTTTATGTAGTTGAGCTCCTAATTCTGAATATTTAATTTCTTCTAATTGTTATTTTATATAAACACTCCAGTGAACATCTTTATTTATAAATCTTTGTCCAGATGCTTTAGAAACTGGTTTTCTAAACTGGTTCTCACCAGTAACATTATTAGTTTAGCATGGGAGAATTTTTAAATACTCTTAACAGATATTGCAAAAATGTTTCAAACATTTTATATTCCTGCCAGAGAGTGTTCCTGATTCTCCAACTTTAATAATTTTAAACAGATGTTGTTATAAAGTTTTTAAAAATTGTATCTGATTTTAAGTTGGATTTTTTTTTTTTTTTACTTCTCATGAAGTTTGGGAATGTGTTCAAATAAATTTCGTAAAGAGTCCAAATACTTTCTCTATCCTGTATTTTAAAATAATTAAATACAGTGTAATACCTTAGAACTAATGCTACATAATAGTTTTCTTACACAAACTATTTGTATAGTACCCAGAATATGAAACAAAAATGAGACAAAGTTTAATCCTGAAAGATACTATCTTAAATCAAAATTGTGGTGGAAAGGCCAGACCATGCAGTTGTCATATTTATGTACTACGTTGACTTCAGAATTATTGGTGGGAGAGGGAATTGCCAGGTCATATTTTCAAAGGGTCAAACTTAGAAAAGACTTCTATAAATTTTATTTATGGGTCCTCTTTGGTGACACAGTGGGTTAAAGCCCTTCACTAAGAAGTTAAACATGGCCACTTCACTCCAGCCAGGAAGGTGACCCACATGGCACAGCAGACCTCTCCTGTTTCACCTGCTGCTCCCCTCAGCAGTGTACTTCATCAGTCTGCCTGTTCTGCTCCCCACTCTGTCTTTGGTGAATCCTCTCACCCTCTGCA
>NW_004567106.1:63995603-63996301 GCF_000260355.1 Condylura cristata | reverse complement strand
TCTATTTTAACTCCCTCGAAACTCTTTTTGAATAGGTCAACTGGTTGGAGTATGTGAAGCTAATGAATTGAATTGCTTTAATTATATTACATTCTATTCAGGTAGATTCAATCCAGTGAAGATTTATGGGGGTCCACCATGAAAAACAAATGCAGGGGAGTAAAACTGGGCTAACAGTGATCTCAGCACATAAGCACAATAGACTGAGACTCTCTGTTGGATATGAGATCATCTAAATACTGATAGGGGATGGGAAGAAAACACCACATTTTTTGTTGTTGTTGAAAGGGTGGATCAAGGGTATTTTAGTAAGTAAAATAGAAGAGAAAGAATGGGGTGAGAGAAAATTATATTAGTTTCTTTCCTGTACCCACAAAACTATCCTTCTTGCAATTTAAACCTCGTTTAAGCTTCTTAGATTGTTTTGAAACTGAGCTAAGTAGTCAAAGCTTTGGGGGCAGTCTGCTAAGGCAACACAAATGGATGGCCCCAGGTTAAGTCTCAGCACTATGAAGCCATCAGCAGCCACTGCAGCACAAGTTCGATTGCCAGCCAGGGAGCAGACCCGCTGCTCCCCTCAGCAGTGTGTTTCACTAGATCTGCCTGTTCTACTTTCCTTTCTGTCTCTTGGGAATCCTCTTACCCTCATACCTCTGGCCTACACCCCAACTCTTGTATGCTTAAATAAATAAGATAAA
>NW_004567106.1:63993724-63994958 GCF_000260355.1 Condylura cristata | reverse complement strand
CCCAGTTCTGTATGTACAAATAAATAAATCTTAAAAAAAAATCCATTACTATTTTAACATGTTTTACATTGTCAAATTGTCTATGTGGATGTTGGTATTTGTTTTCATGATTCTACCTTACTTTGCTGGACATACTTCTCTCAACTTCCCTTCATTTTTTTGAAAGCAGCTGCATCATTTCTTTTCTTTTCTTTTTAAGATTTATTTATTCATGCTTAAAGAACTGGGATACAGGCCAGAGGTATGGTGGGTAAGAGGATTCACCAGAGACAGAGTGGGGAGCAGAACAGGCAGATCTACTGAAATACACTGCTGAGTGGAGTAGTGGGCAGATAAGGAGAGGTCTGACACGCCATGTGGGTCAGCTCCCAGGCTGGATATCGAACTCATGTGACAGTGGCCTCAGAGAGCTTCATAATGTGGTGCTTTAACCCATTGCACCACCAAGGAGAGCCCAGCTGTATCATTTGTTATGGAAATATGTGAGTAATACTCCATGATGTGTACGTACCACTTCTTGATCAAGTCATCTATTGGGGATTTACCTCCTTCAAGGTTCTAGTTATTGCCAATAATACTTCCATGAATATTGCAGAAAATATGAGTTTTTTCATCAGTAGTTTCATGTCCTGTAGCTGTATACCCAAGAGCAGGATTGATTGTTCTTACGTTATTTCTATTTTTAATTTTCTAGGTCCATATTGCCTTCCTTACTGGCTTCACCACTTTGCATTCCCACCAACTTGTAATAAGGGTCCTTTTTCTCCTCATCCTCACCAGCACTTGTTAAGGGATTTTTTAATATGTGCCATTCACAGAGGTTTGAGGTAGTATCTCACTGTAGATTTAACCTGCACCTCTCTTATTAGAAGTGATAGTGAACATTTTTCCAGGTGTACTTTGGCCTCTGGGTATTTCCTTTGTTGAACTGTCTGTTCATATCTGTTGCCCATTTTTTAATTATATCATTTTTTAAATTGTTAATTGTAGGAACTTTTAAATATGTATGAGATATTAATCCCTTATCAGTTATATGTTGTGTAAATATGTCTCCCATTCAGTAAGGTGTCTATTTATTTAATCATCTTATATTTTCTTTTGTGTATAGAAGCTTTTTAAATTAAGAAAATCCCAGTTGTTTATTTTATATTTTAAGATTTATTTATTTATGCGTACAGAACTAGGGTACCCCTGTGCCAGAGGCACAGGGGTGGTGAGAGGATTCACCAGAGAC
>NW_004567106.1:63990555-63993019 GCF_000260355.1 Condylura cristata | reverse complement strand
GCTTTAACCCGCTGCGCCACCAGGGAGGGCCCATCTGCTGGGTTTTTCAATGAGCCAAAGTTCCTCTGGAATTTGAGCAAATGTGCTTTGGATGCCATGCTTTATGGATGAGTGAAGCGTATGCTCACATACCGAGGTCATAGAGACTTTAGAGAAGCTGCTCCTTCAGAGTTGACTCATGGCGTGCCATTTCCTCCTTCCCCAATACACACACCTGCACTTGGTGCCTGCATTACTCAGATCCACATCGATGAAGATAGCTGAACTAAGACAGAAATTTGAATGACAAACATTACTCAGTATCCTCCCCTAGTACTCCAGTGAGTAAGGCTTTGTCACTATCTTGAATGTCAGGTTCTTTCTGGAGATGCATTTCTCTCAGGACCATTTCTTGGGGTCTTCTATGGGCAGGCCATAGAAGTGGCTGTCCAGAAGTGGTATTAGATTTATATGAATTGCACACTGGGACGCAAGTGAGATACTCTCAAAGGATCAAGAAATTATAATAAAATAAAAAAGATAGTGAGAGAGGGGACATCAGGGGCTGCTTGTGATTGGGGTGGGGAGAGAGGACTGACAGTAAAGGGGTACAAGGGCACAGAACAGGAAAGGCAGATCTACTGAAATACACTGCTGAGAGGAGCAGTGGGCGAAACAGGTCTGCTGTGCCATGTGGGTCACCTCCCTGGCCAGGGATCAAACTTATACTACAGTGGCTGCAGATACCTTCATTGTGCTGAGACTTAACCCTTTGTGCCACCAGGGAGGCCCCCCTCATCCTACTCCTTAATCTCACTCTCCACCATCCTGCTCACTCTCCTTTATGTACATGACCACTATTTTTCTATTCATCCCAGCTCCTGTCAAGTGACTTCTCAGTTGTTTGAGACTTCTTTGTCTCAGTGACCACTTTTTCCAATCTTCTTGAGCATCCCCTCCCAGCATGTTGTCTTTGAGGTGTGCTTACACTGTGCCTTGAGTAGGGATTCCATTATTTTGTGGGGCTGCTAGGTTCTGAGTGGTTTGGAAGATTAAAATGGATAGCAACTGGGATTATCAGGAGTCAACTATGCTCTCTACAATAAGTTCTCAGCAAAGGACATCTGAATAATGCCCTTCAGTGGCCACAATATCTAACTGCTGAAAGGCAAAAAAGCCTATACACTTAGAATTCATTCTCAAGAAAAATATCTTTCAAAACGATGTAAAGGGGACCCTCCTCTGGTGGTGCCATGGGTTAAAGCACAGCACTATGAAGCTACCCACAGCAACTGCAGCACGAATTTGATCTCCAGGCAAGGAGGTGACACACATGGTGCAGCAGACCTCTCCTGGATCCCTGCTGCTCCCCTCAGCAGTGTGCTTCATCAATCTGCCTGTTCTGCTCCCCACTGTCTCTGGTGAATCCTCTCACCACCACCCCCAACCTCTGGCCTGTACCTCAGTTCTTGAATGCATAAATAAATACATATTTTAAAATATGATATAAAGGTATTTTTCAAAGTAACAAAAACTGAGAGAATTAATTGACGATAACCTGGATTATAGAAATGTTAAAGGAAGTTCTCCTAGCGGAAGTGTGATATCTAACAGACATTTATATCTATATAAAAATAAAAATGTCTAACAGACATTTATATCTATATAAAAATGTTAAATCAAAATATTAACAATGTATTAAGGATATATAACTGATGTAAACTATATGACAAAAAGAAAGCAAATATTAGGAAGGAAAAATTGTAAATATATCACTATGAAATTGTTATGTTGTATGGGAAGTGAAATGATATCATTTTACTTATTCAGATATGCTAACCTTAGGGCAACTACTAAGATAAGTTAAAAAGAGATGTAACTAGAAGCCAATATTATGTGGGAGATAAACAAAGCTAATTAAACAAAGACAAACTCTTAGATTATAAGAACAAAATGGTTACCAGAGGCAAAAGGGAAGAGGACTGGATAAATTGAGTAAAGAAGACCAATTGTATGTTGGTGGATGGAAACTAGATTTTTGGTTGTGATCAAGTGGACTATATTAAGATATCAACTATAATGTATTGCTGAGACCTATATAATGCTATTACTTAAATAAAAAAGTTTTAAAAGAAGAAAAACAATATATAAGAGCAAATGATATAATAAAATGTAACCCCCCAAAATATAGGAGAAGACAAAAGCCACAATGATACAAATAGAGAAGAGTAGCAATATAGTAAATTTAAATCCAAACATATCAATACTTATATTAACTGTAAATGATCTAAACAGCCCAAACTTAAAGGTAGTGACCGGGCCCTCCCTGGTGGTGCAGCAGGTTAAAGCACTGCACTAAGAAGTTTAAGCCACTTCTGCATGAGTTTGATCCCTGCCTGCCCCGGAGCTGAACCCACATGATACGGCAGACCTCTCCTGACCCGCCCGCTGCTCCCCTCAGCAGTGTACTTCATCACTCAGCCTG
>NW_004567106.1:63986879-63989615 GCF_000260355.1 Condylura cristata | reverse complement strand
CCATGTGGTCACCTCCAGGGCAGGCAGGACTCGAACTCATGTGGAAGCGGCTTTAGCTTCTTAGTGCTGCGCTTTAACCCGCTGCGCCACCAGGGAGGGTCCAGTATAGGTTATAATGTATGTTGTTGCCCCTTAGCCTGGGCCTCAGGATTAATACACATGCTTTTTTATTTTCTTTTCGGGAAATCCTTGGACTTTTGGAGTCAACAATTTAAAATCTTTTATTAGTTCTGGACAATTCTCAGTGATTATCTTCTACTATTGCCTCAACTCCATTTTTTCTCTTTGCTGCTCCTGGTGTACTAATTGTTTTGGCCATCTGACTGCATTTTATACACTTGTTCTGTTTTCGTATATTAGTTCTTTTGGTTTCCATGTGTTGAATTCACGATGGATAAATTTTCTATTCAGTTCAATTTAATCTTCTATCAAACACACATGCTGAGTTCTTAATTGGTTGATTATTAGTTTCATTATTTGTAATTAGATCTTTTCAACTTAGTGATGCCACTTTTAATAGTTTCTGTTTCCTTATAGAATCTTTTCACTACATGAAAAGAGAAAATAGAATTGTTTGATAGCTTCTCTGTGATAATTTTTAATATTCAGTGTTCCTATGATTTTCCCCCTGCCTTTTTGTGTGGGGAGGGGTGTTCTGATTTGCACTGTCTTGATTGAGGTGTGTTTCATAATCTCTTATTACTTCTTTGACATTTTGTTTTAAACATGACTGTTGGTAATAATTTAAAATCTATGATAATAAAGGCTTCTTCTGGAGAATTTGTTTCCTTCTGCAAAGTTGCCAACTGTGGTACCTGTCCAGGGCAAGACTAGGTTTTTCTCCATGACCTATTGGAGCTGAATATTTACCCTTCTTTCTTTCTTTTTAAAAGATTTATTTATTTATGCATACAGACTGGGGTATCGGCCAGAGGTGCAGGGGCGATGAGAGGATTCACCAGCGTGGGAGCAGGACAGGCCGATATACTGAAAATAGACTGCTGAGGGGAACAGCACAGCAGGCGTGATGGGAGAGGTCTGCCTCACAGTGCAGGTCAGCTCTGGCTGGGTATCGAACTTGTGCTGCAGTGGCTACTGATAGTTTTATAACACTGTGTCTTTCACCCCTGTGCTACCAGGGATGCCCCCACCCTTATTATCTTTCTTTTTTTTTTTTTAAATATTTATTTATTTATGCATACATAAATACTGGTGTACAGGCCAGAGGTGTGGGGGATGAGATTCACCAGGGATAGACTGAGGAGCATTTGTGGGGCTGCTAGGTTCTGAGTGGTTTGGAAGATTAAAATGGATAGCAACTGGGATTATCAGGAGTCAACTATGCTCTCTGCAATAAGTTCTCAGCAAAGGACATCTGAATAATGCCCTTCAGTGGCCACAATATCCAACTGCTGAAAGGCAAAAAAGCCTATACACTTAGAATTCATTCTCAAGAAAAATATCTTTCAAAACGATGTAAAGGGGACCCTCCTCTGGTGGTGCCATGGGTTAAAGCACAGCACTATGAAGCTACCCACAGCAACTGCAGCACGAATTTGATCTCCAGGCAAGGAGGTGACACACATGGTGCAGCAGACCTCTCCTGGATCCCTGCTGCTCCCCTCAGCAGTGTGCTTCATCAATCTGCCTGTTCTGCTCCCCACTGTCTCTGGTGAATCCTCTCACCACCACCCCCAACCTCTGGCCTGTACCTCAGTTCTTGAATGCATAAATAAATACATATTTTAAAATATGATATAAAGGTATTTTTCAAAGTAACAAAAACTGAGAGAATTAATTGACGATAACCTGGATTATAGAAATGTTAAAGGAAGTTCTCCTAGCGGAAGTGTGATATCTAACAGACATTTATATCTATATAAAAATAAAAATGTCTAACAGACATTTATATCTATATAAAAATGTTAAATCAAAATATTAACAATGTATTAAGGATATATAACTGATGTAAACTATATGACAAAAAGAAAGCAAATATTAGGAAGGAAAAATTGTAAATATATCACTATGAAATTGTTATGTTGTATGGGAAGTGAAATGATATCATTTTACTTATTCAGATATGCTAACCTTAGGGCAACTACTAAGATAAGTTAAAAAGAGATGTAACTAGAAGCCAATATTATGTGGGAGATAAACAAAGCTAATTAAACAAAGACAAACTCTTAGATTATAAGAACAAAATGGTTACCAGAGGCAAAAGGGAAGAGGACTGGATAAATTGAGTAAAGAAGACCAATTGTATGTTGGTGGATGGAAACTAGATTTTTGGTTGTGATCAAGTGGACTATATTAAGATATCAACTATAATGTATTGCTGAGACCTATATAATGCTATTACTTAAATAAAAAAGTTTTAAAAGAAGAAAAACAATATATAAGAGCAAATGATATAATAAAATGTAACCCCCCAAAATATAGGAGAAGACAAAAGCCACAATGATACAAATAGAGAAGAGTAGCAATATAGTAAATTTAAATCCAAACATATCAATACTTATATTAACTGTAAATGATCTAAACAGCCCAAACTTAAAGGTAGTGACCGGGCCCTCCCTGGTGGTGCAGCAGGTTAAAGCACTGCACTAAGAAGTTTAAGCCACTTCTGCATGAGTTTGATCCCTGCCTGCCCCGGAGCTGAACCCACATGATACGGCAGACCTCTCCTGACCCGCCCGCTGCTCCCCTCAGCAGTGTACTTCATCACTCAGCCTG
>NW_004567106.1:63949924-63986309 GCF_000260355.1 Condylura cristata | reverse complement strand
GGGGATCCAACTGGTGCTGCAGTGTCTGTGACAGCTTCATAGTGCTGCGCTTGAGCACACTGCACCACGAGGGCGGGCCCTTAGCCTTATTTTGTAAAAAAGGGATTTCAGGATCTCCACCTTTTGCATGTGCTAAATTCTACCAATATTCTGTTAGCCCTGTTGTCCATGAAGCCACTCCACTTTTTAGCTGTTCCCCTTCGGATTCGCAAATGGCTCCAGCAGAAAAGCAGTAGGCCTTCAGCATATTTAGCAAGGAGGGGGATCTTTAGCTTTGTCAGTCTTGGCTCAGATGTCTTTGTTTGACATTTATTGAAAATATCATAGCACAGCAGAAAGATTCAAACAGCTCCACATGGTGTTTTGAAATTCATTCCAAGTGTAGGTGGAGTGTCCTGTGGGTTAGACAGACTGTCAAAGTCCAAGAGCTTCAGTATTTTCTTAGTGTCAGGAGCTGCTTCAACGATCCCCTGATTGCTGGAATAAGGTTCTCTCGCCTTGCTCTCCCCTCTGCAGCTTGGTGGGGAGACAGGGTATGGCTTGAAATCTTGTTGCAGACTTTTCTACTGAGTAAAGATCTTCTTACACCTCACATCTGGGCTTGTTTGTGTGGAAGTTGCTGCCCAAGCATGTGTAGTAATTCTAAATGACAAGTCTGGCCATGATCTTCAAGGTTATGGTGCAAACGCAGTTTGTGTGGGTTGGTCTGTGAGAAAAGTCAGATGAGCCAATGTCCCTTGAACAGAAATGGCTCCAATTCATGCCTTTAAGTTCTCACTCTTTCCTTGTACAAGGTCTACTATATGATTATGTTTTTAATGATTCTTAAAATTTAATTTAATTTTATTTTTAAGACTTATTTATTTACACATACAAGAAGAACTGGGGAGTAGGTCAGAACTGTGGTGGATGAGAGGGTTCACCAGAGACAGAGTGGGGAGCAGAACAGGCAGATCGACGAAGTACACTGCTGAGGGGAGCACTGGGGAGAACTGAGAGGTCTGTTGTGCCATGTGGGTCACCTCCCTGGCTGAGGATCGAACTTTGTGCTGCAGGGGTTGGGGATAGCTAGATAGCAACATTGCTATCTTGTACCACCAGGAGGCTCTTGGTGATTTTTTTTAGTAAATACTTCTGATATTATGAAACTTCTTTCTAGTTGTCTTTCATGAAAAGACTAAGGGAATTAATAATGAAGAGTTTCCAAGAGCCTGGAAGAGGAATGAAGAGAGGCACGTCTGGATGGCCCTGGAGATCCATTCCCATCTTTTCAGTAGCTCAGGACTGCTGCTGATTTTGTTACTGTTCAGCAAGTATTCACTCCACCCAAGCTGATGACCTGAGTCCGCTTCTTAGCCTTCCTTCCTTCCCTCCTTCCTCTCTCCCTCCCTCTTTCTTTCTTTCTTTTTATTTCTCTTTCTTTCTTCCTTTCTCTCCCTCTCTCTCTCTCTTCCTTCCTTCCTTCCTCTTCTTTCTTCTTTTTCTTCCTTTCTTTTAAAAAGATTTATTTATTTATGCATACAGAACTGGGATATAGACATGAGATGCAGGGGCGGTGAGAGGATTCACCAGAGACAGAGTAGGGAGCCAATCGAGGAAGGACACTGCTGAGGAGAGCAGCAGGCAAAACAGGAGGGGTCTGCTGTGCCATGTGGATCACCTCCAGGGCAGGGATCGAACTGGCACCGAAGTGCCCTGGACAACTTCTCAGTAATGCACTTCAATCTGTTCCATCTCCAGGGAGTGCCATACTTCTCAGGTTTTTAATGTTGAACCTGGCCATGCAATTTAATTCAACAGTTGGGGTGTTGCTGAATGTGGTGTCTAGTTGCGGTTTTCCTCCTCCATCTCTGAGAAGAACTTTCTTCCGGAAGCTGCTGCCCTTTCAGCTTGGGCCCCAGAAAGAACACATGTGCATTCAGTCCTGACCCTAATCCACAGAGCAGCCAACCCCAGCTGGATTGCAGTTTGAAATAGATTTACCAGGCCTGCATGTATACGCTGACCCCCAGCTCACCTGAGGCTGCACAGATAATTCTTTAAGTCACTGCATTTTGGGGGAATAGATTGCTACATAGCACTTTTGTGCCAGTAGCTAATCGCACGAATAGTCTAGCAAGAAGCTGGTGCAGCAGGTATGAAGTAATACAATAGAAAAAAGTCCATTGTCAGAATCTGAGCTCCAGAATCTTCTAACAAGTCATTGCTCCTACTAGGAAGCTTTCTTTCCCTGTTACATAATCGCTTAGACATGCCCATTCTCTAAAAAGCCATTGAAACATGAGAGGAATGTGGTTTATCACAGAAATCCCCAGACCTTTCCTTTGGGGGAGGGGTGGATAGTCAATCTATTTATACCAGAATACCTGTGGGGTTATGAGGGGCAATGCTCACAGCATCTCCAGTGTGCTTGTTCCACTAAATCTCACTCTGCGTTTATGCTCTGCAGCCCTGTACTGCACGGGCACCTCCGCCCCCTTTGCCCAAGAAGGTGATCAGAACCATCTTATATGTTACTACTAAAAGCCAGAACTTCCAGTCATTCTGTTAAAAACCCATCTGAGGCCCGATCTGGTGGCTCAGCGGGTTAAAGCACAGCACTGAGAAGCTAAAGCCCCTTCCGCATGAGTTCGATTCCCGCCAGCCACGGAGGAGACCACATGGCATGGCAGACCTCTCCTGCTCCCCTCAGCAGTGTACTTCCTCGATCTGCCTGTTCTGTTCCCCACTCTGTGTTTGGCCTAGCCTCTCACCTCCCATGAGCCTCTGGCCTGTACCCCACTTCTATACAGCACAAATAAATAAAAATCTTTAAAAACAAAACAAACAAAACAAACCCCTCTGAAATGTAACAAATCTTACTATGTTTTTCATGTGCATTTTGAAGTGTGTATTATTGTTATGGCTGATCTATAGGAAAGCTATAGATTTTTTTAAAGATTTATTTATTTATGCATACAGAGATGGGGTACAGGCCAGAGTTGGAGGGGCTGTGAGAGGATTCACCAGAGACAGAGTGGGGAGCAGAACAGGCAGAGTGACGAAGTACACTGCAGAGGGGAGCAGCGGGCGGTCAGGGAGGTCTGCTGCGCCATGTGGGTCACCTCCGGGGTGGGAATCAAACTGATGCTGAAGTGATTTTAGCTTCTTAATGCTGTGCTTTAACCTGCTGTGCCACCAGGGAGGGCCAGATTTTTGTATGTTGACACTGTATCCAACAACTTGGCAAAAGCAGCTTTAGTTTTCTTTGTTCATTTTCTTGATTTTTCTATGCTGACCATCACAGATTTTGTCCTCCTTTTCCTAGTCTTACAGCTTTTGTTCCTTCTTATGTACCTGCATTGGTTTGACTCTGCAGTTCTGTTAGGCTATGGCAGCGGAGAGCACCCTTCATCCTGTTTAAAAGAAAATGTTATTAAAACTTCACTAAAGTTTTGCTGTAGGTTTTTGCGAATTATAAAGTCCCCTTTTTATTCTTTTGCTAAAATATATATATTAGCCATTAAGTTTCATTGAGTTTCATTGAAAGTTTTTTTCTGAATCTATTAGAAATGATCATATGCATTTCTCTCTTACTATGTTGATGTGGTACATTATGCTGCATAATTTAGAAACTGAAGCAGTTGAATAAAAAGAGTTGAATAAGAGGAGCACCAATCTATTTCTTGAATGACCAACTAGACTAGTCTGCCAAAATATTCAGACTTCATGTCTTTTCATCAGACGAAAACTGATGACTAATTCAATTTTTTTCAGGACTATGTCCCTGAATGATAAAGTTGTTTTCATTGTGAAGCACTTCACATAAAGGAGAGCAAGACATGTTTTTGCATTTATTAAAAATAAGAGTATGAACACTGTATCCTTAACATAGATCATGAAATATACTAGTACCAGTTCCTTAGAAATTCCCTGTATATAACCTTCCCAAATGATATCTTTTTCTTTCTATAGAGAAATATTATTTAGTTCTGCCTATTTTTGAACTTTATATAACATGTGTAGAATCATTTGTGACTTACTTTCTTTGAAATTATATCTTTGAAGTTGAAGTATGGAGCTGTAGTTTATTATTTTATTCATTTATTTATTTATTTTGCTGTATAGCATTGCATTTTATTAAAATACTGAATTTATACATTCTGCTGTTGATTGATAGTTGGGTTGTTTTCAGTTATTTTTCCCCATTTATTATAACTAACACTATTATCAAATCTCCTGGCATATATATCTATATATCCACATAACTACACATCTATAGACAGATTATACAAATACATAAATATGTATATATATATATATATATATATATAGATGTGTGTATTTATTCATACACAAATACAAGAGTGGATCTTTTTAGTTGTGGAATATATATTAATAGGACATTTTTATTCTTAGATGAACAATATTAAAAAAAATCAAACCAGCAAACTATATAGTCTGTGAGGCAGTTACCTATTTTGGTCAGTAATGTGTTAACAGAACTGGGGTTAGTATTAGCAGAGAAGTGGTGCAGGATGGTATAATATCAGAATCAGAGCTTATCTTTATTTTATATTTTGTTTATTATGGATTTTTGTATTAGTTTGATTTTTAAAATACGGTATATCAAAATTCTATTTACCTTGATGACAGCAGCTTTTAGTGCTTGTTTGAATTCTATGCCCAAGGTGAATGAATGCCGCCCTAACCTTGCCCAAGTTCCAACCCCACCCTAGGAAACCACTCATTAACTCCAGGCTACAGTTCTGCAATTGCTTCTTAACTGGTCCCTCCACTTTTACTTTTACCATCTATCTTTGATCCCTTCTCCACATGGCAACCACCCTGATCATTTGAAAAGATCAACTGAAATAATGTGTATCAGTCTTCTGCTTCAAAGTATTCAATTATCTCTTAATCTAGTTAGAATAAAATCCAAACAGGCCATTTAAATAGATGGCATCTTCTCATCCATAAAATTTCAATTACTCATTACTTCAGAGAGGCTTTCCAGTCTAGCCTTCTGATATTTCTGTTGCTCTGTCCTTTTTTCTTTCTAATATTTTGACAACATACAAGTCAAGATCTATTTGCTTTTTTAAAAAAATTGGTTTCTGTTCTCTCTCTTTTTAAAATATTTATTTATTTATTTTTATGCATACAAGAACTGGGGTACAGGCCAGAAGTGCAGAGGCAGTGAGAGGAATCACCAAAGATAGAGTGGGGAGCAGAACAGGCAGATCTACTGAAATACAGTGCTGAGGAGAGCAGTGGGTGAGACAGGAGAGGTCTGTTGTGCTATGTGGGTCACCTCCCTGACTGGGGATCCAACTCATTGGATCAAACTCATGCTGTGGTGGCTGCAGATAGCTTTATAGTGCTGTACTTAAATCCCTTGCTGTGCCACCTAAAATCTTTGAGGGAGTTAAGTGCTTTGCTCACTACTGTCTATCTCAATAATTGGCACTCAAATATTCACTAAATAAAACTAGAAAAAGCTAATAATAAGATACAGAGTTAGTGTATTTTGGGAGGAAATGTCCCTCAAATAAAGTGGCATTAATATTCATTAATATTGAAAACTCTGGTTATAACAGGGTCATAGAACTGATTACCTCCTTTGGCTCATTAGATCTACGAGACCATGTCCCAAGGATAACTTGAACATTTAATTTAAAATATCCATATATTAATAATTTATGAAGGTTAAAAAAATGGGAAACAGTCCATAATGTTAATTGCCTATTAATCCTCCTCTGTTTTCCTTTTTCTTCTCCAGTCTAATTGTTGCTTCTATGACAAAACCCAAGCTGATAAGCATTAGTAGGGAAAATCATTAAGTTGAGCAAAATAGATTTCCAATAATTTTTAAGTTCACCAGTTTCTAGTGGGCAATATTATTTTCCCCTGACATCCAGTTGTTATTCTCATGTTATTCTCATGTTCTCCTACTTTCTACAGATGCTATTTCTATATTTACCATTCCTCTTTACCAAAGGAACCGCCATCTACAAGCTCATTAAAGTCAGAAAATGAGTCATTCATGAGAACAACTTCATAATCCAGTTTGTCGCCAAGACCTATTGTTTCGGTCTCAAAAATTTTCTGTCCAGACTGCTGCTATCACAATCAGAATCACCATCTGGATAACTGAAATGTTTTCTCAATGAGTTATTTCATTTTCCATTTTTAAAAAAGATTTATTTATTCATGCATACAAGAACTGGGGTAAAGGCCAGAAGTGTAGAGGGTGAAAGGATTCATTAGAGACAGAGTGGGGAGCAGAAAAGGCAGATTACTGAGGTACAGTGCTGAGGGGAGCAGTGGGCTGGACAGGGGAGGTCCACCGTGCCATGTGAGTCACCTCCCTGGCAGGGGATTGAACTCCTGCTAAGGCGACTGAGGCCAGTTTCATAGTGCTGAGTTTAAACCCATTGCACCACCAGAGAGGGTCCTCCATCTTTTTTTTTTTTTCCCCTTATCCATTCTCCACACAGCAAAATGGTCTATTTAAATGAAATGTATAAAATGAATTCATATCTATCACAATATATCAATACAGTGATTTATAAAGAAAAAGCTATAGTTTCCCTTCAAATATTTTTTAACTGATTATTTTTTCCTGAAGGTTGTATTACATTATATACGACATGTAAATTACATATTACCTAATAATGTATCATGGGCATACTATCAGGTGACTATATAATTCTTTTCCTTTCTCTTTATTTTATGTAGCAATGTAAAAGTCCATAGAATGTAGTATGAAAATTAAATTAGTAATTTCCCAATGATGGGCATTCAGCTATAGGGGGGCTTTTTGTTATACAGAATCACTGAGATCAAAAGTTTATTTAATCCTCTTATCTCATGAGCATGCCTCCAGCTGCCTTTCAGCTGGCAAACTACAAGACTCTGCTTAAATGCCCTTGAAATCTGCAGGGTAACAGCTCTGCTTTGTTTAAGACTCCTTATTTCATGCTTTCTAGTCAATCTGAGATTTCACATCTTTATATCAAAGGTCTTCAAATCTAGCATGGTCTTCTAATAATGCGAATCAGATTATGTCTCTTTCAGAAATTTCCCATGGAATAAGATAACAATTTCTAGCATGGCTTGCATGGTTCTGGCGTGATCTGGTCCTTCTCTCTCTTTAAATTTATCCTACACCACTCCTCCCCTCTTCACCATCACACACTAGCCATCTGGCAAAGTTTTTTCCTACCTAATATTCCCTGCATATTTTTCACTTTTAACCTGTAAAGATCTTCCCTAATTATCCTTCTCCCAACCAATCTTAACTAGCTTCCTCTCTTAATAAACTTTCTTATAACCTCTTCATAGTACACCTCAACAGTTATAGTGGTCTATATGAAACAATGTTTGTATTTATCTATTTGTATTTATGTTACTCTCTGCCTTCTCCAGTTGGCACTAATCTCTTTGAAAAGGGAATTATGTTTTACTGTATCACCAGCAACTAGCACAGTGCTTAAAGGTAAAAAATCATTTAAAGTGAATATATGTATCCTGCACTTAGCAGCAAATGTGGTAACAGAATTTAGTGCCAGTAAAGTTTTAAAATATGAGAATTAAATATCAGACACTTCTACATGAAATTGAAATTGTATATATATATATATACACACACACACACACATACATATGTATGTATGATAAATTGGTGATATAGTGTAGTGAAAGGAGCACTGGTTAGAGAGGGCAGTCACTCTGTCACTCAACTCTTGATTACCTAACAAATATCCCTTCCTTCCTGCTAATGAATGACTCAATAGGTTTATTACTGCCCCCTAGTGGCGCGGACTCTGTGAGCTACTACTGCCGTTTAGAGAGCAGAGGTCCAGTAGACTTTCGGCAAAAGCTGCGACTGTTAATTGATAAATTATTTTGTGTTCCTTGTGGCTTTTAAATGCTGGATTATATACAGTGAAGAGCTTGTATACAATAATTGTATGTAAAATCTATATTACCTGTGAACTCAAAGCTGTGTTTTATTTTTACATTTCTAACAGTGAATGTTTAAGAAAAAGCATCTTCAGTAGACACAAAGGACATAGATAAGTGTGTCCATTAAATGTGGCCAAACACCACACCTCTGTCAGCTGGTGTTTGTACTATTCACGTTCATGCGTATTTTATTTATAAATGCCAGCATGTAAGTATTGATTATACTTTCTTGAATAATGATGCTTGAACATTTATATATTTAAATAGAAACTATTATACATTACTTTCTTTCTACTTTTTCTAAGTCAGGCATGTAAACAAAAGCAAAATCATGGATGTGGGCAGGCTATATTATATATAGATTTCGTATTAGATTATTAAAAGAGATACTGTGAAATTTTTATTTTAAAAAAGAGAGTTGGCTAATCTAAGGTTGCTAACCACTGGATTAGATGATGCTTAAGGAGGGAAGTATAAAAAAATATATGCTTAAGCCCCCATCTAATTTTTTTTTTAAATATTTATTTTATTTGTGCATACAGAACTGGGGTACAGGCCAGAGATGCAGGGGCGGTGAGAGGATTCACCAGAGACAGGGTGGGGAGCAGAACAGGCAGAGTGACGCAGTACATTGCTGAGGGGAGCAGCGGGTGGGTCAGGAGAGGGCAGATGAAGATCGAACTCATGCTGAAGTGGTTTTAGCTTCTTAGTGCTGTGCTTTACCCTGCTGCACCACCAGGAGGGCCCCCCATCTAATTCTTAATGTGTTGGTTCTAATCTTTAATAATGGAAAGGATTTTTTATTACTTTGTCTATACTATAAAATTGGTGATATACAACAAAACAAAATTTTAGATTCTGTGAAAAATATTATCAGAGGGAAAGGGGGAGAGAGGATGGGGATAGGACAGTTGCACCAGTGTTTGGTGGAGGGTGAGTAGAGCATGTGCACATATGGTAGTGTGACATTGTACCCCTCAAATGATACAGTTATGCAGACTAATAAACTTTGAAGTAAAAACCCAAAATTGGTGATATATACAAGAAAACCAAAAACATTAAAAAAAATACACGTTTGTGGAATATATACTTAATGGAGTACTACACAGCTATGAAAAGGGGACAGTGGCATTTGGAACAAAACGGATGGACCTCGAGGTGAATATGGTAGGTGAAGTAAGTGAAAAACTGATATGGTTATACTAATTTATGGAAATAATAAAAAATTACACAGGCAAAATACAGTAAGAATAAATCTTGAAATCAGTGAAAAATATAATAGTTACCAGAGGGAAGCTTAGGGGAGGAAGGGGGCGTATGGGATACAGGCAGAAGGGTATGGGCATGGGTGGTTTAGTGGAGGGTAATTGGAACATGCATATATGGAGGATCAAAAAATATAACCCTCAGAACTAAAAAAAAAAACACCACATCAGCTATATAGAATGTTCCAGTTCTTGCTAGCTAAAGGTGACTCCAAATGATTCTCCAGGTTTCTTTGTTCAGTAATCATTTCCTGGTGCTGTACTTTCAACTTCGCGATAAATTGAGTTTATTACACATAAAATCTTTCACCAAATAACTGTCTCTAGGCTTGAGAGGGAAGAAACAAACACAGAGAGCGACGAATGTATTAAGAAACAAAAATGAAATGAAAGCTTCTCACTACGAGGTTCAGATTTAAAACTGAAACCTTTCCTATTCCTCTTCCCGGTTTTAAGTTTGCAACCTCTTCTAGCTCCCTTCGCTGTTAATTTTAAGTTCTTTCCTTATCATTTATGACCTACTATGATTTTAACCATCTATGTTTAAAAAATTGCTTCCTCTTCTTTCCCCCTCACCCTGGTACACACTGGATACCGAGAATATGACTTTTGCCTTTTTTCACTGTGGTATTTCTACCCATAGAGCAGTACCGGGCACACAGGAGCTTAAAGACTATTTGTTGTGTGCATTCCTGAATACTCGCAATAAAGGAAAACGACAGCTTGGAGCGCGGCTTCCACCAGAGTTCTAGGAAGCAAGCCAGAAGAACCAGGAACTTGATTTTCTGCATTGAAGAGTCCTCAGCACTCGTAGGGATCACTGCACATTTTTATGTTCTTTGGATTAAGTTGATAGTGCGCAGTTTGTCAATTTCATGCACAGAGCTGTACGGGCCGGACACCCACCTAACAATAATTTGCACCTACGTCCGCCGCAGAACGTTCTCCTATTTACATAATCAGAAACACGTTTTTTTGCAAGTGCATAGGTCGGTCCGTTCTCTTGTTTTCCCGTACAGGACAATTTGGGGTATTCTTTCCACTGGAGCCTAAAGGTGAAAATGGGCTCGAGGGTAGTGGCCCCCAAAAGCACGAACAAGGGAAACAAGGAAGCGCCCGCTTTTCGCAAAGAGCCAGCGGCCCATTCTCACCCGCGATCAAATCCCGCGCTCCTCCCCGCCCCCACCTGCCCCGGCCCCGCCCCCTTAACCACCTCTTGTGGGCGGGGCCGAAAAGACGTCCCAGTCTCCCTCCAAATTGGTGCGCTTGCCCTGATGTTTGCTTGCTAAATGTTTGCACATTTTAGCACACATCGAGAAAACGCGACCACCGAAGACCGCCGACCCAATGACAGTGGAGCAGCACACGCGGGCTGAGAAGGAAGTAAAACACCGAAAGCAGCCGTCTGGCAGACACGTGAGGCGGGCGATTCCGTCCGCCTCCGCCGGGAGAACTTCAATTCCCAGCTTGCCACTGGGCGGTTACCCTCGGAAGACTACAACTCCCAGGGTGCTGCGGGGGCGGCCGCTCGCCGCTCCTCCTGCCCCTCCCCCGCCCCTCCCGGCTGGATCGGCGTGCGCCTGCGCACCAGAGGCCGGAGGAGTCTTACCCTAATGTAAGATGGTGGCCCGTCTGGCTGTGGAACCCACCGAAAGCTGAGAGTCTCTCTCTCAGCCGTAAAGGTCGGACTTGCTGAAGCAATCAGGCCCGGTTCTGAAGAGTTTTTTCCCCGACACTCGTTCAGTGGTCTCTGGTGAGGACGCGGCAGCGCGTGGAGTCGGCTAAGGGAAAAGCGAGGCAAGGCAGGCGGGTGAGTCTATGCGGGGCTGGGCTAAGGGGAAACCCGGGGCTGACCGGCTACGAGAGAGCGGAGGCTTCTCTGGCTCTGTGCAGGCCGCACCCCCCTTCTCCCCACCCCCCGCCTCATCTTCACCCTCCTCCTCCTTGTTCTTCCTCCTCCTCCTCTTCCTCCCTCTCCCCTCTACGCCACAGCAGTTACCACCAGGAAAAGGGAGCGGGACAGAAGGCGGCGCGGCCGCCGACACCGGCTCCTTCGACAATTTCTTCAATTTAGGAGTACAGGCGGCTTCTGGTCTTCAGCTCCCCTGCATTTTTGTAGGGACAGGATTCTCAGGTCTCGGCACTGCCGGTTTCCCCAGCCCCCTGCCCCGCTCTGACGTCCTTTCCTTGGCCCCCGTCTCCCGAGACCCAAGCCATCACTTCGCTCTGACCCGTGCTGCTGCTCGTGAATCCCATCGCTTCCCTGCCCACTCGTCCTGCTTGCTGGCTTTTGCTCCACTGCTGCCACTCTGGAGTTACCCTTTGCCCCCCCAACCCCCTCCTCTTTGTGCTTGCAATCAGCCCCCAGACTGTCTGCTACACTAGAGCTTCCTGCGATTTGTAGTCTTCCCTTGAACCACATCTGTCAATTTCAAGCTGCCCCTGAAGTCTCTAGATGATTGCTCCTGCTCGTCCTTACCCACCTGTTTCTCGGCTTTCCTGGGAACTGTCGTTTCCTGACCTCTTTCCTGATACAGGTTCTTTGAATACACATTTCCAGAAAAAAGGGATGCCCCGTATTGGCCCTTGAAAAGTCAAGGAAGTTGGGAAGTGAGTAGTGAAGTGAGGTAGGATACTATCAAACGTTATGAGTAAAGATCGTTTATTCAGGCTGCTGAGGAGAGGAACATTTCGTTTTGCTTCCTTCCATTGACCTATTTGTGGATTATTCACACTGTTGGGACGTGGTTTGTTTGTTTTTTTCCTTTTCTTTTTGGACCGGTTTTCCCATGTTACTTAGCGTTCTTCTGAATTACCTCTCTTCTAGACACTATGTGGGCTCTGATTATACCCACATATACTGGCCTAAGCATTTCAAAAGAAGATAAATCTGGGACAGAGAATTCACCTGTGAACTCCACAAGCAAATAGAAATGATATTTTGAATATATGTAGGTTAGATATGGGTTAGACATTCCCTATTGAGAACTGATTATTGACTGAGTGAGTTATATTGTTGGCCAGCTTAATTAATGACATATTTTATTTATGGTTTAAGTGGAAATTTCCTCTCCAGCAAATATCAAATTTAGTATTTTGGGATGTGGGAAATTCTTTTAACATCTCTAGTATGGTAGGTTCCTGAATAAATCTCCTCTTGAAAATCTATTAGGCATATATGCAAAGGAAATAACTTTTTTTTTTCTTTTTTGTGCAAGACTAAGTCCCTCATTTTTTCCAAGAAACGAAGGGGCTGGAAAAAGAAAAAACTTATACACATAGGTGCATTTGGTGGCACTCACCATCATTATTACCAATATTAAAGAGCAGAAACTAGAAGCAAGATGTGGCTTATGATGTCCATGTTTTAGTGAAAGCAAAATTGAAATGTACTAATGACATAGTGGGAAGAAGGAGCTTTTGCTATAACCAAACTGATGTACTAATGACATAGTGGGAAGAAGGAGCCTTTGCTATAACCAAATTGCTGTGAAATAATTACCAGAAAAGCAAACAAGATTACAGGATTACGTAGATCAGATACATACATCTCAGCCTTAAACATAAATAAGACATTGTGTTCTTAGGACATAAAAAATGTTAAAAGTCATAGTAGCAACCTCATGCAGAAATATAGCTCTTACTTGCAAGAGTAATACAAATGCAGTTACCCTTTTAATCACTTTTACATGTTACTGTATTATGGTGGTTCTTACAAATATTACCTATAATAATTGAAGAATCTTCCGTTTGATATTACATTCACTTGTGATAAATGGTCTGTTTTATTAAAAGTAGACCAAGGTTAGAACTGTTTATAAAACTTACTTTAAATTACTTTCAGTTACTTATGTTCAATTTGGGGAAACTAATTTCCTGCTTTTCTGAAAATTAGAAGTAAGCTGTATATAGTAGGCTTTGTCCTAAGTTTTAACTTAAGGCTTTCTGAAAAAATATTACATATATGTATATTTTTTAAAGATTTATTTATTTATGCATAAAGAACTGGGGTACAGGCTAGAGGTGCAGGGGTGGTGAGAGGATTCACCACAGACAGCGTGGGGAACAGGACAGGCAGACTGATGAAGCACACTGCTGAAGGGGAGCACGGGCTGGTCAGGAGAGGTCTGCTGTGCCCTGTGGATCACCTCCGGGGCGGGCAGGGATCGAACTCATGCTGAAGTGGCTTTAGTTTTTTAGTGCTGGGCTTTAACCCACTGCGCCACCAGGGAAGGCCAATATTATATATATTTAATTTTTCAGTAGGTATGTACTTACATTTGACTCTGAATTTCAGTTTTCTTTGTAGTATCTTGGTAGAGATGCTTCCCACTTTGAACACGCCCAACACACAGGTTTGGCAGTCATACTTGGCTGAATTGTAAGGAGAACTGTCTGTCTGGCAGACAGGGGTAAATTATTTTAATATATCTTTTCTTTTGTAAAGATATTTTGTCTTACAAAGTATCTTCCAGGTAATTTTCTTCACTCTACTTTTTCCTTCAACCAAGTTCAGGGATCTTAAGCATATCTAAAAAGTTACCTAAAGTTCTTTGACATTTTGGTAGGAAATAGGGAGCTGAAGTTGCAACATTTTTGTTTGGTCTAAATTTTTAGATAAAACATTGTGAACATTGCAGCTTCCTAGTCCCTTTGGTTTTTTTTTTTTTTTTTTTCCTTCTTCATATAGATTTAGTTTGGAATACTTTCTGCCAGGTTCAATAATTGAATTTTCCAGATAAGTAGATTACTTCTATAGGAAGGTTTTACAACATGAAATACTTAATGTTAATATAAACTTGTTTTCATCAAGTTGCAGAGACTAATCTTTAGTCTTACTAGGATGAGCTAGTTATAGTCAAATGGCAAAATTCAGGAACATGAAATTGTTTTGTAATTCCCCTCAGCTTCCGTCTAAATGGGAGCTTTAGAGGTAACTGACAACTTTCTGCTTTATAAAACAAAGTGGATGTTGCTTGAGGATGTACTCCTTGCCTTAGGGGAGTTTTATTTTAAAAGTGACTGTTAAGAGTGAAAAAAATACAATCTCAGTGAAAGCATTATGATTTTAGAAGTCTTCCTTTTCCTTTCTTAACTCTGGCTTTTAAATTGAAGCTACATTTTTCATTTTAAAGTGTTTTGTGTGTATGTGTGTTCCTGCAATTAATATTCACTTGAATAAGTTTCAACTCAGTGATATTATTTTTGTAGGCCATTCAAGTGGAATAGAAAGTTTTAATTTGTGAAAACCTTCATCCTCTATTGAAAATTCAGATAGCTAACTGTCATTTAGTGTAACTAGCACGATACTGGCTTTTTATTAAGGAAGTTGCATTCAGCTTAGGTGCCTCTCTTGAAGAAAAACAGTAGGGAAATAGGTTATAGAAGTTTTTGCTGTTCTAGAAATAGTAAAACTAGAATGTACTACATACTTTTCTCAAAGGATCTCAATCTAAGTGGAACTTGCAAATGGTTTTCATCCCACTGGAATAGTATGCATCTTCTGAGATTTTTAAAAAATTTTGTTACCTCAGACATTTTAGGGAAAAACCTATAAATGACCATATATATTTAAAAACATAATAGTATATTTTAAATGACCATATTTTTATAAGTGTAACAATATCCCTAATGTCTTAAAACTATAGATATATATTTTTTCTCTGAAGTTGAGAGTTTAAAAATTGTAAAGATGACATAATTTACTCAATTATTTAGTGATATAAGGAAAGAAGATAAGTGGGACTTTAATCATGCATGGAACAGTTTGCTAAAAGAATTTTTTTCATAATTTTCTAATCTCATTATGATGTGGCCTTCTTTAGTAGAAGAATTTGTGATAAAATGCCAGCTTTTTCAAAAGCAGTAATATAATCCTGTGGGTTTTATCACAGCTTTCTTTTTCATAGTATGATTCTTTTATTTTTTTAATTAGAAAGTACTTATAGAAGAGAAAATTTCAACACTGTGTTGGCCCTTTAGATTAGCTTTCCCATTGTAATTTTTGATTTTTTTTTTTTTTACCAGAAGAGAGAAATTACATGCTACAGAAAAATGGGATACAAACTTCTACTTGTTGGGAGAACTTTTACTTTAAAGGTAGTGCAAGTAACCAGGCAATTTGAGTATGAGTATTTTTTCTTAGGGAGATTAATTGTAAGGATGGTTATACTACTCTTCTCAACTCTGTTTACAGGAGAGTTGTCTTGCCTCAAAGTTTAATTTCTTTGTGTGATAGGCAGATGATAGATTGTTATCAATACGAACATTAGTAGGATGTATAATGTGATTAATATAAATAAAATTAGTACAGCATGTTCATGTTATTTTGTATGTGTATGTCAGGTTCAAAGTGTTTTTTAGTTAATCTCACTTCTTGAAAATTTAGAGAAAATACAGAGGGAGAAATCAAAATAATCAGATTGGTTTATATTTTTGCCTAAACCCAGCTTTGGGGGAGAATAGTGTAATCAGAAGGCTAAAATGCCAGCATTTAAAGGCAGCTAAGTGTTAGATTCTTGCTTTTGGAAGGAATTAGTGAATGAGTTCGAGAAAATGATGACTGAATTTTGAAAAGTAGTTACAGACTGAAATATCAAAGCATTCTTTAGCAGCAACAAGCAGATACATTGTCAGTTAGCCAAGTATCTGAAATTTCTAAGTGTGTTTTTTCAGTCCTTTAATAAAGTGCTGATTTTTCTGATTTAAAAACCTACTAGTTCATTCCCTGTTCAGACAGTAGTCAGTATCTTAAGATTATGAATTTCCTAAAGTAACATTGGCTGATTTTGGCTATTGAGCACTGATTTGTAGGGATTTACTTTTTCTTAATTTTTGTGTTATATTTGCTTATATATTTTTTTCCCCTGATGCTTTTCATTCTTCAGTAATTCCTTGGATATTAGTATTAGTGCTGTAATTAAAATATAAAAATTTGAAATAGAAACTGTATTTTGGTGGTAAGATTAAGTTTTCGTTTGAAGGTGATCCCTTCATTTTGACTATATTTCTTTCACACTATTTTTTTAATTCTTATATGATAATTAGGAAACATGTTTCTAGATCTTTCCAAAAACTTTTTTCTTACTCTAAATGAGGACTTAGGCACTTTGTTAGGTAAAGAAAGTGATAAAATGTATTTTGGTTTTGTTGTTTAAAATTAAGTAAAGATATTCTTTTTAAAAATAAACATTTTAATGAGAAAATTTTTAAACAAATGTAAAAATAAGCACAAACCTATGTAGCTGTCAGTCACCTTCAAAGATTATCAACTCTTTCTTACTTTGCCCCTGTACCTCTAACTTACTGTAGTTTTTTCATTGTTTCATTTGTATAAGAACTCCTTTGATATAATAAAGCATCTTAATTTTTTAAACAGGATTATTCAGTCAGCTTGTCAAATAGTCTTTAAGTGCTTATTATAGACCCACTTCTAGGGAACCTCTTTTAAGAGTATACTGTTGGGTATACTTTTATAATGATAGAACTAGCATTATCCAAAACAGTATGCAAATAGTGTCTGGTATTTATAGTCTTGACCCCATGTGTTAGTGTAGAGATCTCTGAATCCCGAAGTTCTTGGAGTGGGGCTTCCTGAAGAATGTAAAACTTGAATAAAGAATACATATTTTCTGCATAGGCAGAACATCTCCAGAGGAGAGGCAGAACACTCCATCTATTCCATGTGGGAGATGGCAGCTTGAGCAAACACTTACTGAGTGATGAAAGGAGCCTGATCTGTGGGGAACAGTGTTAATTTCTGGGAATGCTGTAGGATAAGTTAGTATGCTAGTGTTGTATTAGGTTATGAAGGGTGTATTCAGTGTCAGCTTGAATTTGATCTGCCATGCAGCTAGGAGCCATTAGAGATGGGGGTGGTGGTGCAGGAGGTGACGTAATAAAAGTGCTCTTTTGAAAAGAGTGCTCTTTGAGTAATGTACAGCATATCTGAGTTGAGTTGAGTTTGAAAAATTAAAGATCAGACTACTGAAGTAGGAGGTCATCTGACAATTGTTAGTGTAGAAATTCTACTGGATTTGGCAGCTAATAGATTCTATCTTATTCCTTATATCCAGAGATGGCACCGAGGTTTTGGTGATTAGAGAATTGTCTTTGACAGTGAGCTGCAGTTTGTTACACAAGTCCAAGCTTTTGGAAAGAAAGTGATGCATTTACACAAATAACAATATCACAAAGTTTTAGGTAGAAAATAGCTATCAGATTTTCAAATTTTTTGATATTCATTCACCGGGGAATCAGAGTTTGGAACAATCTTCATGATTTAAGATGGGACATACTTGTAAAAGAAATTTGTGCCTTATCTGCTTCTTGTGCTCAGGAGTGTTAGGAAACACATACAGCTTGTAATCAGAAGATATTGTTGAATATCTTTAAAGTTTAATAATGACCTAATTAGAATACAAGGGATGGCAGAAAATGCTGATTAAGTAGGACACTAATATCGGCTGCTCCAAGCCTTCTTTTAGCTGCATAAAGTTAGGTGAGCAGGCCAAAAAAGAGTATAAAGATCTTATGAAGTGCAAATGTATTCTTCGATTTTTTTAATATAGTTTGTTTTATACAAATATTATTTTTAAAAATGTGAAAAAGCTTTGGTTAAGTACTGACCGTACTTACTTTGATTGGATTTCTTGAAACTCAAAGACTCTTGATGTTTACTTTTCTTTATTTTGGTTGTTGACTCTTCATTATGCTAACTTTCTGCACCTGTTGTGTATTTTGACAGTTTTCTTTGTTACGCAAAAGAAAATCTTACAAAAGTGGGGAAAATTAGATTTCTTGCTTTTGGCTTTGTTAATTGTAGATGAATAGTAGTGTATGCGTTGCCACTTGCTTTTTCCCCTTCTTCCTGTAGCACCACATGTGTTCCCTTTCTGATATGAAGCATGTGAATCTCAAGAATTCTTGCTACTGAGTCTAAAAATACGTCAAGTTGAGGGTGTTTAAGAATTAAATTTTTTTATCTCAATTTACTAACCACGTCCTTTTTCTAATAAAATTTGTTCCTTACCATAGTGCCATGATCTGTTTAAGTGCTTGGGAAATATTAATAAGGATAAAGATGATGACAATTTAATACATTATTGAAAAATGTTTTCCATTAGCATTCCCTCCATCCTAACACCTTCTTACTCCTGAGAACATTACAACTATTTTTGACATTTTTATTTCTTTAAAGTGAATATACACTTAGCTGGTCAGTGTACTCACTAGAATAGAAAAGTGTTGCCTTCTTGGGGGCTTAACAGGGACTTTATTAATTTTGGATTTAAAATGAAATTGACATCCCCTTTGTACAGGAGAATCTTGAGGATTCTATCTTTCTCATTGTCACTAGTGTATATGAGAGAGAAATAAATAACAAATAGTTAGTCTAGTACCTTAGTATTTGTTAATATTTTTAGCAGTAACTGCCAATCCAGTTGTTTCCTCCAAGAATTTTTAATTTAATCCCTTGGAGTATGGAGCCACTTAAAATTGTCACAGTAGGTGGCAGTGGGAAGTAGAAAAAGGCTCCCTACTCCAAAGATCTTGCTGATTTTAATAACTTGAATTAATCTCAAATTATTAATAGTTTACATATTTTTCACTGATACAATACATGGGAGAGACTGATTTTGTGTGAGTGGCTTTGGGGATGACTTTGGGTAGCCAGGACCGTGGGTGTATTATCAAACTAGGAAAGGGAAAGAGACAGGAAACAAAGTGGGAAAATTTCAAACTCTAGTAATGACTATTGGATATTTTTCACCTAAGGTATGAACTACACTGTTTCCTTTGCTACTTTTGGATACATCATTTAGGTGTGGTTAGGTTGTTGGGAAGCTACAAACTAATTTAGCCTTTTTCAAATCAAAATAGTGTCTCTGACCAGGTTTGTGCATTTTAATAGTTCTAATTTAGTCTTGACAAATTTGTGTCTCTTTTTTTCTGCCAGGAGAAAAGGAGAAATGGGAAAGTAGAAAATGATAGGTATTATATTCTCCATCTGTTCATATGTTTGTGTTATATTATTCTAGGATTGTTTTGTGAAGAGCCTCTGCCTTTAATTTTTAATTTTATTTGCAGTCAGTTAAAAGTATAATTTACTGAGTCCTTAAATACCTTTTAAAAGAGTCTTTTGCCATACACTTGGTGATAGGTTGAAGAGTATCTATATAAGTTGGACATGTTAGTGGTACTTTATTAGGATCTGTTGCTTCTACTAAAGTCTTTTCTGTTACACTGGACCTAGTCCTTGATGTGAGTTTTAGCTTCCAAAAAAGTAAAGCTATTAGTATTTCTTTAAGATTGATACCAGATACAAGTCTCTGCCTTGTATTCCTATCAGTTTTGATCCTGATGACAATAAATATGATAGTCAAATACTCTGAACTAAGCACCCTGACAAGAGCATTTGTTAATCCTGTGTCGCCATGCATCCATTTGTCATGCCTGCAATTATTTTCAGCAGCATTGGGGAACTCTGAATAATATATGATGCATTCATATTTCCAGGTTGTCCTTTTAATTATGTACTACTTAATTCTGCAATTTTTAAAACTTGGCATGATATTAAAGGAAATAATATTCCTTAGTTTTTAGAGTAAAGGACTAAATTGATTTTTTCATAGGTGAACATTTTCAATCACCTCGTTTTCTATAGAAGCACTTTGCGCTATCCCTATATTTATTTATAACTACTTTTGGGAATTTTAAATATAATATCAGACTAGATTTCCCCGAGTATAAAGTTTGACTACCATTTACTATGTCACACCCAGAACAAGTTCCTTTTACCTTGTCTGGACCTCAGTTTTTTCACTTTAGGACAGAGCTCCTAGGGCTGCTCTGTGAATGAGCACATGAGTGCCTTGTGCATGCAGTAGTGCTTGTCCCATCAAAAGCCCTGTGTTGTGTTTGCTAATATACAGTTGAAAGAATTAGAAAATCAAATTTTGAAGACTTTTAATTCAGTACACTTTTTTATATATAGATACTAGGTATGTGTCTTAAGTAATTTGACTTGCTGAAAATATAAATAATGTGTTTGAGGGGGTAGTCAAAGGACGGACCTGCCTGAAATTCTTATCAGGCAGGGAGTGATGGAAAGTGAACTTGGATAGGTATGATAGAAAGCAATTATGGAGTGTTTGAACTAATGCAGAAAGTTTTATTTTTTAACTCAGGAAAGTGATGTGTATAAAATGCTATTCAGGAAAAGGTGGTTTTGAGTGTGCATGGTATTTATGTGGACAGAAGATTTTTTTGTTTTGTTTTGTTTTATATTTTGAGCTATCCAGAGTGACCGAAACAGTGCTTGGTAGCTATTAGGTGCTCAGTAAATGTTTGAATGAATCTTAAGGTAGGACATGAAATAAAGATAACAAAAAGTACAAAAGACCTAGGTTAAAGTTTGGGAATTCTTAGCTCTAAAGAGTGGAAGTAAAAAAGAAACTATTAAAGGAATGATTGGAGAGGTAGGAGGAAGATGGGAAATGTTTTGGAAAACTCATTTTTCAGGAGAAGTTACAGTGAGATAGGAAGACGTAGGATGGTATTATTGTTTGTTTCAGTAATGAGGAAAGGGATTGACAGGGTTCGGTTCAACATGTAAGGAGAATGACAGTAAAGTGCTTTGATGTGCAGTGTGAAGGTCGCTAACCTACCTGAGAGCATTCCAGTGCACTGGGAATATAAATCAAACTGGGGGGAGGTTAAGGAAGGTATTATGGGGAGACCATAGGTAAAGACCACTCAGTTTGGGAAAAATTTGTAAAAAAAAGGAAGAAGACGACATAATAGCAGCTTTCATTACTATGTTTACTGTGCGAGATCCTACATATTAGACATGAGAAAATTTGAGGCACTTTGTTCTGAATGTTCTTAAATTTCATAACATAGAAGACATGCCATTTTAGGTCTCTGCCTCATGCTGATTCTGTGATCTTGGGGGTAAGTCGTTTAAACATTTTATATCTGTTTTCTCCCTTATAACCTGGTGGCAGCAGTAGCACTTGTGTGTAGATCTAGTGAGGATCCCATTGTTTGTTTATTTATTTATTTATTTGTGCATACAGAACTGGGGTACAGGCCAGAGGCTCAGGGGCGGTGAGAGGCTTCACCAGAGACAGAGTGGGGAGCAGAAAAGGCAGATCTACGAAGTACACTGCTGAGGGGAGCAGCGGGCGGGTCAGGAGAGGTCTGCCACGCCATGTGGTCACCTCCGGGGCAGGCGGGAATCGAACTCATGCGGAAGTGGCTTCAGATTCTCAGTGCTGTGCTTTAACCCGCTGCGCCATCAGGGAGGGCCCCATTGTTTGGTTTTTAAAAAACATTTAGAAACAATGCTTGGTATGCAGTACCTGTTTGATAAATGTCAGGTATTATTATCTACTGGTGCTTACGTATGGTCAAGAGTAGGATTGTAGGTTCAAAGGAAAGGAAAGAAAAAAACTTAATAAATTTGTTGGCCAAGGAGTGGCATGCACTGAATGAGAAGTCTCTCAAACTATTCTGACCACTCTGCCTGGAGGACATTTACTTTAATAACCTCAGAGTTATCTTAACTCCTTTAGACCTTCACTCAAATGACCTCCCTTTTAATACACGGAACTGTTTATTTATATATAGAACCCAGGCTCCTCTCATTATTTGCATTGTCTCACCTTTTTTCTGTAATATTAATCCTCAGACATACCATATAACTCCCCTTATTTTATATATTGTGTTACTGCTCTCCATCAACTTGGGTAGCGGTATTTGTTTTCTGATATATCCAGGTTCTGGGAATAGTATTTGGTATTATTAGGTGCTCAATATATGCTGTTGAATGTTTAAACTAATTTCCCATTGAAGCGATGTGGATGGAGAATCAAGTGTTGGTGGTGACCTTTTTTTTTTTTGGAGAAGAGTTAGTTTTCTGAGATTGATGGACACTACATAGAAGTTGACCTCAAAGACTTCCTCATCTTTCTCAAATGAATTTTGGATCCATTTTGATAATGAATTCCTCAGAAATCATTTGGAGAACCTATTTAGCGAAAGAAAGGAAAGTGTAAGATGAATCTCTTTTTGTTCTAGTAATTACATTTTATATTTGATAAGCTGATGAAAACTTCTGTTGAAGTGCTCATTAGATGCTAGGCATTGTTCTAACTTTGTTAATTTTTTTAAAATTCTGCAGCAGATTTACAAATTGTTTTCTTGCAAGCCATATCAGGGGTGATGGGGAAGCTGTTTGCAGAGTCTAAGAGCATGCTTCTCTTGCAGGGAACTTCTGATACCTCATGTCCATGTTCCCTCCAGCATTCACAGCCTTCATACTCACTTGAAGTCTTTCTGGAGGTAATATTTTATATTACCTCCTCCTTTTTTATGCCAGTCAGCACCAGTCTCCCACATTATACTTCTGTCTCACACTTAAATCCCCACAGATTCTGAAAGTTTCCTGTCATTATACCCTTCTTTCCATCAGCAAAATCTCCTGTGTCCTTGTTTTTATACCTGAACATTTCTTTTCCCCCTCTTGTATGTTGGCAATTAGGTTTTTCATTGCTTTCTTATATACTGTCATCAAGGGTCAGCAGAGAGTCCTGTGCACGGACAAGTCTGTTCTTGACTATTTCAGCCATTCCTGCTAACCCTGTCTTTTTTAATTCTGGTAATTTAGGATATTTCTAACAGTGTGGCCTCTGAAGTTCTAAAATTTTTTATGATCTTGCTGTCCACCCTATTTTAGCTTCTCCATGGTTATGTCTTAAACCTTGTTATTAATAATAACTTACATTCCATGATTTTCTGTTCATGATGCCACCTTGGTGGCTGCATGTATCTTTTCAGCTCACTCCACCTGCTACCCAAACTCAACAATCTTTTACTGCCATTAGGTGTTCCAGTTCACAGATTCTGTTCTTTCCACTGTCCCTTTTCCCCTTGATTGCCTTTCTCCCTTTCTTAAGTTGTACACATTTGTTACCTAGGGATCAGTCAATATATTCATTCACCTTCATATGCCCTCAGCTTCCTTTTTCTTTTTTTGTTCTTGTACTCAATGGCAGAACCTCAGCCTTATTTAAATCTGATTCTCTGAATACTTCATGTCTACCTTTGTAGCTGAAAGTGACTGAAAAAAAAAGCATACAAGTAGAAACATCAAAAAAAAAAAAAGTCTATGATGACTCTCCTCTCAGATTGTTCTCAGTGTTACCTGACAGTTACAGTCAATTTCCTATCTCCTTTTGGTTTCCCCTCTCTAATATACCTCGCTTTCTATCCTTCCCCCCACATTTTTTATTTATTTGTGCATACAGGGTTGAGGTGTAAGGCAGAGCTGCAGGGGTGGTGAAAGGATTCACCAGAGACAGAGCGGGAAGCAGACAGCATATTGACGAAATACAATGCGGAGGGGAGCAGTGGTCTGTTCAGGAGAGGTCTGCCGCGCCCTGTGGGTCAGCTCCCTGGCTGGGGATTGAACTTGGGCTGAGGCGGATGTGGCTAGCTTCGTAGTGCTGCGCCTTAACCTGTTGCACCACCAGGGAGGGCCTTGCCCTAAAACTTTCAGCCCTCCTCATGTTTAGTCTCAGTGGATGAATCTGCTATCTTCTTCACTGAAGAAATAGACGCAGTCAGAATAACATTGAAGAGTCTGCCACAGCAGCTGTGTACTTGCTGATCTGACGCAGGCCTTGCCTTTCTTCTCTTACTACAGTGAAATGTCTTTGCTTCTTCCTAACCAGTTCTTTGGTTCATGCACTGGATCTCATCCCCCTTCACTTAGTCTGGACATTGCCCTGGCAGTCTTCCTCCCAATTTGTATATTGCCAGTTCTCCCTTCTCTTTTGGACCATTCCCATCAGTGTACAAACATACTGTTATTTTTTTCATTTAGTTTTTTAAATTAAAATTATTTTATATCATTCAATTCCACTTGCCTGATTTATTTCTACTCTTTTACCATAAATCTGTGGATGGGGACTGCTTCAGTTTTTCTGCCTTCTCTTTGTGATGACCAGAGTGTACAGGCATCTGATGCATTACATTTAAAGCGTCATGTTACCCTTGTTTTTCTTGATCTTGATGGATTTGGCATTCTTTTTCTGGGCTGAAAGCAGAAAGTCCTTGATGCTTAAATTTTGCAAGGCATGGTTACTGGGTATATGTGTCTGTGTGGCTGGTGCAGCCACTGATGAGAAACAAGGAAAACAGGGAAAAGAAAGGTACAGGTTAAAGCACAGCACCAAGAAGCTAAAGCCATTTCCCCATGAGTTCGATCCCCGCCTGCCCCAAAGGTGATCTACATGGCACGGCAGACCTTTCCTGGCCTGCCCGCTGCTCCCCTCAGCAGTGTACTTCATGGATCTGCCTGTCCTGCTCTGTCTCTGGTGAATCCTCTCACTGCCCCTGCACCTCTGGCCTGTACCCTAGTTCTGTATGTGCAAATAAATAAATCTTTAAAAAAAAAGAATCTCGGTCATCCCTGGTGGTGCAGCGGGTTAAAACACAGCACTGAAAATCTAAAGCCACTTCCCCATGAATTCGATTCCTCCTGCCCCGGAGGTGACCACATGGCGTAGCAGACCTCTCCTGGCCCGTCCGCTGCTCCCTTCAGCAGTGTACTTCGTAGATCTGCCTGTTCTGTTCCCCACTCTGTCTCTGATGAAGCCTCTCGCCGCCCCTGAGCCTCTGGCCTGTACTCCAGTTCTGTATGCACACATAAATAAATCTTCAAAAAAAAAAAAATCTTCTCCTGGTCACTTTTCCTCGCTCTTCTCTGTTTCCATTGTTGCAGAACACCTTAAAATATTGTCTAAGTGAATTAGTTTTCTCATGTTCTCTCTTAAACTAGTTCTAGTCAGGTTTTTGGCCTCTATCACTGTACTAAACTTGTTTGTTCAGATCTTCCAATAGTGACAAAATATAATAGTTGGCTAATGTTTAATCTACGTTTGGCTAAGTTATTTTCTCCTTCCTCTTTGATATACTTGCCTCTTAGTATCACTTTTCCTTAGTTCTCCTCAAAACTCATTGGATCACTTCCTTATTAGTCTGAGCATGTCATCTTCCTTGCTTCTCTCTAAATATTGGAACATTCCAAGACTAAGTGCTTGACTATCATCTGCATCGCCCTCATGTACTCTGGTAATGTCTGAGAGCTTGAACTTTTCTAAATGTTGATGAGAGTCAAATTTATTTCTGTTGCTCAGATTACTCTCCTGAACTCCAGATTTGTCTGCTCTTTAACTCAGTAGTTCCTCTTGAATGACTAATAAACACCTCAAACTGCAAATACAAAATCTTGCTCTTCCCTCCTCCATCTGCCCACCCACACCTCCACTCAGTGAGCCCTCTTCATTTTTTCCCCTTTTTTTTAAAGGATTTATTTATTTATGCATACAGAACTGGGGTACAGGCCAGAGGTGCAGGGGCGGTGAGAGGATTCACCAGAGACAGAGTGGGGAGCAGAACAGGCCGACTGATGAAGTACACTGCTGAGGGGAGCAGCAGGCGGGTCAGGAGAGGTCTGCCGCGCCATATGGTCACCTCCGGGGCAGGTGGGGATTGAACTCATGCTGAAGTGGCTTGAGCTTCTTAGTGCTGTGCTTTAACCCGCTGTGCCACGAGGGAGGGCCGAGCCCTCTTCTTTTTTTTTTAGCCCTCTTCATTTTTTAAAAAAAATTCTAAAATCTGTTTTTGGGTAGAAGAAATGGGGTATAGGCCAGAGGTACAGGGGTGGGGAGGATAAGAGGTTTCACTAGAGACAGTAGGGAGCAAACAAGTGGATTTACTTTGCTAAGGGGAGCAGCAGGTGAGACAGAAGAGGTCTGCTGCTCCTTTTGTGGGTTTGCTCCCCAGCTGGAGATTGAGCTTAGTTTGTAATGATGAAAGTGCAGAGACTTAACCCATAGGCCTCCATGGAGGCCTATGACATTTCTATTGTTGGCATATACCATTTGCTTAGGCCAGAAACCTGGGGGTCTTTCTTGACACTTTATTCTTACTTCCTGTTTTTTCCTATATATTAGAAAGTTATTGATTCTGTCTTTAACATATATTTCCAAAATTCAGCCAGTTTCACCAACTCCACAGCCATTAGCTCTTCCTTTATAATTGCAGCGACCTTTTAACAGAGTTCTGTTTCTTCCTTTTTCTTTATAGTCTGTCATTAAAACAACTGTCAGACAGTCTTTTGAAAAACTAAATTGGATGGTAAAGAGATTTTGCATCACATTTAAGAAATATCATTAATTCTTTAAATTACATTGCAATCTAATTTCACTAAATCTTGCTGGTTCTCAAGGTATATTTAACTCAGACTTTGATCATGCTTATTTTTATGGGTGGGAATGGTTCATTATCTTCCTCTTTTATCTCTAGGCCTCCCCTCCTTTATCTCCACCACCCCCATACCTACCAAACACTAGACACTTGCCCCCCCCCCCAGTCCCTACCAAACACTAGACACTTGCGTCCTTAACAAAATTGGAAAAGGGGGGTCTGAGTTGGTTGCTATTCTGGAGAGTTGCTTTGAATGGAATACTGACTCAACCTTTCTTAAAAGGTCTGTAGTTATTCACTGCTATCAACAACCTCTTTTAGTAGCACTTCTTTACCTTGTAGCCAATTTAGTGCCTTCTCAGTACCCCTCCCTGCCCCTTTCTCTGTTTTTCCTTACTCCGACTTGTAAACTTCTCCTACTCCCTCAGGTAAACTTTGTATTTCTAAGCCTTCTGGTGCTATTCAAATCAGTGTTTTGTATTCTAAATTCACTTTTAGATACTATGAAACTTATTCTTCAGGCTGTTGTGAGTTGATTTTACTTTTGTTATTAAAGTTTCCAATATAGTATGCATGATAGTAAGTAAAAGGGAAATTGATACAGGTGAAAAAAGAAATCATGTAAAATTGCGGGGAATATAAAAGATTTTTATTGTATACTTTGGATGTGCTTGTCTAGGCTAATAGTGATAGTAATTTCTATAGGAGTTCTATTATTGAATTATTCTATACTATATAAAGAAGCTTAGAGATTGGTTGGCAAAAAAGGACTTCACAGTTCATTTCTTTTTTCTCTTTGTTTTCTGTGAAGGCACATGTTCTCAAACTAGTTTTACGTTGAGAGTTCTTACTGAGATCCACCATCATTTGACAATTATAATACTGTATAGATATTCCTATTGATTTCAGATCCTTTCAGGTTATCATACTTAAATCTGTTGGTTTTAGGTATATGCTTGCTTTATCAAGCTGTTTCTTAGCTCTGTGTTATATGATATGTAACTCATTATTTATATATGGCTACTGAACACTTGAAATGTGGCCAGTCTGATTTGAAATGTGTACTGAGTTTTTAGTACATAAAACATTATGAAATATTTTGGTAATTTAAAAACAATACTGATTACTGTAGCGTAAATAATACTTTGGTTGTGTTGGGTTAAATAAGATAGCTATTCTTTTTCTTTCTTTTTTTTTTCCAAATATTTATTTATTCATGTAGAACTAGGGTACAGGCCCAAGGTGCAGGGGCGATGAAAGGATTCACCAGAGACAGAGTGGGGAGCAGAACAGGCAGATCTACAAAGTACACTGCTGAGGGGAGCAGCGGGCTGGTCAGGAGAGGTCTGCCTCGTCATGTGGATCTCCTCGGGGGCAGGCGGGGATCGGGATGGAACTCATGCAGAAGCGGCTTAAGCTTCTTAGTGCTGTGCTTTAACTGCTGTGCCCCCAGGGAGGGCCCGCTATTCTTTTTCTTAATGTGGCTACTAGAAAATATAAAGCTACATGTTGGTTTACATTATATTTCTCCTGGATACTACTTAAACCTACCCTTTTTTTTGTTGTTGCCCTAAAGCTTTCAGTTATTTTGACTCAGTGAATGATTTGCTACATATTTTCTTTTTTAAGGACTTATTTATGCATACAGAACTGGGGTACAGGCCAGAGGTGCGGAGCGTGAGAGGATTCACCGGAGACAGAGTGGGGAGCATAACAGGCAAGATTGAACTGAAACACACTGCTGAGGGGAGCAGTGGGCTGGTCAGGAGAGGTCTGCCAGGCCATGTGGGTCAGCTCCCTAGCTGGGGATTGAACTGGTGCCGCAGTGGCTGCGGATAGCTTCATAGTGTTGTGCTTTAACAGGTTGTGCTACCAGGGAGGGTCCAATTTGTTATATATTTCCTCATAGAGATTTTGGCCTTATATATTGTGAAAGCATTTCCCCCAAAGCTTAGGACTTTTATGTTGTTACGCTTCTTGATATTAGATTTTTCAAGCCTTGAATTTTATTTTTAAAAGGTTTACTTATTTTATGCATACAGTAATGGGGTACAGGTCAGAGGTACAGGGGCATTGAGAGGATTCACTGGAGACAGAGTGGGGAGAAGAACAGGCAAACTGACAAAGTGCACTGCTGAGGGGAGCAGCAAGTGTGACAGGAGAGGTCTGCTGCACCATGTGGGTCACCTCCCCCTTGGGTATTGAACTTACATTGAAGTGACTGTGACCAGCTTTGCATTGCTGCACTTTAACCTCTTGTGCACTGGGGAGGGTTTGAATTTTCTTCTTTTAAAACTATTTGTCTCTTGCTTTACTTTGCCTGTGATACTACATAAGTTCTAATTACTTTTTTCCTACATTGCCTGGAAGAATTTTGAACGAGGAATTGAAGGTAAAAAGTATCAGAGTTGATCTTTTATTTAATATCCTTCCTAATATTAGAACTATTATTAGTACATTTTATAATACTTCCACTGTTAATGTTCAGAGGCAATTTGTATATGGTAAAATAGAAAATGGATTCAAAATTTTATAGATGAGATTTTATCTGCTTGAATATAAAGCAGACAGATAAACAGCAACAATAACATAACTCAGCTGTCATGTCTTATAAATTTTATAAACTTGGATTCTTACTGTTTTTTAAACTTGGACCATACTGCTTTTTTTTCTCTAGATATTACTTTAAAGATTTAAGTATTCAGTTTTATTTGTATTCCTTTTCTTCAGTTTAGAAAAAGGTTTATGTATAGGTATAGTGAAAACATTTGAGGGTTAAGTCTTGAAGTGTGTTTTAAAGCAAATGGAATATAGCTCAAATCTGGGTAACTTTTTAAAAAGATTTATTTATGCATACAAGAACTATGGTGTAGGCCAGAGGTGCATGGGATGAGAGGATCCAGTAGGGACAGAACATGGAGCAGAACAGGTGGGTTGACTGAAATACGCTGCTGAGGGGAACAGTGGATGGGGGCGGGGTAGGGGTGGAGACAGGAGTGGTCTGCTGTGCAAAGTGGGTTAGCTCCATGGCTGGGGATTGAACTTGCGCCGCAGTGGCTGGACATAGCTTGATAGTGCTGAGACATTAACCTCTGTGTCACTCGGGATGCCCCATCTTGGTAGTTTTTTAAGTGAACAGCTGTTTGTTGGGTGATTGTAATTTTATTTTATTTTATTTATTTTTTTATTAAAGATTTTTATTTATTTGTGCATACAGAAGTGGGGTACAGGCCAGAGGCTCAGGGGTGGCGAGAGGCCTCACCAGAGACAGAGTGGGGAGCAGAAAAGGCAGACTGACAAAGTACACTGCTGAGGGGAGCAGCGGGTGGGTCAGGAGAGGTCTGCCACGCCATGTGGTCACCTCCGGGGCAGGCGGGAATTGAACTCATGCGGAAGTGGCTTTAGCCTCTCAATGCTGTGCTTTAACTCGCTGCGCCACCAGGAAGGGCCGGGTGATTGTAATTTTAAAGGGAGATGTTGACTTCTGTGTTCCAAAATATATTTGAAAGTAATTCATGGTATGTTGTGCCATTAACAAAAAGGACTTTGTTGCCTTTGAATATAATTAACTAAAGAACTACTATTTAAAAAATTTTTCAGGTACTCAGTGGGTACATAGTATATACTTCAAAGATTATGTAGAAGAGGGGAGTGGGACGGTAAGGGATCAAAAGGAAGGTGGGAAGAGCACAAGGGACCATGGATATACTGCAGGAGTGAACTGGTGGTGGGGACTCAATGGGACCTACACCTGAGAAAAGGAACAATGAAGTAAAATATATATACATAAATTATATATTAAAGATGCTGTTCTTAATTTTAAAACAACATAAATGCACATTTACAAGAAGTAGTACAAGAAGTTCGACCAACACTCTTGAGTCTTTATTTTTTTCTTTAATGGCTGGAATTGATTAAAAAGATAGGTTTGGTAAACAAGTACTATTAGGTCAAAGACTAGGGAAAAAAGAATAGTGGTAACATGGATAATAGTAATTGTGGGTAGTAAGAAGAAAACTAAGCTTACTAAAGTTTACATCCTTAGATACTTATGGAAGGATAACTTAGATTGAAATAAAGAATTTGCATTTCCTGGGTCTTAAAATTATAAGGAGCCTTGGTTTTGGCTCCTTATAAGCTTTGAGAATAAACCTGATTTCTCTTAGCTGTGCAGAATAATTTAAGAGTAATTTCTGAATCCATCTATGTTGTTTATATCAAATGTTTATTCTTTTATTTTGCTAACTAGTAGTCTCATGGTGTGCTATATAGCACAATTTGTTTATTTACCTGTTAAAGGATATTTGGGTTGTTTTCAGGTTTTTTATGCCAAAATAGAGCTGTTATGAACGTTTTGTACAGATTATTGCTTGAACATATGTTTTATTTCTCTGGGATAAATGCCCAAGAGAACAGTTCCTGGGTCATAAGGTTAAGTGCATACTTTTAAAATAAAATCAAATCTGTTTTCTAGCATGCTGTATGGTTTTTGCATCCCCCCATATTTTGTATGTGTGATTTGTTTCTCTGCATTCTAATCAGATCTGGATGTTGTCCATGTTATTGTAGTCATTCTGATAGGTGTGTACTGTTATAGTTGTAATTTGTATTCCCTTATGGCTTAAGATATAGAGCAACTATTTATAGGTTTATTGGTCATACATATATCCTCTTTGGAAAAAAAAGGTCTATTTTCTTTTTTAAAGATTTATTTATGCATACAGAACTGGGGTACAGGCCAGAGGTGTAGGGGTGGTGAGAGGATTCACCAGAGACAGTGGGGAGCAGAACAGGCAGATCGAGGAGGTACACTGCTGAGGGGAGCAGCCGGTGGTTCAGCAGAGGTCTGCCACACCATGTGGGTCACCTCTGGGGCCAGGGAAGTACAACTGGGAAACACCGTCTGTCAGGGGGGATTACTAAACCAAAATGAGCATGGAAGGAGGATGAGAGGGCCTTCCTGAGAGGTAGTGATGTGCTGAAAAACAGTAGAGCATCAGAAAATGAGTTAAATTTGAACAGGAGGCAGTAGCAAAATTAAAGATTCTTAATCTGTAGAGTGACTTGAAGAATGAGGTATAAAAGCATTGGCAAGACATGTGAGCTTGTTAGAAATGCACGATATCAGACCTAACTCAAGACTACAGAAGCAGAATCTGCATTAAGTGAGACACATAAGTGATTTGTATGCAAGATCGAGTTTGATAAGCACTGGTTGATGGGAAATGAAACAAATCCATGTAAGTTGAAGTCTAGAGAAGAGGGATTTCATTTAGATTCATTGTTAGTAATCCAATTGAAATGGTGACCAAAGGGTGAATTAGAGAGATTTATTAAAGGAATAAAATTAATAGGATTTAATGACTTGTTTAGACAATGGAGGAAAGTGTTGAATCAAAGATTATGATCAAGTTTTGGCACTAGACAACTGAAAACTGGGTGGGCCATTGACAAGAAATGAAGTTTGGGTGGCATAAAAAAGCTGTGATCATTCTTTATTCCCAGGCTACTAGAACTTTTGTTAATAGAAATCAGCATAATAATAATACCGGAGAAAATTCTTAAAGAATGGAATCAAGCTCATAACTGTAAAGTTATAAAGTAGATAACATTTCAGTTTTTTTTTTTACATGTTAACTGATTTCTTATTGATGTGTGAATTTGGTTTTACATTAGTGTGAAGCCATTTGATAATACTTTTAAAATTTATTTAAATTTTTCCATGTTTCTTCATAATCACTTTTAAATATACAACCCTCGCTTTAAGAAAATGCAACTTAAAAATAACAATTTCACCATTTACATTTTAGATGGGAAAGGATTAAAATGTTTGGTTCTAAGAGTCTTTAGTGAGACCGTAGGTTGTGCAGTTTTTTAAATGGCCATTTGGCAATGTTTGTCAGTTAAAAAATTGCACATGCCATTTTTGATCCAACAGTTTCATTTCTAGGAATTTGTTCTACAAATATGCTGACCTAGTTCAAGTAATTTACATACTGACTTGTCAGATTTACCAATTCTTTGGATCACTGTATTCAGGAAAATACTTTCCTAGTGATTATGGCCAACATTGCCTCATTTCATGGAAGACGTTTAGTTCACTCTGACGACTTTCCAATTCTTTGAAAAATTATTTTTTGAGCATTTTCTGATTTCCTTATAATTGCTTTAAATGTTTTTTTTTCTAGTATTTTGGTACTTTTAGCATTCTTTTGACAATTTCAGTTATCTAACAACCTTACTTTTTTATGTTTTTGATTGGAATTTAGCATAATTCTAAAGAATATTCAACAGTATACCTTTGGTTAATTTTTATTAATGTATTTAATATTCAGAAAAAAGTCTCACAATCAGTAATCATTATTTTTACTATTAATCTAATATATATTTATAACATAGACATCTATGAAATACCTAGGACAACCATACCAAGAAGAAATACCAGTATTTTAAACAATTAATTCCTGTAAAAATGAATTATCTTCATTGAGGCATTGAAGAATGATAACAAAATTAGTCAAGGACTTGAAATAATGAAATATTTCATTCAAACAAGAATGAAAAACTAAAAAAAGTGACACAAATCATATCATAAATGCCAAATTAAAAAAGTGATGACTGAAAATGCAAAATCAACACTTAATATTTCATGAATACAGAAATGCAGAATTTATATATTCTTTTTTTTAGAATTTATATATTCTACAGAGATAACTTAAATGATATATCTATATTACTATATTAATTATAAAGATGCATACATGGAAATAGCAATAGGTGATATATAAAATTGGTGATTGTGGTAAATTTATTGCCTGGAGGTTGAATATGGGATAGTTGGTCTGTTTTGATACACTAACATACAGCAACATGTGTTCAAGGTTTACATTGTGTTCAAGGTTTACATTGTAGTATTGTAATACCAAAAGATGAAAACTACCTAAATTATTGTCAGTTCAGTGGATGAATTGTTAATTACATCTGCATCCGTATTATGCAATGTGTTGTAGGCATGGAGATGAATGAAATAGACATTGTATATTAAAATAGGAAAATTTGTGGCATATGGTAAGTGAAAAGGGGAAGGTTCAGACCATGGAAAGAATTCCATTTCACTGGAAAAAAGAGGGGCACATGGATATATTCACGAGCATATGTTTATATGCCCTAAATGTGTCTGGGAGAATCCGGAAGAGTTACTTATAGTAGTTGCCACATGGACTCTAGAAGATGGAAACAAAAGTTAACAGTAAAGCTATTTAGTTTTCATCATTCTTACCAGTAAAAGTAAATTATTTATAGTTTAGATTCATTGTAGCATACATGAAAAAAAGGGACAAAGACTAGGAAAAGTCTTCCAAAGGTAGTTATTGTTAAAAAGTTGGTTTAGGGGCCCTCCCTGGTGGCGCAGCGGGTTAAAGCGCAGCACTGAGAAGCTAAAGCCACTTCCGCATGAGTTCGATCCCCGCCTGCCCTGGAGGAGACCACATGGCGCGGCAGACCTCAACTGACCCGCCCGCTGCTCCCCTTAGCAGTGTACTTCCTTGATCTGCCCGTTCTGTTCCCCACTCTGTCTCTGGTGAAGCCTCTCACCACCCCTGAGTCTCTGGCCTGTACCCCAGTTCTGTATGTATAAATAAATAAATCTTTAAAAAAAAAAAGTTGGTTTAACCATTTCCATTTAGTATTTTGCTTAATTTATCTTACTTACTGTAACATTGGTGTTTTCCAGCTGCCATCTGCTTTTTGCCCTATTTCAGCTATAAGATGGAGACATTAAGTAAACTTCTATATATCCTTTCTAACAGTCACTTATTTTTGACTGGAAGGCAGTGCACTTCTGGGTATCATACATTCATTGCCAGGGTTGAGTACTATCTAGTGGGCGGGGTGGGGTGTCCTTTGCTCATCACTGCATGTCTGTCATTCTTAAAGTTTCATAGTGTGTTGAAAATGTCAGCTTTCCCTTGGTAGGAAAACCTTTCTTATTGGACATTTAGGAATTTTTTAGATTTTTATGATATGAATAGAGTAATGTTGTACCTTTAAAAATAAGTATTATTTTGACCAATGCCTTTGAAGGACCTTTTAAATTATAGGCACGTTAATCATACATACCAGGAGTAATGAATTTTAGTGAGTAAAATTCATTAAATTTTATTTATAAAGTGAATAAATATACACATTTATTTATTTATTTGTTTAGAGATTTATTTATGCATACAGAGCTGGGGTACAGGCAGAGGTGCAGGGGCAGTGAGAAGATTCACCAGAGACAAAGTGGGGAGCAGAAAAGGCTTACTGATGAAGTATGCTGTGCCAGGTGGGTCACATCTGGGGCCACACTGAAGTGGCTTTAACTTCTTAATACTGTGCTTTAATCCGCTGCACCACCAGGGAGGGCTGTGTTCTATCTTTTGACCCAGCAATTTGACTGGTAGGAATTGATCCTATGATACAAAAGCACCCTCAAAAGCATCCACTGTGGAAGCACTGTTTATATAAAAGCAAAAGACCCAAAATAACCCCAACATGGGCCAGTGGAGCTAGTGAAATTATGATCAACCCATCAAATGGAATACTTCTTCTTATATATATTTTTCACATAGAAGAAATGGGTTGTATAGGCCAGAGGTATGGGGGTGGGGGACAATGAGAGGGTTCACCAGAGACGGAGTGGCGAGCAGAACAGGTGGATCTACTGAAATCTGCTGAAGGGAGCAGTGGGTGAGACAGGGGAGGTCTGTCTCGCTTTGTGGATCACCTCTGTGGCTGGGGATTGAACGCACGCAGAAGTGGCTCAGCTTGTTTTGCAGTGCTGGGCTTTAACCTGCTGGGCCACCAGGGAGGGCTCTTAGCATAATTATTAAACATTTACAGATTTCCTTTTTCCAGTTTTTTCACCCCATCAAATAATTTTTATTGGTATCAGTTCTTATTACATTTTAGAATAATTTACTAGCTATGAGTAATAATTCACAATTCATAATAAATATTTACTAATTAGATTTTCTTACTAATTTTGAAGATTAGAGCTTTGGTGTTTTTTATTTTTCTTTTGAACTCACTTCTACATATTCCTAGATAGTGTATTGAGATTTTGTATGAAATTTTGTCTGTTTGAGATGATTCATTAGTTTTTAGGCATCAGATATTTTGTCATGTGCAGTCCAGTTATGGTGTACTTAATTTTGCTGTTAATCTTTCCATACTAAATAAAGGATGGCTGTTCTATTTCTCAACTAATCCGAGAGAGACATTTTGTCTTTGATAGTATAGGACTGCTAAGCACCATTGTCATATTCATTGAGCCTAGTTTTTTTCTTTTTTAAAATTTCTTTCATATTTCACTCTAAAGGTACTGGCCAGGATGTTGACCTCTTTTAATTTTAGGTTTCCTGTTTCAGTAATGACATTTTAAAATGCAGAATATAACTTACCCATCTTTTGGATAGTTCTAGTTGGTAGTACCTGCCATGCAGGTAGCGCCTGTGAAGTATAACAAGGCATTGTGGGGGTCAGAGATAATACGTCTTCACTCTGCCTTCAACCAGACTTCATCTTGCTTAAACTGACTGCTAAATTGTACTAACTGTACTCTCAAGGGCTTGGCATGGTTGAAAAAACTATGTTTCTGTAAGTTATTTGCTTAAGCTGTATTTCCAGGCATGAATTTACTGGACTAGACAATTGTATTGCTATTATGGAGTTGTTTAGTGCTGACTATAAAAAGAACTGAGCCAATTTATAATGCTATCAGTGGTGGATAAGCACCTCAGTATTAGTATATTTTCTTTGGAGTTAGGTTTTACTATTTTTTAAAAGATTACTTAATTAACAAGAAGTCTTGTATAGTTGGCTTTTATTTGTATTTCATTTGCTTTTTGTAGAAA
>NW_004567106.1:63866554-63949564 GCF_000260355.1 Condylura cristata | reverse complement strand
TTTTTTTTTTAAGATTTATTTACTTATGCATACAACAACTGTGGTGTAGGCCAGAGGTGTGGGAAGTGAGAGGATTCACCAGAGACAGCGGGGGGAGCAGAACAGATGGATATACTGAAACCCACTGCCATGGGGAGCTATGGGGAGACAGGGGAGGTCTGCTGTGCCCTATGGATCAGCTCCCTGGCTGGGGATTGAACTGGTGCTACAGTGGCTGGCTGTTGCTTGATGACTGAGCCACCAGAGAGACCCTATTTTGTTTTTTAAAACAAAGTTAGTTTTTTAAAATGAAGATAGATTATTAACATAATGAAAGTGTGTTCCTTGAAGGGAAGTCAGAAAGAATATTGTTGTACTCTACTCTTAAAACAGAGGTGTTCTTTTTTTGTCTTAATTCCTCTAGGCTCTGAATAATATAAAATGCTATTTATGACAGACTTTTAGTCTGTCTCTGTGAGTCTGCTCTCTTCCGTCAATTAAAAGACTTAACTTTTTAATTCTTTGCATAGTTAACAGTGCCATAGTATATATTTAGCAGTGAAGCGAATAGAAAAAATTACTTTGGTCATATTTTAATAGTTTTTTTTATTATTCCTTTTTGTTTACAACAAATATTATTAATAAAACCCTATTTTTTCCTTACTGGTTTTGAATATGCCTTTTAAGATTACAAGTAACTGACTTAAGAGAAATCTTCAGAAATCTTTGAAGTTAGGCATGTTGCCCGTCATTTATCTGAAAATAAGGACCAGTTAATTAGGAGGTTGAATGAATATTTTTACTTTCCCGTGGGTGACACTTTCAGGACATTTATTCTAACCTCCAAATCAATGATGCTATTGAAACCTGATTCCTGAGGTAGGGTAATCTTACTTACTTACTTATTTACTTACTTACTTATCTATCTATTTATTTTTAATATTAATAGCATAAGAAGTATTTGCATCAACTTTTAAAGGATTTGTACTTTAACTTGTTCTGTTTAGAGTTTTTTATAATTTGTAAGGTGATACTTGTGTTTCTTTCCCCTCTAATTCTTTTTGAGCCAATCCTGGCTAGTTTGCAAGTGTTGCTTAAGATACTTTAGATGATTTCTGCTAGACTTACTTGTAGTGAGAAAAACATTTATTGGTTTATAGTCAAGATCTCCTTTGGTTTCTGCCATAGATGGGGATACTGCCTTGAAGGCACTAGGCCTGTGCGATCGTTAGGGCACAGTTCTGAGTGATGTGTTGTGTACGTGGAGCTGAAAATGTAATGAGAAAGTAAAGAAAGTGTCACTCAATAGTTAATTTCTCTGATTTTTCTTCTCTAAACATAATTTTATCTGATTCCTATAAAGTTAGTCTCTAATATCATCCTTTCATAGGAAAATGTTAGGATTTTTAAGCATGTGTAACAGCTTGCAAAATAATTGCAAAATATTATATAATTTAGTAATATGTCTTAAGGAATAACAACTTTAAAGAGTTTCTTACAAGTTCCAAGTTTTTTCACTAGTTGAGTGGTCTCTGGATTTGTAAACAATGGGGACTTTTTAAAAAAGTAAGTTTTTATTGAAGTCACACTGGTCTATACCATTGTATTGGTTTCAGCATTATACAGCATTATAACTTGACATCTGCATCATACTGTATCATAGTTTTGTCCTAACTAGACTGGTGCTGACTCCTGGTGCCTATTTTGGGCACAGAGACTTTCTGTCAACCTCAATCCCTTTTCTCTTACCACTCCACTCACTGTAAAGGCTTACTGTAATTTAAGATAACCGTCCTTAAATATTTCAAGATTTAGAGTTCTAGGACATGCACTTGAGGAGTTGTCTTGCTTCACTCCTTTACACTGGATACTTTGCTTGCCTCCAGGTCTTCTATCTCGTTCACTGTTAGAACCAAAGTCCATAGAGTAGATGTAGTTGTCAAGGCTCCACAGGCATGAAGTGGTAATAAAGAGAATTTGTTTATCACTTTTGAAAAACATAATTCGAGGTATAAGATATAAAGTCCATACAATGAAATACATAAATTTTCGGTGAGTTTTCAGTTAAGTTTTGACATTTGCTCGCACTCCTGTAACTTACATCCCTGTAAGATATTTAACATTCCAGTAATCCCCCCAAAATTCCCTCATGTGCCTTTTTAATCATATCCCTCCAGAGCCAGTTTCCCTTCTGAGCCTTTGTCAGTGTTTAGTTTTGCTGGTTAATTGAATTTTATATATGAATGGAATAATTTTGTGACTGACTTCTATTTATTATACTGTTTCTAAGGTTTGTTCTTGTATCTATCAGCAGTTCCTTATTGTCACTGAGTAGTAGTATACTATTCCATTCACATGTTGGTGGACATTTGAGTTTTCACTTAGGCTATTGTGAATACAGCTACCTATAAATATTCAGATATAATCCTTTTAATGGACATACCTAAATTTTTCTTGGGTAAAGTTCTAGAATTGAAATTGCTACACTATAGTGAGATTATACTGTAGCTGTGTGATTTGTAGTATGTAGCCTGGAATCAGAATTTAGGAGGTGACAAAATCTCAGTGCTTGGGTGACACTTAGGTTTGTATGAGAAAGAAGAAGAGGCTACCTTTTTAGCATTTCTAAAAGGACCTTAAGTCCAGAGTAACTAGGAACATTTTAAACTTTTGTTTCCTGGATGCATTTGTTTCAAATTGGTCCTGTAGGTCAGTCCTTAAGAACCTTTAAAATACATGTATCTTTCTATTTTTGCTCCCTGAATTGAAAATACTACAATGTGAGGCAACTCCTCCCTCACATTGGCACTCTGCACAAGTATGGTAGAGAAGTAATGAATTAGCATGTACATCAGTCTCTGCTTTGATTTTGTGATGATTTGATTTTATCTTACTAATAATACTTTTATCAGACTTAGCCTTTACGTTTTTTAAACTACTGTCCTGAGAGAGCATTAAGCTAACAGGAAACAAGTTGATCTAGTTCATATGTTCACTTTTTTTCATCGCATTATCTGTTTTTGTCAATTATACTTAATTTTTGATTAACTTAAAATCATTTTCCCATATAAAAGTTGGAAAATGAGAAGGAACAAATATTCCACTGAGGTGGACAAGCTCTGCTTTCTGTATCACTCTGTTATGTATCTCCCCCTCCCCTAATCTAGTTATGAGAACTTTACTTTGCTATACTTGCCTATGGTACAGTGTTGAACACAGTTGATAGAATCTTTGTACTTAAAGGAATCAAAGTTCAGTAGCAAAGTTATTTTTTAAAAATTGCTATTATAAAACAGGCTCTTTTCTAGAGATTAAACACTATTACCAGCATAAATATAAAATCTTAAAATGGTTTTGTGTATATAAGTATTATGTGTATGTGTGTGTGTGTGTAATTATATATATATAAAATATGTGGCTTTTTATTTATATATTTTTTTAAAGATTATTCATGCATACAGAATTAGGGTACAGGCCAGAGGTGCAGGGGGTGAGCGGATTCACCAAAGACAGAGTGGGGAGCAGAACAGGCAGATTGACAAAGCACACTGCTGAGAGGAAAAGCAGCCAAGACAGGAGAGGTCTGCTGTGCCATGTGGGTCATGGGGGGCTGGGGGGTGGTGGGGGAATGAATGCACACTGAGGTGGCTGAGGCTAGCTTGCAGAGCTGCCCTTTAGCCTGCTGCGCCACCAGGGAGAGCCCTGTGATTTCTTATTAAATGTAAAATCTGTTATACAAATACAAGCCTGCACTTTGCTTTCTGCATTCAGTTTACTTCAACCATAGTCTTTCAAATTTGTTGTGTGGTTGGTTGCCTTTTTTTTTTAATTAATATACCATGATTTAGCCATTTCCAATTGATGGCCATTTAGGTTTCCATTTTTCTCAATAATGTGCTGCATCTGGTTGTACTTGCCTCCTTATTAAAATGTGTATCGATTTCTTAAAGAATATAGAAAAGTGAAATTAGTAGATAATAGAGAGTATGTGGTTACCCTGAAATTCTACCATTCATGTTGTTCTTCAGACCTTATTGCAGATTCTCATATCACTCATCTCGCAATGGCATGTCATTATTGTTTAATATTTTATTTTGTCCTCATTAAATCTGGCAAAGTAGGCCATTAGTTTGCACAGAAAATATGATTTAATTTTCATATATTTTGCCATATTTGTTCCTCACCGTGCCTTTAATCTCTTATCTTTCCCGGAGAGTTTTCTTTCTTCCTGAAGAGTTTTTACAAGTTCCTTAGTGTGTATTCTCTCTTCTTGGTAAATGGGTATTTTTGTTCATTTGTTTTAATTTTTAATTTAAATTCACTCTTTTGTTAATGTTTTTATCATCGGAAGTTTTTATGCATACATGAAAGTACATCAAAGAATGTTGTGACATTCATCTATTTCCATCCTTCATTTTCCACTGTGACTATGGATATTTTGCTATTCTAGTTTCATATCTTTCTCATTCTAGAATTCCTTTGCTATTGGAATGTCATATCATAGAGTCTGAATAATTCAGAATGTATCTGTTTTAGAAAAAGCTTTAAAAAGTATTGTTATCATGCTTAAGCAATAACTCCTTATTATCTAATTCACAGTCCATGTGGAAGTCTTGATTTTCACAGAAAAGGTCTTTGTAGATTCATTGTTAAAGATTATTGTTTTTGAGGTGCAGTTGTAGTTTGACACTAATTTTCTCTGAGTCTCTTGAATATTTGTTTTTTCCTCTGGTTTCAGTTGTTGCTGTTGAGAATTCTGCTGTTAACGCAGGTTATCATTCCCTTGGGTGAAGGATCCTTTTTAAATGTCTGCTTTGAAGATGATTGTTGCCTTCAGTGTTTGGCAGTTTTACTATCTTGTCTGGGTGTGGGTTTGTTGATCCCACTTGAGAGTATGTTGTGCTTTCTAGATCTGGGGAGTATTTTTAGCCAATTCTGGGAAATTTGCCACTTCTATCTTTTTTCTTTTTAAGACTTAAAGACAATTAGAAATATACCCAGAAACATACAAAGCACTTGTATATGTAAAATATGGGTACAGTCTAATTATAAAGCAAATATCTTTTTAACTATTTTTCAGGTCAAAAATAGAATATTTTTCCTTTTTCTCTGTTCTTTGGATTGCATTATCTTTTCTGTCTCTCCTGTTTCATCATTCCATTCTTTTGGCAGCTGAAATGTACCTTTGAGCCCTCTACTCAATTTCTAATTTCAGTCATTGTACTTGCAACTGCAGCATCTCCATATAGTTATTTTAATAATAGCTGATCTACTTCACTGGTATTCTCTATTTGATGTGTGACATTATCATACATTATTGCTTTAATTTTTTCTTCTTCTTTGACCGAGCTTACAATAACTGCTTTGAAGTCTTTGTTCAGTCCAACATCTGCTTATCGTTACAGATAGCCTTTTCCTCCTCCCTACAGCCCCTTGGTATATGGGTTATTCCTGTTTCTTTGCATGGCTTGTCATCCTTTTGTTGAGAATTGGGCATTTTATGTAATACAATTCTGGGTAGTGAGCCCTCCTGCCACCCCTCCCAAGGCTTGCTATTAGCTTGTTTGCTTAGTGACTGGTGGATTATTTTAGTGAAGTGTATTTCTGTCATTCAGTGTTAAGCATCTGGTATTGCTCCTTGGAGTTGCAGATTTGGGAATGCCCATATGTTTGTTGGGTGAGTGTGTTTTGGCAGGGCTGCCTTTCATTGTCTCTTTCCTTGACCACACCCAGATGTTAAGCTCCACAAAGTGCCAGCTGACTGGTCTTGTATTTCCAATAATGCCCTAGGATATAAATTGCTTCTTGGTTTGCCCAAACAACGTTAAACCCATTTGAGGGATAATTCTTGAGTTTTTGAAACTAGCTCTGGAGGGTCCATCTTTGCCATCTGTATTTCCTGATTCTTGTTATTGATTGCCCACAAACTAGCTAGCTTATAGTTTAACCTTTATCTTGAATCTCTTCTCACTTGCTTTTCACCATAGTCTTCTCGCTTTTGAAATTGTCCTTAAGTTTAAACTTCACACTTGTTTGTAAATAAATTCAGTTTCTTGGAGGAGATTCAGAGCTGTCTGTTTAAGGGCTTCTTCCCCATTCTGGCAAAAATCTCTGGCTCTGGATCCAGCCAGTAATGGGACGGTGATCCATTTTTTTCTGTGCGGTGCCCCACTGTACTAGCAGAGCACTTCTTGGAGGGCCGTTTATATAGTAGCATCAGGTTTTGGCTTTCCTGTGCGGGACCTCTGCCTGACAAAGCTGGGTGAGGGTATTTTGGGCTCTTATTTTCAAATTGCAGTGGTGATGTAGGGCCTCTTTTTCATGAGTGGCAGTTGAGTGGAAGAGAGGAGCCCCCACTTACCTGTAACCTATTTTCAGCATCAGGTAGTGTTGGGCAGGGCAGTAAATACCGATCTATTTTGCCTTTCCTGGGGCTAGAGCTCTGGACTGGTAGCTGTGGTGACAGGGTCCCCTCTCTGCCTGCCTGTCCAAGTCTATGGGGGATCAAACTCAGGTTGTAGTGATAGTGCTGATGAGACTTACCCCCTAGGCCACCAGTGAGGCCTTTGGTGGGGGTGGGGAGGTTACTTTCTGTTGGAAAAACATTCAGTTCATTTATTTCTATCCATGTCTATTCCTTCTACAAAAGTACTTTGGGGACATGTTATAGTGTCCCCAACAACTTGTATACTGGTTTTGTTGCGGGAAAAGGATGTCCTGAACAAACTCCACAAATAGATTTTATGAACCAACCCTCATCCCAGACCAAAGAGATCCAAGACAAGGACTGCAAATCCCAGAATATCATCATCACTGAAGGGAGGACTGCTGGGAACTGAGGGTGGAGTCCGGCAGCCAGGCTTAGTATATAATCAGACATTTGGGGCAGGGGGGCCCTTGGTTTATCGCTGACTTTCAGTATGCTATTAGGGTTCCAGCTCAGCGGAACTACTAGGACACGTTCACCATTTTATCTCTCTTTTCTCCCTTAGTTATTCATTTTTTCATTTCCCCTATTTTGGTAAGTAAAACCTTTATTATTCTTTTTGTGTGTACTTGTGGTTGAGTCACATTATGAGTCTCTTTTAAGCACAATGGTAAGGACCCACAGTCAGGTCCTTCCATTTGATTGGGGTTGCCCTGTAACAGTGTGAATACACGGATTATTAGAGAAACATGGATTTCATAGTTAACAAAACACTAAGTAAAATACGATTTATATGGTATTGTTTTTATATTACATCTTTTTTTAATGTTAACTTATAACTGCATGTGTGTGTGTAGAATTGAATGTGTGGTTTTTTTTTTTTTTTTACGATTTATTTATTTATTCATACAGAAGCTCAGGGGCGGCGAGAGGCTTCACCAGGGTGGGGAGCAGAACAGGCAGATCTACGAAGTACACTGCTGAGGGGAGCAGCGGGTGGGTCAGGAGAGGTCTGCTGGGCCATGTGGTCACCTCCGGGGCAGGCGGGAATCGAACTCATGCGGAAGTGGCTTTAGCTTCTCAGTGCTGTACTTTAACCCGATGTGCCACCAGGGAGGGTCTTGAATGTGTGGTTTTTATGGAGGCTTAAAATGCTGTTTCAAATAGCAAAGTAAGTGTGTATTTCATATCTGTAAACAGCTTTCCAACATAGTGTATAATTTTGGTCATGTGGTATATTCAAGATTGTGATTTCTATGTATTGTTGAGTAGAGTTGCATCATATACACACATATAACTTAATCACAAATTCAGCAATGAGATTGGCAAACAAAAAAAATAATGTATCAACTTTCATTCCTTTAATGGCTGAAAAGTATCCTACTGTATGTATATACTTACTTTGTTTAGCAATTCATCTGCTTTGGCTTTGTCCAAATTAGCATTTCATCTATTTCCATTTTGACTGTGGTGATTAATGCTGTGAACACTGTGTACAAAGCGTCTGTTTAAAGTCTTTCAACTCTGGGTATTTAAATAGGAGTGGGCTGGATTATGTATGAATTCTATGTTTAACTTTTTGAGGAACCATCAAACTTCCACTGTCACTGTAGTGCTTTATATTTTATAATATATTTTTATGTAAATCTTTTGATTAGGTTTTAGAAACAGGCATGCATGCAGCATTTTAAAGGTTGATGAGGAACTTCTACCTTTGTATTGACTCTATATGATTTTACTTTTGTGCCTGGTGTGTGAGATTTGGGGTGGTTTAGGAATGTTATTGTGCATGTCAGATTTTATTCTATGTTGTATTAGTTGTAGGTGATACAGAGAAAAAAAATCTCAGATAAAGAGCCATTTCCTGTAGAAATTTTGGGAAAATAGTAGTAGTATTTATACTTTTCAGACATTTGTACCCATATGCCAAGGATATACAGCTGTGATTTCTTGGAAAGGGCATGGATTTTGAAGTTGGAAATTTTATTTTTGAATATATCTAATATTTAAAGACTGGGTCACTGTTGAGCCTCAATTTCATCTTTAATAGAGGGGATATAATATGTTCTTAACTAAGTCATTGAGAACTAGGTAACTTATATGAAAATCAACTTTTTGGGGGGCAAAATGAATTATTGAATCAAAAACCAATCGACTCTGTCTTAAGGACCCCCCCACCCCCCAGCCTATCTAGAAAGTATGGACCTTACTTTTTCATTTAAAAACACCTTTTATTTCTGTACTTATAAACCCTAAAGGTTTGTAAAAGCCTTAAAAGTGTTGTAAACTTTATTGTTCCAGTACATTCTGTTTCACTTTTATTTAGTATTAGTTGACTGGCTTATGAAATAAAATTATTCATCTAAGAATGAAAATTTGAATGAGGGTGTTTGGAGAGGAGATAATTTATTTCAAACTTTTTTTTTTAAGATTTATTTATTTATTCATACAGAACTGGGGTACAGGTCAGAGATGCGGAGGGTGAGAGGATTCACCAGGGACAGAATGGGGAGCAGAACAGGCAGATTGCCGAAGTACACTGCTGAGGGGAGCAGAGGGCGGGTCAGGAGAGGTCTGCCTCGCTATGTGGATCTCCTCTTGGCAGGCGGGGATCGAACTCATGCGGAAGTGGCTTAAGCTTCTTAGTGCTGTGCTTTAACCCGCTGCGCCACCAGGGAGGGTCTATTTCAAAACATTTTAAAAACTTTGTTCTGTGGGTTATATAAAGGAAATTTCTGGGTCCATGAAATACTGTTAAATTTGTGTTGTCACATTTTTCAGACAAGTGAAATGCATTCTTGACCTTTTGAGTGACTTATTCAAGATTACGTGTGTCCTTGGTAGAAGAAATGAGGCAGAAGTCAGTTCTCCTACCTGTTATTTCAGTGTTCTACCCCTTAGTCTTTCCTTCTACATTTTACTAGTTGTTTGATTACATTTGACAGCTGGCTTGCCTGGTTTCTCTCCATGGTGCTAAAAGTGCACAAAATGCATTTGCTTTTTGTATTAAGGGACTACTTGCTGTTTGTCTGTGCTCTTCCCTTTAAGCTAGAAGGTAATTACCCCTGAAGACCTTTTTTTTTTTTTAAATCATTATTATTATTAAAAGAAGCAATCAAAAAGCAAAACCTCAACAAGATGAAAATAATATCTCCTTTTTTCAAAAAAGATTTAGTCATATGGATTACAAAAATATGTTCCAACAGGTTAGGTAATACATATTTTTTAAAATAAAATTAGTTGTTTCCTCTTATATTCATTTTGCCTTTTGTGATAGAACATTTTGATGTGTAAATTTTAATGTGCCTTATTTTCCTAGAGGAATATTATGTATGGTTTATGTATTTATGTAATAGTAATTGTAAATCAGTGTTTGTTTACATCTTGCTTTTAAAAATTAAAAATATGATATCTAAAGAAACACACAGAGAGACCTAATAACTATCATAATTTATGATTTCCTAACTAGTGGGCACTTTGTTAGCAGTTTTCTACACTCCTGAGCAGTTCTGTGAGCATTTAGCAAAGTACTTGAGAGTGAGATGATTGAGTGTATCTATGCAGGATAGACTCGTGTAGGTGGCATGAAGTAGTGGTGACTTCTTGTGGTGAATCAAGGCTGCACCATTTTGCAGTTGTGAAACTTGAGGCAGGGTAGTTTTTGTGATCCCATTTCTTCTTTGTGAAGAGAAATGTAGATTTTATCTTATCATTTAGTGTTTTTCCCTATCTCCTTTGTAGGTAGACTAGGTGCTTTGACTAATGGGAAAAGTATTTATTTACTAAGTAAAGGTTGGTCATCTTCTGTTGTAATCATTTGCAATTCTTCTGTTAACTATTCATAGTCTGTTTTTCATTTGAATTAGTTGCCTTTTTGAATTGTTTTGTTTTTACATACATATTCTGGACATACTGTACTACTATATATCTATAAATATCTCTTATTTTGCTGCTTGCCTCTAATTTTGTTCTTTCCCCAATGCTAACTCAATCTTTTCTTTCTTTTAAGACTTTCTCAGTTTCTGTTTCTGCTTGGGATCTTCTGTATTCCAAGATTTAAAAAAAAAAATCTGTTTTTCTCCACCAGTTCAATAGTTTATCTCAATGTATAGCTCTCTAGACAGATCATTTGGGATTTATTTTGATTGAATGTGAGACATACATGGTTTTTTCTTGTTATTTTTGAATTTTTTTTCCTATTAAAGTTATTTCATGGTAATACACCTCTTTTTTCTTAAAGTAGATAACTCCAGTATCCTGTAAATGCCCATAAATTAGTCATATCTTATTGATTTGTAATGTTTCACCAAATACTAACATCTTATAAATTCATGAATCTCTTTCTAGATTAAAAAATTTAGCTTCTTTAATCTTTAACCTATTTTTATATTTACCGCAAATTATTTAAATTACTGTAGCTTTGTAATACATTCCAGTAGTGTTGGTGGGCAGACTAAGGGGTACCCTGGGGCCCCAAAACTTTCTTCTGTAAAAGGGTCTGGCCATCTGTGCACAAGGACAAAACACACCTGGTGTGAAGGAACTTCAGTGGGTTAGTGTGCATAAAGAGGAAAGATGATAGCTCCTCAGGGACATACCCAAAGGTACCTACCCCCTTGTGGGTATGGGAGTGGCCTGAAGTGGGACTGCTGAAGCCTGCAAGGTTGCCACAAGTCTAAGGTACTTTCTGGTTGGGAACCAAAGAAAGGAGGCGAAAGGGAGAAGGAGTTTGGGACAAGAGGAGCAAAATCAAATTTCACATCAGAGTAACAGCGTCCATTGCTGGGCATCCCACTTGTCTCTCAGCCACGTCTCCTCCGAGTCTCCTCAGTTCCCGGTGCTAGTCCAGAACCAAGAAGCAAGTGTCTTGTGTCCACGCGTCTCTTCTACATGGTCTCTTCTTGTGCTCTCTCCAGTGCTGCCTCCTAGTGGCTGCCCCCTCTTACTGCTGCCCTCTGTGTGTGGGAGCTTCCCCTGGCTACTCAGTCTGCCCTGATTGGGTGCTGCCAGACACATGGGACCTCCTCTTTTTATGGAGATACCTGTTATAGCATCTCATAGGCTAGATCCCCATGTTTCTCCTCCTAGAATTTTCAAAGTGATTGTCATTCATTTACTCTTTCCTGTAAATCTTAGAGTTAGTTTGTCAAATTAAGTAAAAATAGGAAAAATCCTCCAGTAATTTGATGGATTATATTGAGTTATATATTGGAGGCTATCATTTTTTCTGATGTAAAATGACTTCATCCTAACCTTTCAGCCATTACTTTGACTGAAATTGTTATCTAAAAAATTTCAGCTCTCTATAATTTAAAAAAAAAATTATTTAATTAAAAATTTTGCTCTCTATTTTTTTTGGCTCTTTGGCTAGACTTTTTTTGTAGTATTGCCATAAGAATATTGTATTTTTTCTTAATTTCCTAGAACTTTTCATTGATATATTAATACATATTTAACTGTAAATAATTAGGTTTCATGGAATTTTTTTTCAGCTCTAATATTTATTTTCTGTGGTAGCAAGTTTGATATTAATATGCAGTTATAGGTAACTGAGGCCTCTTTTCATTAGGTTTGTAGTGTATATTTTAACATTTTACAATGGTGTGTGTGTGTGTGTGTGTATTAGAATACTGTATTTTTTTAGTTATCTGACAGTGTCATTAACTTTTAGGGAAAAGGCAACACAGTTGAAGATGTATTTTAATGCTGAAGTTGTTTTATATTTTTTATTCTTTTAAATGTGCTGTGATTAGTGCTATGATAAGTTAGTATTTAATCTAGTAAAAAGGAAACTTTTTTTCCTATTGAATTCAAAAATTAAAAACACCAAGCCTTCAATTTGAAGTGCAAAAATTGTCAGAGTTGCATTCTGATGTAGTACTCCTTTTCAAAGTCATTGGTGTGATTCTTGATTGCTGATACTTCCTTTTTGTCCAGTAGTTAATGGTTTATTTTATTTCTTTTTTCTCACGTAGGTCTTTGAAGCTCTCTGTATTAGTTCTCAGTGCTGAACTTCCTTCTCCCTTAAATTATTATAAACTTTTGCTGCTGTTTAATAAACGTGAAGATGTCTCGCAGTCCTGATGTGAAGGAAGACCCTGTGGAATGTCCTCTTTGCATGGAGCCCTTGGAGATAGATGATATCAACTTTTTCCCTTGCACCTGTGGCTACCAGATTTGCCGATTTTGTTGGCATCGAATTCGCACTGATGAAAATGGACTTTGTCCTGCATGTAGAAAGGTAAATACTTCCAAATAACATTATATATGTTTCCCCACATGTGTATGCTAGTTTTCAAAGATTCTACATACCTCAGGTGAGGTTACCTTTTTATGCATTATATATATATATATATATCTCCTTTTTTTGGCCCATTAAGCCACTTTTTTTGGAAATTTTTTAATTATATTAGTTTGTTTTTACATATTTTTGTGCATTTTTCCATCTCAGTTGCAATCCCCTTGAGTTTCCCATCACCAGATCACCCATGTGCCATCACCATAGTCCAGTGTATTTTCTTCCCTCCACTGTTTTTGATCCCATTCCCCACTCCACCCCAACAAAATGTCTCTGGTATATAGCCGTTCATCATTATCATTATTTTCTCGTCTGTTCCTTTGTATTCCTGCTATGAGAGAAACCATCTGGTATCTTTTCTTTCTGGCTTATCTCACTAAACATGATCTTTTCCAGCTCCATCCATGTACCGCAAAAGACATGTATTTCTTTTTTTTTGGTTGCTGAATAAAATTCCATTGTGTATATGTACCACATCTTTTTAATCCAGTCATCTACTTTTGCGCATTTGGGCTGTTTCCATGTTTTTCCAATTGCGAATAAAGCAGCAATAAACACGGGGGTGCAGGTATCTTTTGAATCAGTGTTTTTGTGTCTTTTGGGGGAGATACTTAGGATTGGGATTGCTGGGTCATAGGGAAGCTCCATGTTTAGGAGTTTGAGGAACCTCCAAATAGTTTTCCATAGTGGTTGTACTCATTTGCATTCCCACCAGCAGTGCAGGAGAGTTCCTTTTTCTCCACATCCTCGCCAGCATTGTTGTTGCTAGTTGTTTGAAGATGTGCCATTCTCACTGGGGTGAAATGTATCTCATTGTGTTTTTTTTTTTTTTTTTAAGATTTATTTATTTATTTATGTAGAACTGGGGTTCAGGCCAGAGATGCGGAGGGTGAGAGGATTCACCAGAGACAGAGCGGGAAGCAGAACAGGCAGATCGACGAAGTACACCGCTGAGGGGAGCCGCGGGTCTGCTGTGCCATGTGGTCACCTCCGGGGCAGGCGGGGATCGAACTCATGCGGAAGTGGCTTAAGCTTCTTAGTGCTGTGTTTTAACCCACTGAGTCACCAGGGAGGGCTGCTCATTGTGGTTTTAATTTGCATCTCCCTTATTACAAGTGATGTTAAACATTTTTTCACATATGCATTATATTTTAAAATATAAAAAAGTGGAAAGAATACTGCCTCAGGAGTATGTCAAGTCTTGGCTGTTTTATTTTTAACTATGTAATCTCAGTAAAGTCACATAACTTTCTGGTTGCCCTTTTTCTTGTCTGAGGAGTTTAACCAAGTCAGTAAAGCTGATGGTTTAAATGGATTAGGACTAGAGAGATAATGGACTTAGATAGAATGGTTTGAAATTGGAAAAAATACATTCAACCTAAAGCTGAAACCTGCCTATTTGGCTTCCTTGCTTTAATAGCTTTGAAATCAGTTAGAAATTGTTTCCTCATCATCTGTGTTCTGAAAAAGTAAGCATTATATGTGATTGGTATTATTTGCATCCCAAATTATTTATTGGGTTTTTTGGGGGAAAAAATAACACATTGGGTCTTCCTGGTGACACAGCGGGTTAAAGCACAGCACTAAGAAGTTAAAGCCACTTAGTATGAGTTCGATCCCTGGCCCCAGGGCTGATCCACATGGCGCGGGCAGACCTCTCTCCTAACCTGCCTGCTGTTCCCCTCAGCAGTGTGCTTCGATGATCTGCCTCTTCTGCTCCCCACTCTGTCTCTGGTGAAGCCTCTCACTGCCCCTGCACCTCTGGCCTGTACCCCACCTCTGTATGCAAAAATAAACAAATCTTTTTTTAAAAATGACACATTTTTGCTTGGAAGAGATAGGAAAAAATACATTATAATTTTTCAGACAACCCAGTGAATATATTGATTCTCTCAGATATCTTTGTGGTAGAAGTGTCTGTGGAAAAAAGCTACCATGAGATTCCTCTATTAGAGTTCTGAAATTCATTTTGGAATAATTTCCTCTTTATGGCACTTTATCCTATAAATTTCTGTTGCTTCAGTATCTTCAGATTTGTCTATCTGCTGCATTCTGTCCCATTTGTTCACTGTGATTGTAGGGCATTGCTGAGGAGTCCACTAAGTAAGCTAGAAGAGCAAAAAGCTGTGGCAGCTGCCTTGGATTTCATCTTTTTCTTTTCTGTCAGAGATCACAGTCCTGGTGTTCGCTGACTCTTGTTCAGTGCCTGAAAACAGTCATTTCATGTATTTTGTCTAGTTTTTAGTTGTTTATGCTGGTTTCTCTAGTCTGTTATGGCTGGAAGAGAAAGTGTTTAAAAAAACTTTACATTTTATAATAATGTAATTGTGAATAGTGACTTAACCGAAAACTGTTGGAAAGTTAGAAAGGGGATTTGGGTTGTGTGGTCAGGTTGCCAGAAGAAAAGCTAAATCTTTACTTTTTATAATATAATAATACATAAAAAAAAAGTAACAAATTATTGGCAAAAGAATCATCTAAGAGTAAACATGATTATTTCTAGGACAGGAGTTAATATGGGAGAAGAAGGGACTGAAGCTGCCTTTTCCTTCTAATAAATCACGTAGAACCATTTGGAAACAAAAATATTGGTGAAAGTGGGGGGTAAAGGTAGATATAGTGGACAAATGGAAATCATGGGAAAGAATGTATAATAGACTTCTGATATTTAACCATGATTAAATTCAAGGTCAAACATTTAAAGGGTAAAGAGTATTTCTTTCCTAAGTTGCGAATGTTTACTTTATAAAAGAACTTTGAGATATATTAAGTTGATAAAAATACCAGAGCATGCAATTCATAATGGACAAGTTTCAGACTTTATGTTTAGAATACACAATTTAAAATATAGACAACTTGAGCAAAGCATTTTTGAGTGACACACAAGCATGTGTGTGTACATGTGTACACACTTTTGTAAAAGTACATGTGTGTGTACATGCACACACTTTTGTAAAAGTAAGTTGTATGGCGCTTTAAAATACAAGTGTAGTGGTCACAAAAATTGACAAGCCGCAATAGAAATTACCAGACATTTCCAAAAAGGAGGATTCGGTTGTGTGTGTTAGTTGTTTTTAAAACCTGATTGGAGTTAATAGAGTTTCTTGAATCTGTATTGGTGAGATTTTTTAGATGTGGAAAAGATTTAGCTATTAGCTTTCAACTGCTGGCTTTAGTCTCTTTCCTTTCCTTCTGTGATCTGATTAAATATATTTCTCTGTCTTCCATGTCTCTTAACCTGTTTTGGTGTTTTGTGGATGTTTCCTTAGTGCATAATGGATGATTTCTTCTAATTCTCTCACATTGGATTTTTTTCTCCTGGTCCTTTCTGCTGCTGCATATATCCAGAGCTTTTGCATTTTGTTTTGTGTTTACCATTTCAAGAAGTAACATTTGTTCTTTTTTCATAATTGATGCATTATTTTAAAAATAAGTTCTTATGCCCTGCAGATATTTTCACGTTTGTTTAAGAAGATAATATTGTTTTAAGATCTGTATCTAATAATTCCAGTTACTGAAGCCTATGAGGAATGCTTCTTCTGGTGCTTGTTCTTTATTTGCTTGATTATCTATGCCTGTTACGCAACACTTGTCATTAAGGGTATTATTTGTAGGCCCAAGGTGGATTTACCCTCCTCTGGACAGGCTCTGATGAGGTTTCTAGTGGGTCCAGTAAGCATTACCATGAGAGATGCCTCAAGTGTAAGATGCAAATGTTCTTTAGGATTGGCTTCCACAACTTCTCAAGGATGTTTTTCTTCTATTCCTTCTTGATTTTTTCCCTACCTCGTTAATTCTCTATAGTTTGTTGTTATCCTGAGACTAACAGAGGGTGAGCTTAGTCTCTGCTTAACATGGGGTTGGTCTGCCCAAAGACTCTCTACCTTAGGTTATCCTTGGTCTTTGACTGCTATCCCTCCTTACATTTGTGGTCACTTAGATTTTCCACTTAACTCTTTAGAATTTTATTTTTATCCAAAAATTAATGTGGGACTTCCTCCAGTGCATATCATTGTTTTTTTTTTTTTTTAAAGATGTTGGTTTTTTAAATAAGTTTTTTTGTAATGCAAGAGGGTTAATTAGCTTATCATAATGGAAATCAGAAGCCCTCAAAATAGTACAGTACAATTAGATGTTAACAGCAAAAGGTTTAAGGAGAAACTACCCACCTGTAAAATAAAAATTATAGTCCTCTGCAATTATTGAGTAAAAAAGGAAATTAAAATTACTTAAATTCAATAATTATAACACTGTTTCTGAGAATCACTGGAATGAGACCAATAATGTATTTAGAGGAAAGGTTAAAGCTGTAAATGCATTTATTTGAAGATGAAGAACAAAAATAAATGAACTTTTCCCCAAGTTAACAAACCAAAGTTAAGGAAAAAACAAACATTGTGACAGTGGATATGGAGATGAAATGTATTTTAGTGAAATAGGGAAAAAGTAGATATCCTGAAAATGTTAGAGCAATTCTCTGAAAAGATCAGCAAACTCTTTGCAAGTCTCATCAGAAAACACACACACACACACACACACACACACACACGGAATAAACATGGGAGCTTAAGTGCACATATAAAAACATTAGATACTATAAACTCTGTTAATCAGTTGTTTGGCAATGACCAAATTAACACAATTGAAATGTTTTCCACTTTAAATTTGTAAAACATTAAAGTACCTCTGCAGGTACTCTATCTTTAGTTTGATATATAAAACACAATAGTGTGTTTAAAAACAATTTCTACTTGTAAGTTTCAATTTGAATCTGTATTTATTTAGAAAATTATGGTTGACATGTGTTTCAGTCAAAAAAGCTATTTTTCTATATGTGCATTTTTAATATTACTATTAACTAGCTATGTGGGTCTTATTTTATGCAGTTATATTTCTTCACCTACCATTTTTAGTCTACCTCCCTTCCTCATGTCATTGTATTACTTTGTTAATTTTCTGTCATTAGGCTTAGAGAGTAGGAATTTGTGTGGTGTGTGAGCAGTGGAGGCTATGTTGTAGAATGTATACTTAACCAGTGTTTTATGAAGGCTAATTTGCTGTTGTGTTTAGCGTCAGTATGTTTCAAATATAAAACATACTTGAAAACTTTATTTAATTCTCCCTAATGTCGGAGATGCAGCTTCATAAATTTGATAAGATTAAAAAAGCTAGTATTATAACTTATTTTAAGTTAAAGAAACAATACCTTAAAAGGTACTTGGTGAGTAAATCATGAAGAATTAGTCTCATTATTCTCCTGCATTAATACCTTTTGTTAATGTAACAATAGAACATATCTTCCAATAAAGTTGACATTGAAGCCTGTTAGAACTGTGTTATCCTAGAATAGAAGACAGAATAGCAAAATAAAAGATAACCATGGTGTTGCATCTCTAATATACTTAACGAGAGTTCTTATTATGGTGCTTGTCATTCTTCATCAGTTTGTGTGTGCGTCTCTGTGTGTGTATTCATTTATTTCTGGCTTTTATTTTACTTTGTGTCATCTTTTGTCAGGATTTTACAGTGTCAGAGAATGTAAGCAAAGAAAAATATCTTTGAGTGCTTGCCCGATGTCTCTCATGTTTTCAGAAGAGTTTGAGTTCTAGAAAAGTTTCATCACTGTTTCTCTAACTAATGAAGAACCAATTTGTCTGAGTACTTCTCCCTCCCTCCCGCCCTCTAGTCTGTTGCGGCCTGACAGGGTCTCTCACGCATGCTTGATGCTCCATTCATGTCACATGTTCCATGCATGTCACATGCTCTGCCACCTACGTTCAGTAACAACCAGACTGATACCTTGTTCTGCCCAGTCCATATCGAAGCACTTGAATATTTGTGGCAGTGTTAAGTTGTGGTACAAGTTTCCAAATGCTTATTCTCAAGTTTTGTATTTTTGTTATCATGGACCACGATTTGAAATGGAACTAGAAGTAATCCGCATGCTTGATTCATTTGGGGACTGGATTATTAGCCCATAGATGTTAGTGGAGGGCAACAGCTTTCAAATGCACTTCATGATAAGCACTCCCAAAAGAGCTATCCAGAAACCCCATAGGAGAAAAATGTTTTCCTTGTGCCAATGAAAAATGTAAGTGATAGTCAGGAAAGGTATTTTAGTTGGTTTGTATGTAGTTCATTTCATGCTTGTGCCCTTATAGCTCCAAATAGCTTCATGTGATTAAAATCACAGGGGAAGATAGATAAGATTTGGAAAGGAAGAATATAGATACAGAAAAGTGAGTGGAAGAGAAAGGTTTGAGAGGAATCATCAGAAGAAAACTGAAATGGGAAAGGAAACATCACTGATTAAGGAATTGAACTTACAATAAATTTGCAAACACTTGTTTCCCAAGTTAAAATGTTAGAATATTTTGAAATAAGATTTCAAAAAAAGAAAGAAAGAAAGAAAGAAAGAAAGTTAGCACCACCAGATCTCCCATTTCTGTAGAGTAGCATGGTAAACACTTAGCAAACACTGAGGTCCTATAATGTTTGACTAACTTTATATTTGGTACTGGAGAAAGTCCTCAGATCATGCAAAAGTCAGGTAAATTACTGAGTCAATTAAAAAAAAAGATTTGAGTTATTTATGTGTACAAGAAGTGGGGTACAGTCCAGAAGTGTGGGGCGGGGGTGGGAGGAATCACCAGAGACAGAGGGGGGCAAAACAGGCATATCTACTGAAGTATACTCTGAGGGGAGCAGTGGGTGAAACAAGAGAGGTCTGCTGTGTCCTGGGGCTCCCTGGCAGTGGCTTGCAGGTAGCTCCATAGTGCTGCGACTTAACCCCTTGTGCCACCAGGGATGCCCAAGTAAAGTGTTTTATAACCCAATCACTAATAAATCTTAATGGAATATGCCAGGTAGAACAATCAACCAAATAATTCATATTTTTTAAGGTGTAAATCAAATAAATTTTAGAGACCATGATATAACTAGTTTTTATTTTGATGGCCTAATTTCTGAGAGCACCCACTTCTTATTATGATAAACACACTCTCCCAGCTGATTGTGGGTCCCTTTTCTGGGATTTTACTGTATAGTGTTCATCATCCACTGAACATTAACTATTTTTTTTTATCAGTAGTAATAACCACTGGCTTACTGGAAGCTTATGTGTGCAATACAGTTTTAATCAGTTTTTTTTTTTTAAAGATTTTTTTTTTTTTAATTTATTCATACAGAACTCGGGTACAGGCCAGAGATGCGGAGGGTGAGAGGATTCACCAAGGACAGAGTGGGGAGCAGAACAGGCAGATCGACGAAGTACACTGCTGAGGGGAGCAGCAGGCGGGTCAGGAGAGGTCTGCCACGCCATGTGGTCACCTCCGGGGCAGGCGGGGATCGAACTCATGCGGAAGTGGCTTAAGCTTCTTAGTGCAGTGCTTTAACCCGCTGCGCCACCAGGGAGGGCCTAATCAGTTTTTTTTTAAAGATTTATTTACATGTGCATACAGAACTGGGGTACAGGGCAGAGGCACAGGGATGGTGAGAGGATTCACCAGAGACAGTGGGGAGCAGAGCAGGCATATCAACAAAATACACTGCTGACGAGAGCAGTGGGGGGGTCAGGAGAGGTCTGTCTCACCATGTGCTCACCTCTGGGGCAGGTGGGGATCGAACTCATGTGGAAGTGGCTTTAGCTTCTTAGTGCTGTGCTTTAACCCACTGTGCCACCAGGGAGGGCCTTAATCAGTTTTTAAATGCATTGTATCTTTTAACTTTCATAGAAAGTAAGTTTCTGTAACACCCATTTGTCAGAAGAGAAGACTTAGGCAGTTAGGTTACAAAACTTAGTCAAAGTCTTTCAGGGAGTAAAAAAGGAGCCAGGAGTCAAAGTCAGACATTCTGGCTCCTTAACTCTTATTCAGGACACCAGTAGCCTTGGCATTAGCAGTAGAAATAAAAATAATAAAGTAACGATGAGCACAGAATAAAATTAAAACTGGTTGCTGGTATCCATTGAAGGATTAGACAGCAGTAGTTGCTTTCTGAGGGTTATTGTATTTTTACACCCTTCATTTACAATGATCTTCATTTTATATATGATGATACTAAGGTATAGGGTTTAAGTATCTTGCCTCTGGCCACATGGCTGTTAAGTGCTGAAACCAGATTCAAACTCCTAGCCAGTGTGTATTATTACTTATTTGTCTTCTGTCTTCTTCTTCTTCTTCTTTTTTAATTGGGAATACATTAAAACTCAGCTCTTTAACTTCATTAATCTTTTCACGAATAGATTTTATTAAATACTTGCTAATTATAATAATATCTACATCCATATTTAGATGACAGAATTTATACTCTTTGCTTCTTCCGTAGTACCATAGAACCATAATTTTCCTGTAAATTGTGTGCTAGGTACTGTAGGGAATACCACAATTGTTTTGTTACTTTAGAACTTTTGGTGGCATTAAAAAAAAAAAAAGATTTATTTATTTATTTATTTATGCATACAGAACTGGGGTACAGGCCAAAGGTACAGAGGTGGTGAGAAGACTCACCAGGGACAGAGTGGGGAGCAAAACATGCCAGCTGGCCAAGTACACTGCTGAGTGGAGCAGCAGGCAAGTCAGGAGAGGTCTGCTGTGCCATGTGGATCAGCTCCGAGGCGGAGATTGAACTCATGCGGAAGTGGCTTTAGCTTCTTAGTGCTGTGCTTTAACCTGCTGCGCCGCCAGGGAGGGCCACTTTTGGTGGCATTTTATTTTTTAGCACTAACAGTTGTCTGTGCTACACTAAAAAAAGTATTTAAACAACTTGTCTGAATTATTTAGACAATAAAATAAAAAATATTTTAAACAATTGAAAGAGTTAGAATGATAATATACCATACAACCATAACTTAGAATTTGATACTTGTTATTTGTATAGTCATTTATTGAAGGCTAACTTCTTTTAATGTTTGCTTTATATTTAAAGCCATATCCAGAAGACCCAGCAGTTTACAAACCACTCTCCCAGGAAGAACTGCAAAGGATAAAGAATGAGAAGAAACAGAAACAAAATGAAAGAAAACAGAAAATATCAGAAAATCGCAAACATTTGGCTAGTGTGCGCGTTGTACAAAAAAACCTCGTCTTTGTTGTAGGTCTGTCTCAGCGTCTAGCCGACCCAGAGGTAAGTCCATTTCTTTTTTTTTTTTCAACATGGACATTTCTCTATTTGCTTATAACCGGGAAATAACCGGGGGCACTGCCCAGCCATGGGAATCCCCTGAAAACACTAAAATATAGGAGAACCTGGGAAATGAGTTTTTAATACTAAGAAATCTGTGACTGGATGTAATTTTAGGCAAGTCTCTTAGTATTTCTTGGCCTCATTTTCTTTTGTTGTAAAACTGTGATTGAACTATATTGCTAAAGTCTCCGTCAGTGCTAACTCTGTGACAAGTGTGTAATGGAGCTGTTGTTTAAGGCTCCATGTGACATGCCTACTCTGTCTTTCCTTTTTCCTCGTTGCTTTCTATGTAAGGGCCAACAGTGGCACTGCAGTCACCAGAGCCCTCTAGAGAGATTAATGACCTGTATTTTTATTCTTCCCAAGTGGTAATTCTTGGTTGTAAAATGGTTTTAAAACTGCTGCTCTACTGTTTTATTATTAATTTTAAACCTGTTGTGGGGAGGGAGGGAGAATTTGATGAAGTAAAATAATGAGCTAGCTGAAGTGAACTCTCTCCTTAACATCTTTCATTGAAGTCTTTTCCTACTTCTTTGGAAAGAACCTGCTTTCTCCACGTTTATTGCCCATGATAAAGGCTTCTGAGTTAGGCTCCTAATCTTTTCCACTTGTGATGGAGGCTTGGGGCGGTCAGGGGTCCTTAACCCTTACGAGAGTGGTTGTGCACTCCTAACTTTCCGCGATGCCCATGGATGCATATCTGCTAGTGTTAAATTTCTGAAATACCAAAAAGTGCTGACTAGATTGACAGCGAAGCAGATAGAAACTGATTGACTTCCAGAGTGTTTACTGCAGTAAGACAGAGGAATTTGGGGATCTGTTGAAGGGACTCCTTAAAAAGAACATAAGGCAATTCTTGCCATGATACCAATCAGAAGGAAGATTGCAATGAATGTCTTAGGAAGGTGGGACTTTCTGTACTCGGCTAAGTGTACCAAAGACCCTAGAAGGAAAAAATTATGTCTAAAAATAAATTTTGTAAAAATTTATTTGGAGAGAATATAGATAATTCTTGATGATGAGTTTACATCATTAAGGCAATAAAGGACTTCACAATTAGTAGAGAAAAAGATCAGGAGTTCTCTCTTATCATAGCAATAAATACGGAGCTTAAGAATTCTTGACCATCCTAGGTCAGGGGATGCTGGCATTAGTGGGCAACATGATCTTTAGGAGATCAGGGTCTTCCAAAGAGGTAGGAAAAACTTATTCAGTGGAAGACGTTAAGGAGACAGTTTACTTTAGCTCAGCCTAAGCAGCTAATTTCCCTTTTTCTAGCAAGAATGTGGGCCAGTTAAGCAGAATCCCAGATCGCCCATGTTCTTTTCCTTGAGCACTAACCACTTTTCCATCACTAGCCACTCTGTCTCCCTCTTTCAACACTGCTGTTTTTCTAACCAGTGGGCACTTGCCTCTGCAAGTTTTTTTTTTATCTGCCTTTAATTACTCCTAATCTTATTGATTAGAATCTTTCTACTTTTGCATTTCTGAAATGGCTGCTTAAGTAAACCAATGGAACTTTTACTTGATTTGAGAATGCTTCAATATGGTTGTACTTGATTTTGTTCATTATACCCTGGGTCCAGTCAGCTGTGGTACCGGCAGCATACTGAACAGTGCCTGAGGCCTGGCTGAGATGAAGCCGTGGTCTCAATCTGATGTTTGGATTGTCGGTTTCCTTACCTCTTCTTTAGAATCTGATTTGTTTTTAGTTGCTGACAAGAGATTTATTTCTACTTCAAGTAACATGACTCCAGTAACATTAATCTCAGAACTCTTACGCAGAAAGAAATTAACCTAGGTGGAACTAGTGAGAGAGAATACTTTATTATAAGTCTAAATGTACCTGGAGAAAAAAAAAAAGATCCCTTGACTGGTTAGTAACACTTCTGCAAAAGCGTCATTGCTTGATGAGAGGACAGTGATTTTTTTAAACATTGGTTTCTTTCATTTCTGTTGAAAGCCCACATTTTCAAAGTGTATTTTGTAAATAGCTTTTGTATATCAGTAAAATTCATACTAAGATATGTTGCAGATTATTTATTGATCAACAGAAAAACTATATTGGAAGACATGCTATAGTTAGCAATAATGATGGTCACCCAAGTCCTACAATTTTAAATTTGTATGACCCTAATTTATTTGCAGATTAGCCCTTCAAAAATTACTTTGTGTTAAGTCCTTTGATATTGGAAATATGATTGTTTAGCCAGTAGACTCTACTTTTAAGTTTTCAGACTAGTGGGAAGACAATTTTTGTATTTCATTTAATTTTATAAACGGGAAACTGTGCATAGGGAAGGTAAGTGACTTCCTTAATGATCATATAGCTATTTCGTAGTTTATCCACGACTAATAAGCCTCCAGTAATTAACGTGTCTGTTCCGGAGTATTTTGCTGATGAATTGGCCTGTCATTCATCTGTGTACCTAATTACCTATTGTCCATCCATGTATTATCAGTTTTTATTTTTCTCTGATATATTCGTGGGCACTTGACTGTTCCGACATTTTATATCTTTTATATCTTAGAAGTGTCATTGGACATTTATAATTTTGTCGTAGGGCCTTTTGCATTCTATGTTAGTACTGAAGCCGGCTTACTATGAAGTGAATACCTGATGTTGGATATGTGGGTACACATGGTGATGCACAGTGGGCCACCTGTTGCCGTGTGCTTTTGGCCAATTGGCTGTTGTTAGGTTTGGGCAGAATCAGAAATGTTCGACTTAATATAGCAAATTAAAATTTTTTGAACTTCCTTTTACTGGGCAGGCCATTTTTTAAAACCATAGATTATTTGCTAGTAAGTTGAGATTCAGTAGTGTTCTATACCCATGCAATTCTCTTTGTTCAGATCTAAGACACTGAAGGTTTTTAATAACCACTTACTATGTACTGCAGGCACTATGTGAGACACTTAGCATGCACCAGTAACAAGTCGTCCCTGTTTATTTACAAAATAAGCACTATACTAGAGTGCTCTGTGCTTTGGAGGTACAGAGAGCGCCTGACTTTTGGGGGTAGTTATTAGGTAGCCCTTTGCTGTTTTGGGGTAAAGTGCTCCTGGCATGGAAACTATACATCTGCTGTGGGATGAAAAAAGAACTTGATCTGCAAGTGATTTGTTTGACTGGAAAATTAGCTGCAATGGTGAGAGATGAGGCTGATGAGGTAAGTGGTAATGGGTGATAAAGGGCTTTCTAACTATGCTAAAGAGTTTGCGCTTAATCCTAAAGGCAGTAGGAAGCTATCAAGTGTTCTTAAGAACAGTGTGACATGACTAGAATTTGTACTTTGAAAATATTCTGACTGCAGTGTGACACATCACTATAATAATATGCAAATCTTACAATTTTGTGAAAATGTTGTACCCAGATACTGGTGAGAAACTTTCCATAAGGCAGTGGTGTCTTTAACTTTCTCAGATTCAATACAATCTTTTAAAATAATATATGATGACACCCAATGACTCTCATGAAAAGACTTGATAATATAATCTGTCTACATACATAACTTGGGAAAAAATAAAAGATCATTAATTATAAGTAGACTGTTTTCACATGTAAATACTTGGATAATGCTACTGTAGAACCTTGCTAAGCAAGATGTGACGCTGGCCAGTAGCTTAGTATGTCACCTGGGAACTTATTATGCAAACTCTTGGGCCTGCCTCAGAGTCAGTGGCTCCTAATGTGCATTTTAAGTAGATTCTCAAATGATTTGTACACATATACAAGTGTGTGAAGTACTGTTTTTCAGTGCATAATAAAACATTCAGATGCTCCCATCTGTTTATAGAATTACTGTAAATGTAACAGCTACAAATGCAGATTGTTACAGGTGTATGTACTGGCAACTCAGGAACCATGAAATGATTTTTCTGAAACAACTTAGTGAAATAATAAATAAAGCACTTGTAGTCTTCCTTATTTCTTTGTTTTTTGTTTTTTTTTGATTTCGTTTTTCAAATCTGTGGGAAAATACTTCATGTTTATATATAATGTGGAGTTTCTGTCTAGGTTCACCTAATTACAAACAGGCTTCTCAGTGATGTGAATGTCTTGCAAGATGTTGCAAAGTTGTGTATAGGACTACACTGAGCTTTGTAAGCCACCCAGGTTCCACCCACTGACTACCAATATAATCACTTTAGTAATCTCCTTCAATAGTGCCTCTCACAAATTACCAAAGTGTTCCTTTGAGTGCTCTCTTCATTGAGCACTTCTGTAAACTCATGTGATATGAGATATAGATGCAGCATAACCTGTGGCCAGCCTGAATTCTTTGAAGCAGGTATTTTGGTGTGTAGGTCTCTCAGCTGAGTTGGTATGCCTCCAACTGAATAGTGAACACCTGTTCCACACACCACCTGCCAGGAAGCTTTGCAGAGTATACTCTTCCCTGGAACTTGAATGTCAGCAACGTTTGTCCACAATTCCTGCCATGACTCGGGATTTGGGTGGAAAAAAGATTGAAAATCAGAGAGTGTAATCACTTCACATTCTAATCCATTACAGTTGTCAAAAATATTAATGCCTGTACAGCTAGAAGGACCTGAAGTGAAATTAAATTAAAAACTGTTGAGCATTATGACATCCAGTCATAGACTATTCATAAAAATTTGATTCTGCCAGAACATATTAATTAAATTGTGAGAATCTGAGATTACTACTGAGTAAATATGTGTGGAAAGGATAACTTTGCACACACTTAAACAGGTCCATGGAGTAAGCTTTTCATTGAAGAGGGGATTATAGGAACAGAAGGACTATTGGTAAATTCTACAACAAGAACAAAATTTAATTTTGACTCAGTTATATATCGTGGGAGAAGTTTTTCTATCAGGTAGTATGCTGGCCTGATTGGCTGAGGTTGTGTAAGTTAATGCTTAGACTGATCCCAAAGTTAAGGAGGTGACACAGATAACAATCACCTAGTAGCACCAGGTGATAGAGAAAGAAACATACAAATTTGTTCCCCAAATGTTTTCTTCCTCCCATTATCTGATGAATTATTTACCAGGTAAAAAAAGAGAAACAAAAGCAACAGATGACAGTGGAGAAATGGTAAAATTGATTGACTTAAGAAAATTAAGTGAGTGTATGTCTCTCTGTCCATGCACAGTGATTGATAATAAAGCAGAGATAATCAGGGGCACTTTATGAAAACTGTAATTGTAACCTAAATGTTTCTGTGTAGCTCTTTTATATATATAATAGATTTATGAGTAAAGACTGACTCTACTGCCTGTTTTGAAATTTTGTCTCTGTCTTTAATACATAAGTTTGGTAAATGTTGTGAGAATTACTTTGTTGTTAGGATTATCTGCTCATGAAAATGTGGTTAAAATCTTTGGCCTGTATATATGTAAGAAGGTAAGATCTCATAGATGATTGATCTCACAGATATTAGGACCTGGTATGGTAGATAATTCCAAATATAATGAGTCTTAGTTCTGTTCAGTGGGTTAATAAAGAATAGTTTTTAAACTGTTGATGATTTCCTGTAGATTGACCACAGAAATATAACTAGGAAGTCATATTTATTAGAAAACTTTAAAAATTTTGCTTTTCCTTTTACTAAAGAGGGATGATGAATGTCCCCATTATAATGATAAAAGTGAAATTGGGGGCTGATTATACCTTATTTCTTCTTTTATAGGTTTTAAAACGACCAGAATATTTTGGGAAGTTTGGTAAAATACATAAAGTTGTCATCAATAATAGCACATCATATGCAGGCTCACAGGTAACTAATTTTAGGGCCTTTTGCCTTTTCTGTTACGACTGGGCTTGACCTGGACTGTTGGGAAGAAAATTTTACTGTGATTAGAGAGCTTGAGGGTTAAGGATTTATGCCGTGTAGTCACCCCTGTTGGTGGGATGCGGGAATTTTTGGTGCTCAATTGCTCTAGTACTTAGTAAGACGGAAATAATAAAGCCAAGATTTTGTGATGGTTTGAATGGAGGGTGGGAAGTAGTCCTACAATTCTGTAATTGTGTCTAATATTTTTAGATATGTAAGAGCATGTTTGTTGTGCTTGTATTAGCAGAGAGTATACTTTAGCACATTGTATTTATTTTTGGTAGAGCATAGTTTAACACAAGCCTAATTTTTTTAAATTTAAATTTCAAAGCTGTTTTTTGTAACATTGATGAGCTTGTCAAATAGCTTTTTCAAAAAGAAAGATTGAATATATTTTAGTCTACTTAAAAATGAGGTAAAATTTGTTAAGCATGATTATTTTTAAAGTAAGTTTACTCAAAGCTACTACTACCTCTAATTATTGTCCCTTTTTAAATGATAGTAGTCGTAAAGGCCGTTTGCATTTTCTAGGCAGATTGCAAGTGAATTTCTTCTTTTAAGTTTTCATTTAATTTGAAACTAATCACAGTGGGTTTTTACTTTAGGGTCCAAGTGCCAGTGCTTATGTAACTTATATCCGATCAGAAGATGCTCTCAGAGCCATACAGTGTGTCAACAATGTGGTGGTAGATGGCAGAACACTTAAGGTAACATGGGCCTCTTGATTTTTTATTTTTTATTTTTTGGGGAGAAGGGATAAGATGTAATAAGTAGATATGAACTTAGCATTTATAAACTCTTTTGAAGGGAGATATTGGAAGACTCCTTCTTAGGCCCTCATGCCAACCTATGATAGCTAACTCGTTTACTGCTGACTTATGTAATTTCCTGCTTAAGTAGGGGTAGGCATTTTATCAGGGGAAGATACATAAAAATATCCTATGTTTATATAGTATGTGAAAATGGATGTTATTCTCACCAGCAATAAATAAGGATTCAGATTTGTTGTCCTTAAAAACTTAGACATTGATCTGTGCAGATTTAAGTGAATGATCTCTCAAAGCAGTGTTTTATGTAAATGCTAGAAGGATAGCCTGATAAAAGAGAGGAATTTTCCTGGCCCTCCCTGGTGGTACAGCAGGTTAAAGCACAGCACTATGAAGCTAACAGCCACTGCAGCAAAGTTTGATCCCCAGCAAGGGAGGTGACTCACATGGCGCGACGGATCTCTGCTGTCCTGCCTGCTGCTCCCCTCAGCAGTACACTTCATAAATCTGTCTGTTCTGCTCTTCACTGTGTCTCTGGTGGATCCTCTTGCTGTCCCTGTACCTCTGGCCTGCATGCACAAATAAATAAATCTTTCTTTTTAAAAAAAGGAATTTTCCTTATTATGTGCCTAACCACTTCCAACATGGAATAGGATTTTATGTTCTGCTCTCTAGAGGGTAAGATTTGGGTGCTCAAATACAGGGAAACTATAGAATGAGAGGTTTACTTTAGTTCTTTCAAATGAGAATAGCCTTTAATTAATTCTGTTTAGTAATCATTTAGTTCTCAGCCATACTTGCTTTGTTGTGTTTGTGCCTCATTTTTAGTGAAAACACATGGAAATTCTCATTGTGTCATTTCACATTTTGGGTCCTTTCCCTCTTCTGTTTTTTTTTTTTTTTTTCCTGCAGGCATCTCTAGGTACAACAAAATACTGCAGTTACTTCTTAAAGAATATGCAGTGTCCCAAACCTGACTGCATGTATCTACATGAATTGGGGGATGAGGCAGCCAGCTTCACGAAAGAGGAAATGCAGGTAGTAAAGTAACTGAATTATCAACTTTGCAGAAAAGGGAGTATTTTCCTTTATAAGTTAAAATTGCAAAAGCCAAAGCTAGTGATTTTATTTTTTTCTCAACTGGCATTACTTTAAAGTAGCATTTTTCTAGTGTTACATGGAATGTCACTTCTTCAGGATGCTATAATAAAAATGGGTCTGTGGTACACTGTCACAAAATGCTAGCTAAATGAAGGTGTATAGGTTATTGTCCTGTAGGATTTTCCCAGATATTTAACATGCTTCTACATCCTAAGAGGGTGGTATATACCAAGAAAAGCACTTTGGGAAATGCTACTTTTAGGGTAATGTCAGGAAAATGAAGCCTATGTGGGATACTGTAATTATGAGTTGTTTTCCCATCTCTCCTCTTTACAGAGTGTACTAGAAAATAATCTCATCAGATTTACAGATAAGCTAACATTTTCATCCAGTAATTTCCCTGTGAAAGTGAACCATAAGTCCCTATCCTGTAAAGAGTGAATTGAAGGCTTATTATCCTGTGTTCTTTTTTACATTTCCTCTTCTTCTGTCTCCTTTCAATTTGTAGTATAAACATGCCTTTACAAGTAAAAATGTTGACCATACGGCATATTAAATGAGGATTATACCAAAGCACAATGCTGTACTTCCCTATTATAGATGAGGACTTCAGATTGTTGCTGTGGACTTTTGCAGGAATACTTCTCATTTAGAAGGTGGGGGGCATTGATTGCTACCTTTCATTCTCCAGGTCAAACTAGAGGAAGTCTGGTAGGGGCTCCTTTAAGCACAGATTGTTAAATAAAAGAAATACTTTTTTTTTTTTTGACTTGGAGTTACTAGAGATTAAATCTCATTATAATAAATACTTTTGTAATGTCTTGACGGTGTCACCTTTATGGTCCATAAACAGTGGTAACATTAGGTCTCTGATGTTTAATGGAGACAGACAACCTACTTGTTTCTTACTTAACCTTTAAATTATCTATCCAGTAAATACTTAGCCAGTATCTTGGTTTTTTTCCTTTTTTTTTGGGGGGGGGGTGGGTGACAGTTTCTTGGGTGAAATGTGGTTTACTTAAAGTATAAGGAAACTCTTTAAAAAATAATTCCAAGCCCCATTTGACCTCATATGTAAGTGGTATTGGACACTAATTAAAGACATAGCCCCTTGGAAGTTATAATGGAATTTAGCCTTTTGCTATGAACTGCCCCCGTAGAATCACTTGAATGTAACTGTGAGCTCTTTGTGGCTCAGGAAAGCCACAATATCTCAAGTATTGATTACAGAAAAGAATTCCAGGCTTTTCAAATTTTTGAGATTTGAAATCCAAATCAATTTGTGTTTTTCTTAATGATTTAATATTCATTTCATGTTGTTGTCCTGAATTATTCTTGCTCTTCTTGAGTTTAAATCTACTTTGAAAGGGGTTTCTTTGTTATATTTCAAATTATGTCAAGGCAAAAGTCAGAAACTTTCTTTGTAACCACATAACTCAAAATGAGTCCTATATGAAATATTTGTAGACCCTGTTGAAACACAGGAGCCCTCTCAGAACAGGGAACGATGCATTGTGCAGTACATATGATACAGTTGTGCTTGATTAAATAATGCTACCTTGCTTGTTCTTACTATTTTAGTTTGTTTTGGTTTTCCCATAACAAGTATTTAGACCACATTATTAAAGTAATTAATATCCTGAAGGTAAGTTAAAGTGTTAACCTAGTCATGATATACATGGAAATAATAAAAAATTATTCAAAATCAATTTGTTAGTCGTTACATAGTTCTATTACATTTGTGATATAACCTTCTGATATACTACTATCCAAATGCAGAGTTCTATTTATTATATAGTGTAGCTTTTCTTGCAGCATGAAAGCAACCATAGAGATAACATACAAATGAAGGAATGGACTGTTCCAATAAAAATTTATTTATAAAGACAAAATGGCTGGCTATTCATTGCCACTCCTGATCAAGAACTTAAAATATACTAACTTTCATGGATATACAAATTAATGGAATTTTTACTTAGTGTCAAGATAATGAAATATATAGATAGAATTATTGATTTGTTATCTGCATATTATTTGTGTTAATACATTTTTTTTAAAAGACTGATTTTTGAATGACTTTCAGAATATGAAAAATTAAAAGATACACTATCTAAAAGAAGCAGAAGTAGGTTTAAAAGAGACCCTCTGTTTTGAGCTACGAAAGTTTTTTCAGTATGCTCTTCTGCACATTGAAGTGGTTAAAGGAGTAAATGTCATGTAGATTTGTTGGAAGAACTTTTCTTTGGTCTAAAAGTCTTATGACATCATCCTCATAGGTTTCTCTGATGCTATGAAAAACCCTTACATGTTTTATTTAGTTATCTTTCATAACTCAGAGTAGTTCAGTATTTTATACCAACCATTTTGTGAACCCCACTGCAGTTTTAATTTCTTCTTCTATTAGGCGGGTAAACACCAAGAATATGAACAGAAGCTACTTCAAGAATTATATAAATTAAATCCCAATTTTCTTCAACTATCTACGGGTTCAGTCGATAAGAATAAGAACAAAGTGACACCATTGCAGAGGTATGATACGTAAGTACCAATATTAGTATGATCAGACACCTTAGGTCTGTCTGTCTTCTCTTTTTACTCTTCAGTTTTTCAGGGAGAATCCTTCTCGATTCTGTCTGTTGCTTATGCAGAATTACTGTGCTAATTAGGAAGGATTGGGTCCCAGTTTCTGGATTTGAATAGTTGCTATTGCTGCTGCTCGCTGGTTATACTTTAGACAAGGTGTTTTATGGCTTCCCCAGGCCTTGATTTGCAGGGTACCTCAGCTCCGAGAATTTTCTCATTGATAAAGAGGAAATTAAGGGATGTAGGTTATTAAAAGGTTCTTGTCACCTAAAAGAGCGTATTCCCTGTTGTAATGATCAGAAAAATGCTGTTAAAGGTGGTGGGAATTATCTGAAGCATTTTGTTTTGAAAAATATTTTGGTTGCTTAGTCTCAGGAATAGTAAGTCTTATATCCTACAAGTGAGAGAGTATCCTGTATTTGGATTCTTACTCACCTTAAGAGACAGCTTGTTTTGTGTAGATCTATACTGTGTCAGTGTTTTAAACAAAATTATAGTTGTTAAGTACTGAATCTCATTCTCATGTGCTAATTTTCATATGTTGGATTGTAGTTAGCTGTTACAATTAGAAAATTGTATGGTTAATAAAAACAGCAGTTTTGGAGTTGTATTCTGTCCTGAATGTTGTTAGGATTTTTATTCATTTTGTTTTATTTGATAAGGTTAGTTTCTATAAGGTGAACATTTAAATCGCTATAATTAATTAAATCATGTTGATATTCTTTTTAAGTGTTCTAAAGTCAGAATTTGCTTAAGTGATGTTTTAAATGTCTGAGAGTTTGTTTTATAGTCCACTGCTTATTTAGCATTGAAATAATACAGAACAGTTTTTCATTATAGCTAATGGTAACTGCATGTATTGAGGTCAGTTTCTCCAAATTTATATTCTTTATTTAAATTCTTGGAGTCCTTGTTTATTTTGAAAGTAATGATTATTTATAGAAAACTATTTAACTTTAAATATTTTTTGTTTGTGTACCTATATATACATGCATATATATGCCTATGTGAAAGAGGCCACTTAAACATAAAGTTGCTACATAGTAAACTATCAGATTTGTTACTTTCAAAACTAAAATAAAAGCTAGGTCTGAAAGGATATTCTGGGTTGATTAGCTTTGATTCCTTCCATTGATTTTGTGTGTGTGTGTGTGTGTGTGTGCCTCAATTGTTCTTTTTATTTTGAGCTATGGCTATTACTTACTTCATGCGTTCCTGACACATCAGTGCTACTTACAAGAGTGGAATTATCGTCATAAACAGTTATTTCAGATATTTGTAACACTTATACATTTTATAGTTCTTATTAAAAACATCATTCTAATTAAAGTTATATTCTGAGTGTATAAGCACTGGAGAATTCAGAACAGAAACTTAAAATTTAGATTCTCGTTTTGATGGAGCATTTATTTCCTGAATATAGAAGTCATGCTTTTATTGAAAAAAGAAAAAAACTGTATAAACATACAGAAGAACATAAGTATTGTTTGTGATCTCAATAGACATTTTCGCTGAAAACGATTCAATGTATTTTCCTTGATGTGTATATCTGTATTTGTAGTGTATAATTTGTATTTCCTTGCAGTATGTAGTGTGCATTTCTTCATAGTCCCTTTTATAAATGTACATATACAAAAAGATACATTGGTTTATTACATTTTACAAATTGATGCCTGTTATTATGAAAATTTTTCCATCTCATGAAAATGCAATTTCTAATAGCTGCATATCAGTGTTCCATTATATATGAGTGTTTCAGATTTATTGAACCAATCTCAATTATGTTATCTTCATTTTGGTGCTATTGCTTATAACACTAATGAATAATTTTTCATATAAACATTTGGGTACTGCTTTGATGTTCTTACAATAACTGAGTCAAAGGTTATGAGTACCTATTTTGTTGACTTGAGTCTTTTTTTTACACATTTTCCAATTTGATAATCAGGAGAGCTGTCTCATTTTAATTTGTACTTGATTAATAGTATAAGCTTTTTATGCATTGCAAATTCCTATTTTGTGCTATGTTTTATTGGTGTATTGGTATTTATGTGCAGTTACATAGTTTATACTTTCTCCAATTAGTTGATAATCTATTTAAAAATTCTTGAATTTATAAATCAATATTGGAAGAACTTATATATTCTACAATTCTACACTGGATCCTCTCATCCATTATCATGTTATCTCTTGTCTTGTTTTAAGCCTTTTGTGTGTCTCAGTAAAGATATTTTTTGTCTGTTTTCTGTCTTTTTTCCTGTTTCATTGTATTAGATCTCCCACCACTGCCTCTTCTGTGCATATCTCTAGACTAAAAATGAAAGAACAGTATTAGAAAATGGGACTAGTAGGTGTTTTTGTCACATTTTTGACTTTTAAAGGGATAGTACCAGTGGTTTTTATTTATTCTTAAGTATGAAATTGACCATTTATTGGAGGTATTTCTAACCACAATATGAAAACACCTAGGTATTTCTAACTTATTGAACTTTTTTTCAGATTGGCAGTGAAAAGTAGAATTTACCCAAATAAGTTTTTGGCATATTTAACACGTATTTAGCTTTTCAAAAAAAATTCTTTTGGTGATCGGTTATTAATAGACTGACTAATACTTTATTGACTTTGTTTTTATGTAAAAGATCATCAAAGCACATTCATAACTGTCACAGTGGCATGAAAGGAGTATCCTAGAAGCCACAAGTGGGAGAGAGGGGAAAAAGGAAATTTACAACGTCACTTAATAACTTTCCCCAAAGCCAGTGTCACTGCACCTCTGTTGGGACCAGAATATAAATATTGCCATCGTTACCTCTGTTTTTCATAAACACAAGGTTTGTGTTAAGTTTTTTGGAAGGAGAGAAGTTTTTGTCTGTTTAATACTGGTCCCCCAAATTTATTGAGGACAGCTGATGACCCAAGTTATAGAGTTGGTTTTGAGCAGATTTGTATAACTGGCTTTCTTCCGTGCCACCCACGCAAGAGAAAAAGTTACTCGACTGTATGTACTACCAGAGTAAGTTTGGGTCCACATTTCCACATTGTTACAGGGTAGGCATAAAGAAGCAGTCAGTGATAGAGATGAGTTTGTAGATGAATTCTTTTTTTTCCACAGGGAAGTTTGCCAGTTAAAATCATGATGAGCAATGTGAATCTTTCCAGGATATCCAAGAGATACATTTTTCTTATTCAAGATAAGTCGAGACTTAATCTGTCTAGGGAAAGAAGAAAAAGATTGTTCTTTTTCTCTTTTCTTGGCATTTCTTTCTAGTGAGTAGCAGTTTCATAAGCAAAACATGAAACCTTCTAGGCTGACACTAAACATAAAATGCAGTTTTCTCTCATTTCTGGTTAAGCCAGTGCGCATGTCTAGGTATCGCGGCTCCTTGTCTTTATGGACCCTGAGCCCTGGCATGGTTCCTTGATATCTGTGTTCAGAGTGGGTATTGATTATAAATACTGATTTTCTAGCTTAATACATTGTTTTGAAATGATTAATGCAACCATTAGAGTGGGGAGTGAGGAAGTCAGACAGTGATGCTAATGTACTGGATATTTTGTTGTTAAATTTGGGGCTTTGAAATATCGTAACGGAGGTTGAAATACTAACTGAAACTAGTTGAGTACTAACTGAAATCTATGAAAGGAATAGCAGCTTCATGCGCCACTCTGCTCAGGGAGGACGTTGGGAGCTAGGCTATGGGATATGCTGATCATTCTGGCAAGTGACTATGACTTAACATTGTGGCTCAGTCACATTAGGTAATCTGCATGCATTTAATCTTTGGTAGATACAATTGTCATGTATTACTGGCAGTAAACTTAAGTCCTATAAGAATTTAAATAATTTGCCAGTATCCTTTCAAAGAAGGGGTAGACCAGAGTCTAATGAAATTCTCTGTTTGGCTCATTCTTCTACTTTGCCATTACTTAGACTAGAAGTAGTGAAATTCTTGAGACTACCGAAAATCAAATCAATTCAGTGAAACTATGCTGTAACTATATATTGCTTGACCTTGAAGATCTTTGTTAATTCCAAACCATTATCTTGAGATAAATTTAGTCTTTCTACTATAAATTTTAAGGATTTGGTAGTATTTTAGGCAAAACCCTCTCTAAACCAGATTGATCACAGTAGAGAATAAATTCAAGAAGTGGCGAAAGGAATATTTTTATAGGAATTTGTATTACATTTAAAAAGATGTACACTTGTGTACATATTAAAAATATGACTATTCTTACAGATATTAAGTGTAAACTCTGATAGACTGAAGGTAATCACTGTACCTTGTTGAGTCAATAGGGTGGGAGTGGTTGCTGCATGAACCCTCTTTGGCTTGCCCCTGAGATTTAGAAAAGTTGAGATCCAGATGTCTGTGAGCTCTCTGAAATGTTGTGTAGAATTGTGTATGTGCATGTATGTGCATTTTTTTCTGGAGAGGAGGATCTGCTACCAAAAAATAGTTGTTCTGGTTTAGAAGGTGCTTGCATATGCTGATATCTTTAGGTAGACAGGTGTGTATAGAAGTCAGGCATGCTGTCAGGCAGTGGTTGTTGAAGTATAGCCGGTGTACCATCAGAGGTGGTTGGCCTTTTTTTTATAAAATGGGTCCCAGACTTACAAAACGGATGCCTTTTTTTTAAATGGAGAAATGATTTGCAGCTCCCTCTTTTTGTTTGCATAAAATTAAGGTCTAAGTATTAGTATATTAAGGAGATTAATTCGTCAATTTTGTCAAAATTGACTACATTAAAATGAATGAATTATAATTTTTTTTCTAAACTTCTCATATTCTTTCTTGATTTCACTCATTTCTTCCATGCTGTGTTTAAATATATAGAGCCTCTGTATCTGTGCATTTACCACTGGGACAGTGAAGTAAATGAGCTGGGTTATCTTACTCCATCTAAGTAGAATATATTTTAAAAAGTTTTAGAGCCACTGGTAAAAAGTGTTTATTTCAGAGGTTGGGATGTAAGTTAAGTATCAGAGTGTGAGGGTGATTAGATATAAGGTTGTTGCTGCCTTTATTTCTTAGAATAGAAAAAGAGACAGTTTATATGCTTACATTCAGTTAAATATAGATAGTATATTTTTTTAAAGATCAACCTTTATTATTGAAATACAAAATTAAAGTTAATAAATGGAGACCTTACTTGCTATATTTTAAAGATTGTCACGTCCTTTGATATGTTTAGAATGGAAGATGTCATCTTTTAACTTTTGAGATTTTTTTTTTTTTTTGCTTACTGGTAATCAGAAGACTTATTTTCATTCAAGGGGGTAGATTGTGGAGTTATGAGAAAATTGCAACTAAAGTTGTATTTGCTAAACTACACTTTGTCCAGGTTTTTTAAGAGGTATTTTTTTTCTTGCCATGGTAATAGCTAATTGTCATGTTATTTATGTGTCTATATATTAGTAGCAACTAATACTTTAAAAGTTAACATATATTTGAAGCTTGTATCAAGTAAAATATACTCTATAAAAGCTTCCTGTTTATAACTTAACTTTGTCCTTTGTGATCGCGTATGTTGCAGTCACAAAACATTAAAGTGAATTCCTTTAAATGAATTTGGGAATATTTCATTTAGAAGCAACATGAATATATATTTGTATATAATAGTAATATGACAGGGATATTTGTAAATGTCTTTTATATTGGACATCTGTCTTTAAGCTTTACCTTATATATCCAGCATGTATCAGATTAATGCAATCCCTGAGACTGTTTTGATCTTTTAAATGTGATGACCAAGGAAACGGCAGCATTTCCCTCCCAGTATTTGTTCTATATCACCTTCAGTCCTAGAAAGCAATTTCTTTTCTTTGATTCTTCTACTCTCTAGTTACTTGTAGTCAGTTGTAGAAATGAACTAAGAGGCTATTTCAGAAATGTGGTTGGCACCCCATTTCACATTGGGGTTGCCCTATAACATTTTCACTAAGGAAGTAAAAAGTCGTTCAGGTACTACCTTGGGGGCAAGTTATAAGCAAGCAAAGTTGTTTGAGCAGGCGAGGCTCCAAACGGAGGTGCAGCAGCTTGCAGATAATTGTGTCTTTCTTAAATGTGTAAACATATTAATACTTACTTGGAGCTCTGAAAGCTAATAGTTGTAGTAACTTAAAGTGATTTGATGTTCTAGTGTTTCCACCGGGTTCCTCTTCCTTTAGAGTAATTGGCATCGGCTACCAGGTGGCTCTACTTAAACTAATTGAATCGGAATTTTAAGGATCAGAGTCTGGAACTACACTTTTTAACTTAAAATGAATAAACCTAAATAAAGCTCCATAGTACTGGGGTCTAACTCTTGGGTAGCTGGAAAACAGTGTATTCTTGGTTTTTTCAGTTCTTAGCATTTTCAGAACTGGTTGCTACCCTCTTTTTATTTCTCTCATTCTTTGTTTAGGTCCATTTATGTTACCTGCCTTTATCCTAGAGAACCAATTAGTGTACTTCAACTTTCTTATTCCCTTTCTAGTGCTTTTCCTTACTAGGCAGCTTTTACACTCTTCTTCACCCTACCCCGAAATTGCTTGATGTTGTACAAATGGTGGTTTGTCTTTCTTGTTGATCATGCAGTGAACAAAGGCTGTTGCTCAGAATGAAAACTGACTTTTTAGTATGGCAAAGAGATTTAAGAAAGCTTGGGTTGAATGGCAGCCAGTGCGAGGGTGCCCAGCTGGGAGTGGCAAGCTGTAGGGCTAGGCTGCCCACTCATGCTCACTGTGAAGAGTTGGGTCAGAAGGGCCAAGACTGAGCGCCTTGGAGCTCTTTGTAGGGGTTGGAGCCTGTGACCAGAGCTGCTGGAGGAAGCGGGACTGAGCCTGTACCCAGAGTCGGACCCCAAATGACACAGTGGGAGATGCTGCAGAATCTCAACAGCACGTTTGAGGATTCTCTACACCAGCTGTACTCAAATAGTCTCCTACTGGTGGGCATTCAACAATAATAGGTATTCCGTATTGAAGACCAGAGCTGGCATGGTGCTGCATGGGCAAGGATGAATCCAAGACTAAGATGCTCTGCTTCTACTTCTTGGACCAACTGAACTATTACTGTGACCACTTCAGCCAGGACCTGCTCTCTTATTGCTACTGCATACGTGAAAAGCTGTTGGAAGTTTCAGACCTTTCCTTCGACCCTACCCAATTTTCTGAGATGATTTTTAATCTCTTTAATTCTGCACCATGCTCAGAGGATTCAGTTGGAGCAAGGAGAGCCAGAGCTCAAAGCACCTATGGAGAGCCAGCAGCCTGAAATTGAATCCTAGATTCTGAATTAAGAGCTGCCATGGAGAAACTGGTGAAATCCATCAGCCAGCTGAAAGACCATCAGGATCTTCTGCTTCTGATGTAAGGCTCCAGTGAAGACACCTTCTTTGGACCCTTCTCAGACGGAGAGAAGCCAGCTCCTACAGGAAACTCAGTGAACTGGACAAAAAGAGAAAGAAATGTTAGAGGTCTCTAAGTCACTGCTAGACCAGTTGCCCTAATTGAATTATTGCTGCCAGAGGTGGGCATGGAATATCCAGCAGTAAAATGCCTGCATCAGCACCTCCTTGATCCATCATAGCTTGGAAGAGCTGGAGTAGTAGTTTGTAGCTGGAGCAAGGCTATGGTTTTCACCATGTCATCTGCTGAAGGGGTTATGTCCCTTTGTTAGTTGTCAGAGAACTGATCAAAGGTAGACCTAGGCCACAGAGTTGCAACAGTCTGTAAAGCGTTTGTGGTGGAAACTTTCACTGATATCTCATTCTCAAGAGTGAGAGCAGGTTTGTTTTATGAATGAGGCTGCTAGAGCAACTACAGAAGGAACGTGATTCACTGACCATGGGATTATGGTCATTCCATTCCATTGACAGGGATCCTCCTCAGTTAATAGGTTTCTGGAAGTTTAACACTCTGACTTCAAAACAGAAAACTTTGACCCTTGAGAAAAACCGTAAAGTCAGGGTTTAATTTGGAATTTCAACTCTGGCTCTGGTAGAGCAGTGTTTGGTGGTTCTGAAAGAGGAGTAATACAGGGCTGCTGGTATGACAGAAAAGCTGCACATTATCAGTTTCATGGTCAGTTTCAGACAGGTAATAAGTATCAGAGTCTGAAGCAGTAGCTGAAGACACTCACCCAGAGTGATTTTTTTTCTAACATAAACCTAGTCTTGGTTGTCTGGGGGACTCGGTTCTCTGTTTCAGTCTGGTCAACTCACATTCCCAGGATCAGCAGTTCTTTTGTAACCTCTCCAGAGATCCCAGAGCTTGCTGGGCTTTTTACTCTCAGTTGGCAGTTCTTGTACATTGGCTGAGGCCTCTACCCAGAGTGCCTGAGTGTTAAGGGACTGCTTTTAGGGCAGAACTCAGCAACTGAGGGCACGTTGTTGTCCTGGGCTTACTTCATTAGGTGAAAGAGCTCCAGTGGAAGCCCCCCAACCTTCCATTCTGGACGCGGCTGGACAAGATTCTGCACCATTACATATCCACCTCAAGGAACCCTGGAATTGTAGGTGCATCATGGGCTTTGTAAGCTGGAGTCAGACGTGACAGCTGCTGAAGAAGACCATCTTTGACACTTCGCAATACACTTCAAAAGGGAACATTATTGGAAGGGAGCATTACCTGCTTCTGGGAGAAACATCAGGACAATGATACAGTGGTTATCTATTTTATGCAGCCCTACATCAAAGAACTATTACACTGATTGAAGTCATCCACCAAACAACTGCTCACTGAGGAGAACATGCCATGAATCCATATATATGCCAGGATCCCTCCATCCCGTGAGATGAAACTTTTGGGTACTACTGGAGAAAAAAAAAAATTTCATCTCCAGGAATGTGGGAAATACCAGAAACACAGCTTCATTGTGGTCTCTGACAGGTGGATGAGCTAAAACCTCCACCAGAGTTAGGGACAGAACTGGTGTACTTAGAGCTGGAGTTGGAGCAGGACCAAGACCAGAGCTAGGCCTGGAGTTAGCCACTGCCTGAGGCGAGGACTTGATCCGGGGCCAGCTAGCATGGTATCATGAATACCTGCCAAATCTGGGACCAGAATTGACAATTACAGAGCCACTCCTAGGTTCCCCTAGAGACAGCTACTCTGAGTAAGATAGGCTTCTCATTTAACTGCAGAGGCCCTGTTCCTGAGCCTGTTTCCTGGCCGATTCTATGCGTCCTGTTCAGTAAGAGGCCTTTTGGAGAACTGGCTACAATTTTGTGCTGACTCCGGAGGTGGGGGAACCTGTAATTTTTTTTTGTTTGTTTTACATAATAAAATTCTACAATCTGTCTAAGCATCCCCAGCCCTCTTACATTTGATATCATTGGGGCTTGTTAGTTTTGGAGAGGGAACTACTTCATTTCATAGAGTAGGTTAGTAAATGTGGTATTTGTTAAATTTTGTTTTCTTTCTTTCTTTTTTTAAATTTCTTGCCTTGGTAATTTTTGGGTACATGTTGCTATAAAAGTACAAATTTGTTATAAGACCACATCCTAAGTGATACAGCTTGATGAGGAAGGAAATTTAAAAGTGGATGCTAGGAGAGTTGTGGAAACTCTGACCTGCTAGTGGTACCTTGGGTTATCTGCTTTCTGTCCAGTCTCTAGAGATCCAGGCAGTTCACTTTTATTGGAATTTGTAAATATGCATTTTCCTTCTATTGGGATTATGTAAATATTTGCAGAGATTCTCCTGTTTTTCCCACTTTTGTATTGATAATTGTATCTGTAATGGCAGGTTTGACTTTTAATAGTCCACATAGGAAAAAAGACAATTTTTCCTTATACATTACCCTTACTTTCACTAATTACTCCTTCAATGTGTTATTCTTAGACTGACGAATACACTAAAATTGAGTGGAACATATACTTACTATTATCTTGCCCCAGTCCTGAAGTTTCAATAGCTGTCTTCGCACTGATGACACTGATTGAGAATTTTTTAACGTGTGTCATAAAACTTTCCCAGGTGGATTTTAAGGTGTTATGAATCAGTGCTTCTGAAATGCAGTTGTCGGATAGACAGGAGAGGGAGAAGTTATTCTAATCGTTGTTACTCAAAAAAACGCTTAATATTTTATTCATACCGTAATATTTTCATCTGGTGCCCTTGACTTTAGCACGATTGAACTCATGTACATTGAAAGTTATCGTTTAGTACTTTTTAATGGTAATTGCTGGGAAAGTGAACAAAGATCAAGACATTGAGGTTCTTCCTTTATAGTACCTTGACTTCATTCTTTTATTTTTATTACTACTGTTTCCTTTTAACTTTTAAGTCCCAATTCCCATATTATAAGAATAGTTTGGTGTGAGTTTGGAGGAGATGGCAGGGTAGGTCACACCAGGAATCTTTGTGGCGGCATGGACCACAGTTGCATCTATAGACTATGACTGATACAAGTACTTCTGAATGTTTTAATCTGTTGAAGGCTTGCGACCTTCAGAAATACAAAGTTACTGTTGGTCAGTTTTAGTACTTTGTTCTTAGACTAGCAGTAGCTATCCATGCCCACTCACAGGCAGAGGCAGGCAGCTGGGCATATTCCTGGAGTATTTGTAGACAGCTTGAGGGTATCGGCTCCTTCAAATACTGAGAACATCTGTTCTGATTTCTGATTATTATTTCTGATCAGATGTGCAAACAGGTGGCAGGCACTGTTAACGCCTACCTGCATTCTTGCGAGCCCCTTCCTTTGACTGAAGTGATTACAGGTCCTTTAATTTTTGTTTTTTCCCTCTTGAGGGCCCACATTAAAGAGTAGGCAATTAAAAAGCAAATGCTATATATAGGGAACATTAAAAAGTGACTGAATATCCAGGAACTGGCTCAGAAAAGACTTGAGAAGGCTTAAGGTCACACCTAGTACTGATCCAGAGTCATAAAGGTATACTTAAGGCTGCTAATAACAAGCAGAAACTTACCAAAAAAGCAAATGTTGGAGAAGTTAAGAAATCCAATTTTTAGAGATACTTCATTACGATATTCAACAACAGAATATCACAAGACATAGAAAGGAAAAATAAGACTCATTCAAATGAAAAGAAAAAAGAAAAATTCCCTAAAAAAACCCTAATAAGCAATCATCAGACAAAAAGAATTTAAAACAACTCTCAAAGATATTTAAAGAACTAAAGGCAAATGTGGAGAGAGTCAAGAAAAGTATGTGTGAACACAATGGAAGTTATCAATTAATAGGTAGTCTGAAAGAAATTTTGAACCTGAAAAGTGTAATAACTGAAATGAAAAAAGCCACTGAAAGAATTCAAAGGCAGATTTCAGCAGGCAGAAGAAAGAAATCCATGAACTTGAAGAAAAGACAATGGAAATGTTTTGAAGTCTGAGGAAGACAGAGAAGGTTCAGACAGAATATTAAAAAAAAATAGCTGAAAATGTCCCATTTTGATGAAAGGCATAATATAAACACCCAAGAAACTTAACTATAAGTAAGGTAAAGAGACCTATAATGTGGTACATTATAATCAGACATCGAAAAGCCAAAAGTGAAGAGTGTGAAAGCATCAAGAGAAACAAATGATAACAGACAGAGGATCATCAGTTAAGATCATCAATAGGTTTGTTATAAGAAGCTTTGGAGGTCAGAGGACAGTGGACCCACCAGCCGAGAACCTTGTACCTGGCAACACAGTACTTTAAGAGTGAAGGAGAAATTGAGACGTTCTCAGAAAAACAAAATCTGAGTGAGTTCATGTTCTCTAGACCTGCTAGCAAGAAATGCTCAAGTAAGTTCTGCACAGTGAAATGAAAGGATACTAGATTAATAACTAGAGGCTCTGTGGAGAAATAGATTCAATAAAGATAAATAAAGGGGAAATTATACAAGCTGATACTAGTTTAACAGTAATTCCTGTTTTTGGTTTTCTATGTAATTTGAGACCAATTCATTTAAAGATAAAAAGGGAAAAATTATTATAAAAGCAAGTATTCCTGTAGCTTTTGTTTGTAACTCTTGTATTTACATAATTTAAGATATGACATTTAAAAGAATTAGTTGATGTTTTTGGGAATACAGTATATACAGTTGCAATTTTGTGGCGATTAAGGATGCAGTAGGGCACAAGCAACAGGGATGGCGACGGCTGTAAAGCAGCAGGGATTCGCATACTACTGAGTTTAAGTGGTATAAATTGAAACCAGAGTGTTTTGACTTTAGGATGTTCAGTATAATTCCCATGATGACAACAAAGAAGCTGCTGAAGAATATATACAAAAAAGAAATGAGAGAGGAATGGGAGAAGGGGACAAAGACAAGTTTTATAAACTTAGAAATAAGTTATAAAATGAGTTAGCTGTGGGATGTCATGTATAGTTTGATGTGACTATAGTTGATAATATCGAAGGGAATATTTGAAAGTCCCGGTGAGAATTGGTCTTAAAGGGTCTTATCTCAGGGAAAGAAAGAAAGAAAGAAAGAAAATGTTGTAGCTGTGTAGGTGATGAGTATTAACTCAGTGCATGCAAATATAAGTCATGATGTCACACCTGAAACTAGTGATGTTATATGCCAGTTTTACCTAAGGTAAAATTAAGGAATTTAAACATTTTACTACAGAAAAATAAACTAATTATAAAAGAAGACAGTAATTTAGAAAATGAGGGCTAAAAACAAGCAAACAAAAAAGCTCATAGAAAACAAATCACATGATGTCACAACTACTTATTATCGGTATTTTCAATGTAAATGGATTCAAATCTCCAATCAAAACACAAGTTGACAGCATGAATAAAATTAAGTGATCAATTTTTATTGTGTTTGTAAACGTTCATTTTTGATCCAAAGATAAAAATAGAAAGGGGAAGGATGGACAACATTGTCCAAGCAAATCGTAATTAAAAAAAAAAAACAGGTATGGCAATAATAGTATCAGACAAAAAAGTCTTTAAGGAGATTACAAGACAAAGGAGGACATTGTCTGTTAGTAAGAGATTCAGTTCAACAAGAGTATATAAGTTACCAACATTTACAAACCTAATGACAGACTATGAAAGTTGATAAAAACTGGGAATTGAAGGAGAATGTAGTCATACAATAACGGTTGGAGATTTCAGTACCCCAGTCACCATAATGGATAGAGCATGTAACTCAATAGAGCATATAAATTAACTACATCTAACATACATATACTGGTCATCCAACTAGAGTGCATATTCTTCTCAAGTGTGCTAGGAACATTTTCCAGAGTAGACCATTTGTTTCCACCAGGAAACAAATCTCATAGATTTAAAAAGATGTCATACCAGGTATCTTCTCAGACCACACAGGATAAAAGTTTGAAAGTTAGAAATCATTAACAAAAGGAAATATGAAAAATTTAGAAAAATGTGGCCATTAAACACCTTTACATATTAATGTATCAAAAGAGAAGTGTCAAGGGAAATTAGAAAATACATAAAAATGAGAGCATCACACACCAAAGCTAATAGAAAAAAAGTGGTACTGACATTAAAAAGACAGGAAATACCAGTGTTAACCAACTAGCTTTTCAACTTATCTAGGCAAAAGAAAATCAAAACACAAAGCTAGTAGAAGGAAAGGAATAAAGATTCGAGATAAATAAAATAGAGAATACAAAAATAAGAAATCAGTAAAACTAAAAGTTGGTTCTAAAGTGATCAACAAAATTGACAAATACTTAATGAGATGCAATACACAAAAGGCTTAATTTACTAAATCAGAAATGAAAGTATGGACATAACTATTAATTGTATAGAAATTACATGCCAATAAATGGGATAGACTAGATGAAGTAGGCAAATTCCTAGAAACAACCCACTAAGTTAATCATGAGGAAGTAGAATATTTAAATAGATAATATATAGTAAGGAGATTGAATCAGTAATCCAAAAATTTCCAAGTTGTGGAAACCATGAGACCTGACAGTTTTACTGGTGAAATTTACCGAACATTTAAAGGAGAATTAACACCAGCTTTTCTCATACTTCTCCCAATGTATTTAAACGGGGTGGGGGTGGTGGGTATGGATCCTAAACAATACCCTGATACTAAAGCTAGGCAAAGACAATAGGAGAAAACTATAGATAACCAGTATCTCTTGTGAATATTGATATAAGATCCTCAACAAAATACTAGCAAATAATTCAGCACATTAAAAGAATTTTACATCTTGGCCATATAAAATTTATTCCTGATGAAGATGATCCTAATATATTAAAATCAGTAATTACAATTTGCCAGATTAACCTCTGACCAAATAAAAACACAGGATCATCTTGTTGATGTTGAAAAAACATTTGACAAAATTCATTACTCTTCCATGATGAAAACAGCCTAGGAACAGAAAGACACTTCCTTAACATAATAAACACCATTTATGAAAACCTCACAGTGAATATCATATATTGGTGAAACACTGACAGCTTTTTCCTTGAGGAACAAGACAAGGATGCCTGCTTCCACTGTTCTATTCAACATAGTATTGGATGTTCTAACCATAGCAGTTAGCTAGGATAAAGAAAAGGGATTCAAATTGAAAAGAATAAAAGACTTGCAGGTAGGATATATGTTGAACGTTCTAGATTCCTCAAGAAATAACCTGTTAGAACTAATGAATTCAACATTGTAGCAGGTCACAAAAGTAACACACAGTTGCATTTCTATATAAATGTATTTCATGCATTTCTATTCCTTAAAAGGAAATTACAAAGCAGTACCTAAACTAATAATAATAAACTAATAATATACTTTGGAATCAATCAAGGAAACGAAAGATTAATATAGTAAAAATGATAAAACATTTCTGGGAAAAGCTAAAGACATAAAGGGCAACACCCCATGTTCACTAACTGAAAGACTTGGTAATATTAAGACACTAATTCTACCCAAAGCTGTCTGTAGAATCAATGAAATATCAAAGTCTCGATATTTTCGCAGATAAAATAACCATTCTAAAATTCATTTCTAATAAGGAACCCCCCAGTAGTCAAAAACAATCTTGAAAAAGAACACGACTGGAGGGTCCATGTATTCTAATAGCAAAATTACTATAAAGCTACAGTAATCACAGCAGTGTGGTATTACACAAAGACAGACATGCAGACCGCAGTGGAATAGAAAGCTCAGGCATAAATAGTTCCCCACTCATGGGTTAACTGACTCTTGACAGAAGTGCCAAGATCAGCATCAAGAAAAAATGGTCTTTTCAACAATTGGTGCTAGGAAAACAGGACACCTATATACGAAAGAAAGATTGTATCCTTATCTAATGCCATATATAAAACTATTCAATTTATTCAAAATGGATCTAAATGTAAGATTTAAAACAGTAAGGTTGTTTAAAGGAAACATAGTACATTTCACAACATTAGTTTGACAATGGTTTTTTTTTTTTTGATATAGCTGTAATAGAAGAAAAAGGTAAAGAGAAAAAAAACACTTTAAAAATTGTGTTTCCTAAAACAATATCCACACATTAAAATGTAAATCCACAAAAGGGGAGGAAATAACTTGAAATTCATGTGTCTGATAAGGGATTAATATCCAGAATATATAAAAATCTTCTAAAAACCAACAACAGAAGAAATAACCTGATTTAAAAAAATGGCAAAGTACTTGAATATATATTTCTCAAAGAAGATATATGAGTAATCAATAAAGACATGCAAAGATATTTAACATAATCATTAGATAAATGCAATCAAAACTGCAATGAGATACAACTGCACACACATTAAAACAGTTTTTATTAAACAGTAAAGAAGGATGTAGAGAAACTCAACACTGCATTGCTAATGGTAGTGTAAAATGATACACCTGAGGTAGAAAACAGTATGACAGTTCCTCAAAAAATTAAAAGAATTATCAAATGACTCATCAATTCCACTTCTAGCTAAAACTTGAAAACAGATCTTGAACATTCATGCTTTATTCATAATATCTAAAATGTAGAAGCCTCACATGTATCGATGACAGATGAATGGACAAGTGAAATACATACACAAATGGAATGTTATTAAGTCTTGTTTTTTTAAATATGTATTTATTTATATATACAGAACTGGGGTATAGGCCAGAGGTGCTGGGGGCGGGGGTGGCAGGAGGAGAGATGATTCACCAGAGACAGAGTGGGGAGCTGAACAGGCAGACTTAAGTATACTGCTGAAGGGAGCAGTGGGCAGATCAGGAGAGGTCTGCCACACCATATGGGTCACCTCCCTGGCCGGGGATTGAACTTTGAATTTCATATTCAAATAGTGTACTAGCCCCCGCTTAACTTTTCTAAAGCATTTAGAATGTAGTATCTGTAAGTTGCTTGGTGTGTATTTCCAAGCAATAACAACAGTTGAGAAATTCGAGATCTTAATTAGTTTGCTATATTATATCAGAATTAAGCATTAGTACTCCTCTTTTGTTCATGTGCTAGGTTAAATAAAGTTATAGAAGTGGTTCCCTAGGTCAGTGTTAAAATGTTTATAAAAGATTTTATTATGTTTTTAGGTTAGACAAGTTAAATGCACTTGAAGTTAGCAATTCTGAGTTATTTAACTGTGGTGCTGGATTTTCTCTGTCTGGAAGTCAAACTTTTAAGGTTTTTTCTTTTTATAGTAATTTGCAAAGAAGTTTTTCTGTTAGCCTTTAATGAGAAGTTTATGTGTATGTACACATGTGTATATGCTTTTAGGTTTATGATTAGGATTTTGAAGTATCAAAAGAAATGCATAGTTCTTAATAACTAGTAAAGAACATCTTAATAACTTTTATGCTATCTGTCAAACACCTCGAAAAATGGGTGAGTATTTGAAGAATTTTAGTTGGACATATTTGTATCATGTGCAGAAAACTAAATATGGTTTAGACTTTTGATCTGTTACTCTTTTTTTTATAAACCATTATTTAACCTGTTGATTTTAGAGTATCTAACTAGAATCTGTAAAGTCTTCAAGAATAAGAATTTTATCTAATTTTTTTTGTGTTCTTTACATTGGACCTGAAAGCTTACATCGTAGTGCTTCCATAAATTTAAGATAATAAAATGTCCTTTTTGTTTAATCTTTTGGGCGAGAGTTGTTTTTTATTGTGGAAGACAATTGACTTTACTCTGATTTTGTTCCATTTGTTTTCTTTTCACAGTCCCATTGATAAACCGTCAGATTCTCTCAGTATAGGGAATGGTGATAATTCCCAGCAGGTAAGATTTTGCTATTCTATCAATTCGTTTATCTGTTATTCTTCCAAAACAAGACATTTTTATATAAGTGAATTTTCTAGACAGTAAAAAAAAAAACACTTTCTGTACAGAAACCATTTTAAAATGCTTTTAGTGAACATTTTTTGTTAAATGCATTTTTAGCCTCATAATTTAACCTTTTCTTGATGGCTCAGAATTATCAATCCCATGTGTCATTGTACTGGGTGGCGTTACCGTAATGATCTTTGAGCTTATTGATATTACTGATCTTTCAACCATATCCAAAATAGTCCCAGGTTAGTAGTATATCTCCTGTAGTTCTTGATTTTAAGGATTATTTCTCTGCTGTAAGTTCCCCTTATCCTCAGCTGGTGACTTTATTTTCTATTTTTGTCTGAGTACTCATCCCCAGTTTCTTCTTTCTACAAATGACTTTGGGTTTTGAATGGTAAATAGTTTTATTTAAAATTACAAACACAATCAAATCCTGAGTGAGCTTCTGATTTTTAGAATCTGCTTTACGTCTTCTTATCTAGTTGTTAGTTTTTCATTGTTTAAAATTCTGTACATTTTTTTACATTGGTAGAAAAAAATAATAGCTTTAATTTATTATTTTCTAATTATATATATATAATTTTAATTTCTTCCATAAAGAATGACAAGTTCACCACAATGTTTGTAAGAAATTGAAGAGATCTGTAATATAGAGCTTCTCCAAATTTTTGCTCACAAATTTTATGAAATAATTTAATAATCTTGTACTTTTTAGATTTCAGTTAAAGATTTTTTCATAAGTTGAATGTAGTTGCAAAAGATGTAATTTCCAGCATAGTATAAACATTTTTACTTTTAAATAAAAGCATTATAAGGCTTTCAATCTTAGAAATTAAATTATCAGACTATTTTGTTATTCCATCATCCGTTTTAAAACATGGCCAACCTTCTTGAACAACTAGAAATTTTACATCATTCCTATTCTTCCTTGAACTCATTTTTCTTTTTCACTACCATTACAGACTTTTTTCCTTAATGCAGTATAATTTATGCTTGACAGGAATATATTTCTTTCAAATTTAAAGACAAAAATATTTTTGTTGACATGAGACTTTACATTCCAAATTTCTTCTGAATTGTTTATGTAGTTTTGGTTTAATCAAAGTAAATTTACACAGGAATAGAATTTGATAAAAATATGTCTTTAAACATAAACATTGGAAACATATTAGAAGTCCATCCTTAATGAGCTAACTAGAGCCATTTAAATTTAATTATCAGATTACTGCCTTTAGGTAAAGATTACTACCTTTAGGTAAAAGGAGGTAGTTTCCAGCAGCAACTCTTATCCTATCTTTATTTTTTTAAATGTTTATGTTGAGACATCTTGTTCTTGTAGCAAAGTGAAAGGAGTGACATCAGTATCATTCACATCTTTGAACTCCTTCTCAGTTAAATACCTAGATTGTATTAAGATTTATTCTATAAGGTATTTTTAATGACATTTTAGGAAATAACTTGATTTTGATTTTTGTTCAAAAATTAAAAGTACTAGAAATCGCCTAGTTTGCAAAAGAATCTGTTATGAAAGTCAGTCACCCATCACTCTTATGCTATTTCTAATAAATTTTTGTTTTACATCCTAGGAAGTTTTTCTTCTGGAGCAAAATGCTCAAGAGAGTGAGAAATGTATATTCCTTTGAAAAGTGAGAGAAGTTAGATTGTAAAAGGAAAGGACATCAACTTTGTCTTTTAGAGGGTTGGTTTTAGACAAGGAATACTTGGATTTCTGAATATTCATATTCTCATAAAAAAGCACTCAAGTATTACTGATTGACGATCACTGCTGTTACTGTAGCCCTGTTAATTATGGCTTATTAAAAATGTGTAAATTCATATTGATTATTCTTTTCTTTCTTATTTAGATATCTAATAGTGATACACCTTCACCACCACCTGGTTTATCAAAATCCAATCCAGTCATCCCCATCAGTTCATCCAATCACAGTGCACGGTCACCTTTTGAAGGGGCGGTAACTGAGTCACAGTCTTTATTCTCGGACAACTTTCGCCATCCTAACCCTATCCCCAGTGGGCTTCCTCCTTTCCCCAGTTCCCCACAGACATCCAGTGACTGGCCTACAGCACCAGAACCACAGAGCCTCTTCACGTCAGGTATATGACAGTACTGCCTCGTGAGAGTGATTACACTCAGACTAATATGAAACCCTTGAGTATGTTTTTTATCCTTTTTCTCCCGACTCCTTTTTTCATAAAAGTCATAAACATTTAGACTGTGTAGAATTGGATGGTTAGATTAATTGTTGAATGACCTAGAACTTACTGTATTAACAGATTTTCCAGAAATCAAGGGTATAGATTATTTTTCTGATAATTAAATGTGTATTTTTCTAGGAAATATAGACTTATATTTAATCTATTTGCTTTTGTATAATTAAATTTAGAGTATTTTCCCCATGTTGCATTCCACTGAGAAAGAGATATGTTAATATTAAAAAGTTATGTTTTGACATTTATGAGCCATTTCCATTTTTATTCATTATTACTTAATGTGAAGAGTGGCATAAAATTAACATTTACAATAGCACCTGTGGACAGTTTAAAAAATGGTAAAAATTAGATCCATTTTTCATTAAACTACATTTTCAGAGCTTATAAACATTGTATATTTAAAAATATTTAGTGATAATTACATTTTTTAAAAATAAACTTTTATAATTGCTAGATCACATTCGTTACGATTTCATTTAAATGACTTACTCTGGGTTTTGATTGCAAATGGTTGACAATATGATTTGAATATCAAATACTTTGTTTTCTTTTCACAACAAAATCAATTTATATCAATCAGCTGTTAAATTGGTGATTTAACAGTGAAAGTACTGCTAGAGGGCCTCCCTGGTGGCACAGGGGTTAAAGTCTCTGTGCTATCACGTGATTAGCAGTCACTGCAGTATGAGTTTGATCCCCAGCCAGGGAACTGACCCACACAGTGCAGCAGACCTCTCCTGACTGGACCGATGCTTCCCTTAGCAGTGTATGTACTTCATCATTCGGCCTGTTCTGCTCCCCACTCTGTCTTTGGTGAATCTTCCAACCCTTCCCCAGTCCCTCCACACCTCTGGCCTAGACCCCATTTCTTCTATGAATGAATAAATAAATCTTTAAAAAAAATTATTGCTAGAAAAATGAGACCTTTTGTAATTTTATAATCTTGATGTGCTAAGAAAACATACCGATTTTGCATAAATTTGACTTATAAGATGACCAGGTAGTACAGATGCCCTGTAAGTATGGAAGTGACCTGTATATTTTAAACTCATCACTATTTTTCTTCCCACCAGAAACAATTCCAGTATCGTCCTCAACAGACTGGCAAGCAGCATTCGGCTTTGGTTCTTCTAAACAACCAGAGGATGACTTGGGATTTGATCCCTTTGATGTCACTCGAAAAGCCTTAGCAGACCTGATTGAAAAGGAACTGTCAGTCAAAGACCAGCCTTCCCTTTCACCCACATCTCTTCAGAACTCCTCTTCACACACTACAACCGCCAAAGGTCCAGGCTCGGGATTTCTGCATCCTGCTGCACCTACAAATGCCAACTCTCTCAATAGTACCTTTTCAGTCTTGCCACAGAGGTTCCCTCAATTTCAGCAGCACCGAGCGGTTTATAATTCATTCAGTTTTCCAGGCCAGGCAGCCCGCTATCCTTGGATGGCCTTTCCACGCAATAGCATCATGCACTTGAACCACACAGCAAACCCCACCTCAAATAGTAATTTCTTGGACTTGAATCTCGCGCCACAGCACAACACAGGTCTGGGAGGGATCCCTATAGCAGGTAGGTTCATTTCTAGCCTTTGAGCATTTGTGAGTAACTCATGCCTTCAGGTTGCTGGGTGGGCCTGGGAGGGAGCTGTTGAATAACAGGGAGCACTTATCATTAGTCTTGGAAAATTCTGTGGGAGAAAAATTAAAGTCCTTGTCATAACCTAAACATTTTTTAATTGGATATCCGGATGCCTTGTAATATTGAGCTTTATAAGGATGGTGGAGTATTATACTTAGTTACTAGAAAGCATTTTACTAATGTCAAACTTCTATGTGGCACATAACTGCAAAAAGAAAAAATGGGCTTTGAAATTATGGTGCTGTAAAGTCCATCACCATGGTAAAAATTGTGATCACACATTCTGAATGTGAGCTGTTCAAAACAATTTTTTTAAGATGGTAATTAATTAGTGAGAGCATCAGGGATAAAGCCACCCTGTGACTACTTCTGGCGATTACTTTGACTGAGGCACACATCCACACACATGACAAGCCTGTGCTATATATTAGTAAAGTACCTGATACTTGAGAACTTTGATTATTAATGTTTCACAGACCTACCATATGTGACTATCTGTGAAAAAAAATTTTTTTTAAGGAGAGAGATTTTCCCTTTGGTTGTCAAGTTTTTATTTCTGGGGAAAATATTAGGTTCCTGTAAGTGGCTTTGTACTTACAGGAATTTCTGGTTTTCTACTGCTACCCTTGAAGGTTTCAGAACTCTTGGGTCTTAATGTCCCTTTTAACATTTTTGAGATCAAGTGACATCTGTAGCTACAGGAATCATTAATAGTTTTTCATTTAATTTGGGCTTTAAAGAATGACTGGTATAAAAGAGAGTTTGTTCCTCTCCTGATTCTGTCAAGTAAAATAAAATAGTTCCTCACTGTTACATATTCATAAACTTACAGGTTATCCCTTTCCTTGACCTTTAAGATCAGGCATGGCACAGTGTTTCTTTAATAATGTGCTCTTACCAGCAGAGTATTTGTCCTCCTGTTTTTAGAAAGGGTAATAGATGAATTCACAGAGCTCCATCAACATTCTTTGCCTCTAGGCCCTTTGTGACCAACATTGAATTTTCAGTATAGTAGGTGGGTTATGAGAACAAGGTTTGTGGCTGTTGATACAGTGAAGTTAATTGTTGGTACAATGAAATTAATTTATTTACAGTTAATAGCACCTAGCAGTGCTTGCACATTGGTGGGATTCATGTACTTGTTTAGTAAGTAGGTAACCTGGGGTGACGTTTTTCAGTCCTCCCTTCCACATGATATTCACTTGTGAGATGCCAAGTGTTCCTTTCCTTATGCTTCTTTTTTTCTTCCACCCAAGACAGCATATTAGAGTGTAATTTGGTCTTTATTGTTTTAATTATTTCAAGATGTGACATTTATTATCTCATAATTGATTATAACATTAAAATTTAAAGTTAAATTCCCCTAAGTATCCTAAATACTTAAAAATAAAACATTAAGCCATTTAAAATGAGCTTTTGGGTTTCTATTTGCCCCATGGTGAACTAGGCCACATGGCTAACAAAAAGAGATATACTGTCTTCAGGTCCTTTACAGTGTAGTTGAAGAGGTAAAGTTAAGATTATGTATGAAAGTGATAACTATGAAAGTAGATGCTGAGAAAAACATCAGTGGAGCATATAATTGTTGGGGTGGCTTTATTGATGAAGTAGGCATTGATCTGTTTGTCTCATGTTCTCTTGGATTTGGTTAGTAGGAGGGAAAGAGGAGAACCTTTTATGTTGATGAAAGCTCTTGAATAAAGGCATAGAGGCAGCAAGTACTGTGTCATCACATTAAGAAGCAATAGCATTGCCTTCTGCAACAGGAAGTGCTTGATATCCTGTACAGATAGAATGGATGAAATGATGGGGTGTGCTGACAGCAAGGCAGGCAGTGTGGACTACATTAGGAAGGAGGGTGTCTTGTGGAACTCTTGTTCTTAGCTGACTTCATCTTGTGCTTTTATTTGACTTAGTACATGACCATCTCTGATCAATTTTCTTCTTGGTTTCAGTTATCGTTACTGTCCATTAGCGCATAAAGAGCAGTTTTAACCCAAATACTCAAGCCAGTAGATATTCCGGAAATGCCACAGTGGTAATGAATAGTGATTTGTGATTGTGATTGTCTAAATGTTAGTTATTTGAAATCTTCAGCTAAAGGAACTTTATGGAAACAGAATGTGGCATTAAGTTACAGGCCTAACTTTGTGGGTTTTTTCCTTTTTAACACCTGATTATATAGCATTAAATACTCTTTCTTCTCAGAAATACTAAGTCACCAACTGTAGGTTCTGAATCGTTATCTTTAGGGGGAGGTGGGGAGGATTTGCTCTCTCAGATTTTCAGTTTTCTGCTGTGTATACTTACTTGCTATTTAAATGGTGACTTTTATTAAGCTTATTATTAGCTTATTTTTAAGGCTCTGATGACTACAGAAATTTAATTTTAAATGTGCCAAAATATTTAAAATTGTTATAAAGAATCATTCAGACTGCTTTCATGGCTTATAGATAATTGACAGCTACCTCAGAGAAACAATGCGTTAAGCCTCAGAATAGTTGTATAATTGTCAGATGATTTAGGATTTTCAGAAACAGCAATAACAGAGAGTAACATTCTTCAAAATGATGTGCATCCTCACTGTTTATTTCATACCTAGGCAGTATCTACTCCCTTCCCCCAAGTTGTAACTCAGTTGTACTGAAGTTGCACTATTGACATAGGCTCAACTTTGCATCCTGTAGTGGTTATCCTGGTGTCTTACTTAGTTAGAGCAGCTGTTGCAGGCTTGGCTTTGTAATGGACAGCAGATGTTGTTTCAGTGAGACCTGCCTCGTGGTTATGTTTAAACAATATTCTGCATTAGAAAAGGGGAATATGTTTATTCTTTGGATAAGCAGAGCAAACTAGGATCCCTGCCTGTCGAGCAGTCACCTAGCTCTCACATAGGTAGCAAGTCTATGTTTGTTCTGTATTTAAATTTTTGCTTTGGTTTGTTTCAGCTCATTATTAAAGATTAGTGTATCTGAAACCTATCATGGGAAGGACAGTTGCCAGAGGTTTGACACATTGTGGCTTTCATTTTCCTTTGCATAACTGGAATGTTTTTGTGCTTAAAATTAGGTACTTTCTTAATCTGTGAAATCTTTTTAGCAGCGTTTTCTTGGCTGCATATCCAGTTTGGTTAGGAGAGTTTTTGAAATTTTTTGAGGGAAAACTTTGATTGTAGGCAATTATAGTGAGTCCTTTCAGATCTTTTTTTATTACTGGAACTATGTGCTTTTACTTTAGAAAATGACTAACCTTGCCCAATTCCTGCATTTTAGGATTGTCAAAATTATGTCCAGAAAGGTTAAATTACTTGTTAAAGTGACATGTTCAATTAGCAGTAGAGTTAGGATAAGAACCCAGCTCCACATCCAGTTATTGAAGTGTTTTTTCACCACAACACTGATGCACTCCATCATATATGAAAATCACTTGGCTTTCTTCCCGTAGTAATTGATTGTTGCTCTCACATACTTGAAGGTTCCTTTTTATCAACAATACCTATTTGTGAAAAAATTAGCTCAGATCAGGGTTATGGCCTACAGTTTTTTAAAAGATGAATGAAATTTATTCGCTTGATGAAAATTCATCTCTTACTTAGCCCTCCTTAGTACCATGCTTTTACCAACAACTCTAGTCTAAATTTCCTTTTATCAGTCTCCTTGCTATGTACTTGGGGTTTATCGACTCTTTGCCAATTTACTGGAAAAATATGAAATAACTTGTTCTAAAGACTGAAAGTCTTTTTCTTCACAATATCAGTTAAGCTGTCTTTCTAAATGTAATATTGCAGAATTGTTTTTCAAAGAATTTCTGCCAGGTGTTTTTATTCCATAATGCTCAAAATTATTTGGAAAACAAATAATAATAAGCCTAAGTCTGTAAGCATTGTTTCAAGATCTACTTAGAAAAATACTTGAAACTGTTCAGGGTTGGATTTTTTCATGTGTTTTGTTAATTCAAATTTTACATATGAGGGCATTTTTCTTTGTTTCTGATTTAGCCATTTTTACAGTGACTTGATTGAATTTTGAGTCATGGGTGAAACAAGTCACTTGTAGTCATATAACTAGGACAACTGATCTCATTTCATGTATGGTTCTCTGACCTAGAAGTAGTCATCTCACTTTCAGTCAATTGGATCATTGTATTCTTAGCATTTCACTATTTTCCAGTTACTTCAAAAGTACACATTGAATTTTCAGATGCTGTTAATTTTCTAAATTAATATATCAATTTATTTCTTTTTACTACACATAATTTCTGCTTTTCAAACATGTTTGTGTTTTTCCTTTCTAAAAATCTCATTTTCACTTCTGTGAATTTAGTTTTAATTTTTTCACAAAATACTACTCACCTTAGGAGTATCTGAATTTCTAAGGGGTCCAATTGGCTTGGAAAAGAATGGCTTTCCTGGTCTCTCTCTTTTTTTTCTTTTTGTATATTTATAACCCTGAATCTGTTATATTTGTTCTTAAATCTAACATAGTATTAAATTACGGGTGTGTTTAGAGTGTAACTACTTTCTAGGTACTTGCTAAGTTTATATTTAAAAATTCATGTTTTACACCCGGATTCCAACCGTTAAGCATGTATTTTATATATGTATCAGTATTCCAGATAATGAAATCATTTTTAAAGGGACTGTTAACAAATCTAGTCACCCATAACTAGACCATGACTGACTTTTCCACAGGGGAAGAAGAGGTGAAGGTTTCGACTATGCCACTGTCAGCCTCTTCCCATTCATTACAACAAGGACAGCAGCCTACAAGTCTCCACACTACTGTGGCCTGACAACAGAACTGAGAGGAGAGGATTAGACTCTGGGGTGCTTGCATGGGCAACCGGATTTTTGCATGATTCCTTTCTGATTCTGCATTTAATGTATACACCCAAAAGAGCCAATATAAACGTTCCTCATGCCTACAACTAGTGTGTTACCTCATAGTTGCTAAAGTATTTCTTCATTAGGCCTTTAACACAATTTATCAGCATAATAATTTTGGCATTGTTTCTCATGAGTGATAATATTTTTAACTCACACAAATAAACTTGTAGTACTAATTAAGATCCCAGCTGAGATTAGCTAGAATTGTTCTTATTTGGCTATATTACTGAAAATATACAAAGGTAATAGTAGTACTTTGTTTTCTGGTTTGTGAAAAAAAAAAATGGTAATATCCTAATATACTCATGAAATTTTGGAAATTAAGATCATGTCTATTACATTCTTTGAATAATTGAGAAGAAAGAATACATATAAAACAGAATTGGTGGTGTCATTTAATGCTCAGAAGGATGTTGTCAGTAATTGTTTTTAGTTGTATGGATTTATATCCTATATTATGAAATTACATGTTTAGAAACTGTTCTTGTTCTCTCATTTGCACATTTGCACTTTCATTTTGAATGGTTGTTAATTATATATAGACAGTTAAAAGATAATTATTATAGACTAAATGCAATATAATCTCTTTTCTAATGCACTGCCTAGTATACCAGGAAATGCCTCAGAAGTGGAATTTCAACTTAAAATTGATTATTAGAAACTTGAATAAGGGGTACATGTTGTGAGAAGCAACTATATTAGTATAACATTTTTATTGAAAATGCAGTAGTTGTGAGATATGTTTGAAAATTTCATTGTTTAATAATTAAAATGTGATAATAAAACTATATCACAAGTACTTGACCAGAATGAGATTAAGGGGGAAGAGAAGAGTTTGGGAGTGTGCTAAAATTAGGTCACTTAAGTTGTCACAGATAAAAAGTTAATCATGGAATGGAGGAGTGCTTGATTAGGATACAATATAAATTGGTGTTTTTGGGTAGTACACAAGGTCTTGAAATAATTTTAAACTGATAATGAAAGAAAATAAATTGAATTCAATTCTGAGCAATAGACAAAAGCTGAATTCAAAAGACATGACCATTTTCTGCCCAAATTACACATTCAGGGAGAAAGAGGAAAGTCAGGTCTCTTCTTGAGAGTTGCAAAAAACAATTGTGATGAAAGATATATTTTAATTTGTTAAAAGTATTAAAAAGGTTATGCAGCAACCAAAAAGGAAGACTAAAGATTTAAAATAAGATTTAATAATAACTTTATTAGAAGATGACCCTAAGTTAAGTATTATGCTGGAGTTTTCAAGATTACTTCTCTATAGTAAGTCTGATTACTTTCTGTTAGGTATAATACAACAAATTAAATAACTTCGTCTTGATGTATAGTGGCGGTAAACTAAAATCTGTTTTTAGATGTCCTTCAGTTTGATTAACAGGGTATAGAAACAGCTAATTAAATAGCCTTTGAAATTATTTTTATTAAATTTGGGGCAATTGAAAACTTGCTCATTCTTATTTAGAAGTGATTTTAGTACAGCATTATAAGAAATCTAGAAAATACAAATGCAGTATTGTAGACTTACACAGAAGCCTTTTGTCATGGGTAATTATGGTTTCATTTTTGCTGGAAGAGGCCATGACATCCATTTGATGCCTCCTGTGGTGCTAAGGCTGCTGGCCTTTGTTAACACAGAGGCCCTTCTCCAGCCTTCACTCCACGCCTTTCATCACCTGGGTCTTCTTAACAAATCTCCATTTACTCACTTTCTCTACTGAGAGATGCACATGTTAAACAAGGCTTCTTTCCTGTGGTATCTTTCTCTCATGTTTCCAGCCAATGCCAAAAATCTGTCAGGTAGTTTGCCCAGACTTGCAAGACCCCCACATAGATTTTCTAGATCTGTCTTCCTATGAGCTTTTTTTTCTTGCCACACTTCCACACAGTCTTATGTCAGAAAAATGGTCCTTGGTCAGTAAGGCTTGAATTTACGTACTTTGATATGAAATAGCTGAAGATTATTGTATAACTTTGTAAATTGCAATATCTTATAAACCTAAAAATAATAAGCCTCAGAGTTTTGCTTACTTAGCATTTCATATGTATATTTTTTAAAGTGAATTCTTAAAATCTTGGCATTAATTATATTAAAGTATACAAGAAATTATGCAACACATGGAAGAAAGAACTGCTTGACATGGCAAATCAAAGATGATGCCAAATGATGGTACAGAATGAGAAATCCTAAAAAGCTTCAGATTAGTTTTTGATACATACTTCATGATTAATCTGTCATATACAAGGGGAAGCTTTATATGCTTTTGTATTCAAATCCTTTAACAAGCAACAAATCTGTTCTTTAGAGCAGCTGTTTTAAACCTGAAGTCTTTGAAAGTAAATACAAAGCTGTGATTTTTGGGGGGGTGGGGGGATAGATATATATATGTCTGCTTTATTCTTGGAGAAGCTCTGTGGTTATTAGGTTTGTAAAGGGTTTGCTGACTCTCCCCCAGAAAGAAAAAGTTAAGATCTGCTGCATAGAATTGTTTTTAGCATCACTGTAGGAGAAGGAGACCTCCACTGAATGATTTTAGTCATGCCCGATGAATGTCAAGTGCCTCTTGATTTTCATGGATTCCATTAGAAAATATTTTCTGAATTAATAATACTTTCTTTTTCATTCTGTTGAATTTTGTTTTTCCAGGTGGTGCTTTTGTATACTCTCCCTTATTTCCACAGCCCATTAATTAAATATTTGAGTGCCTCTTCTGTGTAGTGACCTGAGTTAGGTCTTAAGGGATACAAGATCAAATAAAGTACAGACCCTGTCATCAAGGGTAACATTCTAGTGACAGTTTTATTTCAAATAAAATGGCTTTGTCTTAAGGTGTAGTGGGGTAAACGAGTATCTGTTCTTAGGTATCACTGAATTTGGTTAACTGAGGGTGTCAGAGCCTTACTTCTGTAAGGTCAGTTTTGATATATTTCAATGACAAGACCAGCTGTAGCAGTCCTGACTCATATGCTTATTCATCTCTCTGACAGTGGCAGTAAAGAGTATTGAACACTGATACTTGACATTTTAAAATTTTAATTGAGAGAGTGGAAAAAAATATCCATGAGGAAGCCTAATACTCAGTATTTAAGTATTTCTCAGTTGTGTGTGTGCGTGTGCGTGTGTATGTCTTTTTGTTTAGTGTTCTGAGAGTTATCTTGAACTTTCTGTTTATGTTCCTTTGAAGAAAACAGCATTCTTTAAAGCATTGTAGCTGCACATTTTTACTGACTGGGTTCCTATTTGTACAGTATTCCAAGCAGCTTCAAGACTGCCAGAGGTCTCTTCTGCTGTGACACAGATCAATAGGGAATTACTGCCACAGAGCCACTGCCTCACAAAGCCAAGAGAAAGGAACTAAGTGCAGGTGCATTGAAATCTTAAAAATAAAGATATTATTGTTATTGATATATAAGTAAAACTGGGAGACATTTTATCTTACAGAGTTGTAAGGTTTTATATTGCTTGGTCATGAAAGTTTCACAAACCTGCTTAACTGACTTTAAGAAATGGATGCCTTACAATTGAAAATACAGTAATTTTTGAAAAAATATAAAGAGGTGATAACAAAACATTTTTAGGTCTTTTTCTGCAAGATAAGGCTAAAGTCAATAATTGGTATTAAGTTAGAACTTTTTCCCTTAGAGTTGTATCTCTTTGCCCTCCGCCTTTTTATGTGATCTGGTATCCACTCTGTGTCTCCCTTTTCTGAATAAAATAGCAGTAATACATGCAGGTAGTCACACACAGTATGTTTGATGAGCTAGTCAGACAGTATGATGCTATCAGAGTAAAAATGGGATTTAGAGAAAAAAGTTAATTGAGCTAAAAAGTGTAGGACTTTTTTGTTTTGAAGAATGGCTTATATTTAGGAGATGGAAGGAGAAAGTATAGTAAAGGAATGGACTGCAAAAAGAACCTGAGGCATAGGAGGGAAGCACAGTAAGGAGCTGAACTTGTTGAGGTGTGACGGTCATGTGGGGAAGGTGGGTAATTGCTAAAGCTTTGCAAATGAGGAAGAAGAGCTTATACTTGATGTAGGTATAGACAGAGGACTATATATAGGTAAAGATTTAACTTGAATGTGGTGTTTTAACATGATTAAGTTGGGAATACATTTGCTTGGAATTGGGACCAGTTAGAAATATGTTTTTGCTGGCCAGTGCACTTACATGGCCTCTACTGGACCAGTAATAGCAATGTAAAGGAAATATGATCAGAAAGCATTAGGTTTAAGAAAGGGCCTTTGCATTTGAATAGGTCTTTGGTGGACTTAAAGAACACAACTTTCATAGAAAAAGTACATATGGAAGCCAGATTCCTGAGAAAATGTTAAGGTTGTGGGTGTAGTGGTCCTTGGCTACTCAGGACCACTGAGTAACAAAGGGGAAAAGAAAAGCACAGTGTTCGCTGAGGGCGAGTAGGTTAGGTCATAGACATTTGTTTTAAGATGAGGAAGGTACCTGATTATTTTAAGTAGGATATACGGAGCCAATTTAGAGGAAGACATGGGCCATCCGAGAAGATGGGCTCATCTATTAGGATCACTGGTTTCTTAAGGTGCTGGGAGGACTGAGATGAGGTTAGGTTGGAGGTTTAGCTTGAAGAGGTGGAATATATCTTCCCCTGTTATTTAAAGAATGAGAAAATTCTGGGAGATAATGTGAGATGAGAGAAAATAAGACTGGATGAAGGGGCTCCAGTTAGCAGTAGGTGAAGAAGGATCTTTCTCATCTCACTTTAGAGGTGAAGAAGAAAAAGTCACAAAGATACTCAAGACAACAACTCTCATGTACCTAACCTTGTGGTAGGAAAGAACCAGTGATATGTTTTGAAGGGAGTTGAGTCATTTTTAGATTTTGGTGGTAGGCAGTGGACATTGTCAAGGGAATGACAAATCAGGAGGCTTTGTCAGTGGTTAGCTGCTTAGCACTGAATGCTGAGTGAGAACCAGGGGAAGAATGGGAGGTGGAGTCAGCTCTGTGACTGGAGCTGGAAAGAGGGCAACTCGTTCATCACCCTCATGGTCTCTTCTTTACTGCCTTTTCCTCTAGTCTTTTTCCTGAGAGTAGGAAGATTTTCTGAAGGAACTGTAGAAAACCTGATCATTGCCTGGGGAATCCTGGGTCAGGAATCCTATCAGTTAAAGATGAGACAAAAGGAAACTGCCCTTTGTTGAATGAACAGGTCTTCTTCCTCAAAATATGGTAGGAGAACGTGGAAATAGTTCAGAGAAAGGCCTGGAAAAGCCAGGTTTGATATTGGACACATGTAGGAAAGCCCAGTTAAAAGATAATGCTAGATACATATTTATGATGTGAAGGATTTAAGCGGAGGAAGGTGGTGCGGCACGAAGGTCTTGTCATGAAGGAACCCGTATGGCAGTTACCAGCTGCTTTCTCCCAAGCTCACACACACTGGAAAGAATCAGCTTTCCACCTGCATGTGGAAAGTAACACTTCTTGCTTTGTTGGACTAGGTCATTCTGCTTTATTTATGTAGCAAATTGGGATTAAAAGCACTAGATAACTAAAGAATGGAGAAAAGAGAAATTAGAATTTTATCACAACAGATTGTATATTTAAAAAATTTCCACCCAAAGAAAATGTTTTGTATGCGTATATACAAACCAATCAGCTGTTGAACTAGTCTACTCTTGATCCTTATGTCTGTATACTTAGATGTAACTTTTAGGAAAAGTTGCTGAAGCTGTTTTGCTTCAGGAATGAATATAGAGACATCGTTATAGACACAGATACATAACATTTTCCTCATGATTCATTAATAGCAATTTTGTTTAATTTGGAAGCACCCTTAGATTTCTGTTGCTGAAATATTTTAAAAATCACTGGGCTTGTTCCATATATGTCATCTGAAATATCAACTGTTAGATTTAAAAATGATAATACTTCACAACGCAAGGCAATGCTCAAGAATACTATTTGTGAAGCCATGCTGGTGCATGGAGAAGCCACTGTCTTGATGTCTTTACTGTCCCAAATTTGCTGTCATGAGTGGTATTCCTAGCAACCTTACATCACTGAGCACACCAGTCTTCAGCCTCTTTAATCAGGATCTTTTTTCAAAGAAGCACTCTTGAGAAATCAAGATTCATTAAAGAGATTGTTTCACAGTGTGTTTGAGTCTGTACTGAATTTGAGCTATACAGAAATTGAGTTTATACCTATTTGTTCCTGAGTCCTAAAGGCAAAACCTAAGCAGTCTAGCCATTTGAGAACTGGATGTTCCTAGAATTTCCATAAAACAACTGGAAATTGCTGCACGTGAGTTAATCCATTTTCTCCAGGTCCCTCAGACCACACTTCTAAGGCAATCATTGATTTGACTTTGCTCTTAGACTACTTCCTATGTTATGGTTATTCTAAAGCTCCAAACTGACCCTGGAACCGGTTGCTTAGGGCAGTTTTGATGTTCCAGCTCCTGTTTGGTCCTAAGAGTCCCTATTGTGCTCTGTTACAAAGCAACACCCCAAAAGTCATTCCCCCCACCATTTAACAAATAAAGCCTTTAAAGTACCCAGTACCTTTTTAAAAAATTGAAGTGAAATTCATATGACATACAATTAACTGTTTTAAAATGTACAAGTTAAGTGAACCAGGGCTGTTTTTAAATTATCTTAATGTTAGAATAGCAGAATAAATAACCGACTCCAGCTGTGAAAATTCGGGTCTGTTCCTTGTTGGGGGTATGTGGTAATAGCTGTATCCAGACCCAGGCAGCTAAAAGGCAAACGTAAAACTTGAAAAGATTCCTTCCTTCTTCACAGTAGTGCTGCTTAAACGGTGGGTGAAAGCAACTTTTATGCCCCATCTTCCAAAACCAGTGGTGGGAGGAAGAGATGTAGGCAAGAACCCTTAATTTACTTGCTTTTACTGTGCAGGTAAAATATTTGAGGCAGCTGTCTGGAGATTTGAAATGGCATTAATGTTTCTGTCTTCATGACATTTAATCGGCATTATGTAAGAAAAGGTCTGCTTGACAGAGGGTAGGCCCAGCTCTGTATGGACGCGGGGTTGATTAGGTGTGTGCATGCGTGCTTGTTGGGTCATATACGGTAAATTTTACTTTATTAGTGACTAGCACAGGAAAAGTGTTAGGCTGTCTCTCTCTGACTTTCATACATTCTTGCTGTGTGTGGATTAATTCATGTGTTCAAGGTAAATGTTCTATATTCTTTAAGGGTTTTTTATAAGTAATAAAGATCTATTAAGTGCAATGAGGTGCAATACTGGTGCTCGCCTCACCTCTGGTCAAGTTTATCTGAAGAAATGTTTTTAGAACCTTTTCTCATCAGGTTTCACTTCTAGATTTCACCCATGTCACGTTCATTGGGTAACCTATGGACTCCTAAGAAAAAAAATATTTATATTAAAATCTTGAAGACCTGAGAATAATCAAGGTTCATGGACTGTGATTTGCCCATAGTCCCTTTCTAACCACAATTTAAAGTTCTGTTAGCCTTCACCACCTGAATTTGCTGCCATACATATAATTCACTCAGAAAAAAAAAAAACTTAAAGATTCAGAACATAGTTCTTCCCTGAATTATTCATTCATTTTATCTTCCAGTTTAATTTCACCTGGGAATATCAGTGCAAATAATGACGGTTTTCAAGATGTCTTTTAAAGGCATCTGGTCACAGATCCTGTAAGGTGTCAAAACAGCCCTGGGTTAAGTGTGGCCTCAGAATTTTGGAGTACTGGGGGCGGGGGAGGAGTGACTAATTTTCAGGCACTCTTAACGTAGACTTAAAATAATTACCGATGTCAGAACTAAAATAAAGTGTAAAACAGATGGATTCAATTTACTCAGGATTTTTTTTTACAGTATCAGAGAGCAATTTTAAAGACCAATATGCATGACCACTAGACTGCTGACATCTCTAATATTAAGGAATGAAAAAAAGTTGATTATAGTTATGACACGAAGCTTCATTACATCCACACTAAAGGTGTGATCAGAGATTCATCTTTGAAGAGCTACTCTATGCTACAACATGTAAAATGATAGCATATCTGCTGATTTTTTTTCCAATCAAGGAGGTTATTGTTTTCAGCAGAATGAAACAGAGGGAAAGCTCCACAAGGATTTAAAGATGATAATACCATCACCAGCTCCAAGAAGAAATGCAGAAAACTGACTGCGATCAACTATTAGAGCCTAGTGATGTTTCCTAATATGGTGAGAGCTTATCTTAAGGACTGTGCTAGTGTTTACACTCTTATCGGTCTTGCATACTGAAATCATGTCTGTGGAACAGAACAGAGAGATCTGAAACATCGCCATATTTTTAAACATAGTCATTTTATATGTCAATGTCAACTTTATGTGCAAGAAGTCTGACATACTGAAGCTGTTTATTTTTCCCTTCATGAGCATCCAGCCACAAGGTAAAGGAGGCCCTGGGTTTTGACTTCACCATCCAAGTAGGAAGATTTCATCCTGGCTTCAAGCTGAGTGTTGGGTTACATACCTTGTCAGCAATAATGGATTCTCTATTGAAAAACACAAATGTGTTATAATTTATGATTATGGATTACTGAGATCTGTGTCCGTCCCCACCTCCCAAAGCTTGCTTACATACTTAGGGTAGGATTTGCCATCAGGTATGCTTCTTTTTACTTCTAACCTGTTCATATTCACAACTTAACTTTAGTCTTCCTAGTCTAACATGGCTGTAACTTATCTCAAGTTCTAATGCAGTCAGTACTGCTAGGTGTAAACTTCCAAGACCTCAGCTCTGTTTTAAATGGTAGGCAGTTGGATGAAGCCTCTTACTAAAGCAAGCAAAGATCTGTAATTACCAACAAAAACAAAAACCACATAGCTCTGCAGCCTTTGTTTTATAACCCACTTTCAGGTTTTAATTCTTGACTACCATGAGTCTGCTGACTTGTGCTCCCCTCTCTATACATTTGTCCTTTCTTTGGTCAAAGAAGCCATTTCACCATGTAACTTCCCACACTTGTGTGTGGGAGGGGGGCGGGAGTTGTTTACTCTCCATCTGACCATGCCATGGGGCCTGTGTGTTTTCCCTGCCAAGCCTGAATTTTCCCTTTTCAAAGCAGAAAGGCCAATCCCTGATTAGTTACTCAGCGTCTCTATGCTCAGTTACCTCCTCATGAAAGCTTATTTCCAAGCTGACTTTTGAGTCTAAGTGATTGTGGGTATTTTCTCCCCCTCCTCTTAAAAACAACATTAAGCAGAAAGCATGGCTGGGCCTTGGGGAAACAATCACTCTAATATCAAACTTATAAAGATTGTTCACCTGGTAAGATAGGGTTCGCTTCTCCAACTCCTCAGTGAGTCTGGCTCTTTCAAAAATCAAGTATGACTTCTAAAGACTACTAAACTAGACTCTTCTAGGATTAGATTAGGCATTTTACTGATATACCCATTTTTTAAATAGCTTCCCCACCCCCACTAAAATGTTAGTATGAAGCTTCAGCATATGATGATGTAAGAATTTGTTTCTAATGTAATAAAAGAGAAAGACTCCATCCTATTCTTGCCTTTTTTTCTCCCTGCCTGCCTTGCTGCAGTAAGACCTAGCACAAATTATGAACTGGTCTGACAAGACCATCCCTGGCAGGCTTTTCCAGATTCAACTATAATGAATCGTAACTGAGGATGAACACTTCAATAAATGCATCGTGATTTTTAAACGAAGGCCTCATAGTAGGCTAGTCATGAACATATGTGTCTTGGAATTCCTCAGGGTCTTTTAAAATGCTGTCATCCACAGTATCTTCTTTTCTGGGTCTGAAAAGGATGCATTCTTATTAGTACTAATTCTGTTCAAATCGAGGCATCATTTGAAAATCGGAAGCAGAGTGTTTATTTTCCCTAGAATGTGAATAAGTTGTTAAGGAGAGAAGAAAGCACACTAGTCTATTTTGTTCATTCATTTCACATGGCTAATGTAGCTGTTTTGAAAACATTCTTGTTTTGAAATTTAAAAATTTACTTATAAAACACCATCAAAGCAAATTTTAACAAGTTACTTCTAGTCTAGGGAAATAGGACAAAGGGAAAAAAGATGTGTTCTTGGTCTCTTGAGTTAGAAATGTTTATTACCAGATTGTACCTATATCTGTTCAGTTAGTTTTAGTATAAAATAAGTTACTTCATTTCTTGAAATTTTTTTCTGAAATGAAGACATAAACCATTGTTTTAGTGCCTGAAAGGGTACTTTCTAAAATTGAAACTCATAACTGAGTTATGAAAAATTTGTCAATTAAAATCATATTTCAGCACATGAATAATTTTAGTCTTTGGGGGGATTAGTTTTACTTTAATGTAAACCCTTAAGGTGACAGGAGCCATTTTTCAGAAAAGATGAGATTGATGAATCTTCATTGTTTAGAGTTGTGTGATTAGGTGAAGTGAAAAACTGGGTTTGGTGTTTCTAATAACTTTTAGAAATCTTGAAAATCTTTTAATGTGGAGAATTAAGGACATCAGAAATATAACCCTAAGGGGATTTTCTATATAGGCAACAAAGTACTTTTGTCTGAATGCAAGTGTGAAGAGGTTGTACACACCCCATAAAAATATTTTGTTGGTACTAAGCAGTCAAAAGCTATCACTGATTTTGTTTGGAATAACTAATCTCTGATAATCCAATAATGAAATACAGAAACAAGCAGAAGAATATGACTTCTGAGAGGCCGTTACAGGTTGTAACCTCAAGCTTCAGAGAAAATGATATTCAATAAAAGTTGAACGAAGTTGTGGTTAAGAGAGTAATGTCAGTGTCTGATTACTTCTGGAAACTTCAAAGACTGAATCTGCTGTGTGTTACCTCTAGACTCAGCAACATTTGATTAAATTCATTTGCACGAGTTAGGCAAGCGTTAACCTCTGTTTCTGCTGTGGCATTTGGTGTTAAGATTCCTCATACCACATGTTGTGCTCTTAGTTGTCTGTGTGTATTCTGAATTTTGAAAACCTCTTGACTTTCCCTTCTTTCCCCACAATCAAATTTTTTGAGAATTTCAACAGATGACACCTTTCTTAGCCACATTTCTTCATTTCTGATACATCTACCCATCCTTCCCCTAAATCTAGAAAGTTTATAAAACACTTTCTTTTAAGAGCTTTTTGTGAGTAAAATGACAGGCTCTTTGGAGAACTTGATATCCTTTCTGCTAGGAAACGCTCTTCCGGGTGACTTTTAATTGTTAGGCTTTTTTTACTTGGTTAAAACCAAAATCTTAACTTTTCCCCACTGTACTTATTAAGCATGTGAAAGCAATTACCACTTGCCTAGGAACTTCTAGATGCAATGAAACGTCTTCTTTCAGCCATTTTACACTTAACATGATTTCTAGTTCTCTGTGGTATACTTTTCCTCTTATATGTTTAGACTTGACAGTGAATGGCTTTCCTAAATGAAGTTCCCACTTTAATAATCTGGACGTTCTCATAGTAGATTTTTATTAAAATTTTTACTGCTAATATTTCTATGTTCCAGGGTGCTTTTATAAAAGTCTCTAGTGGGGCTAGATATTATCCCTATTTTGTAAATGAGGAATCTGAAGCTCAGTGTGGGTATCATTTGTGATTTGACCAATATCATACAGTTGCTAATTTAAACATTGCAAGTGCAATTTTATGATCTTATTGTTACCTTTTTAGGAACTGCAAAACCCAGTTGTCAGATCAAATAAGCCTATTAAGTGAAACCAATAGACCTTTCTCCAAACACAACTGGTTAGATGGTTTCCATACTGTGTTTTTCTCATACATTTTAAAAAACCTGAATGCATCTTGTTAAATTTTACTGTTTACTCTTGGTGTAGTTAGGATTTATCCTGTTCATTACCATCGTATGGGCTTGTCTTATGAAAGAACTATATGATAATAAAGTGATAGATAAATGTTGCTGGTAACATTAACATTTTTGTGGAGAATATTTTTTTTTTTTCCTTAGAGACAAAAAGGTAGCCAGGGGTCTGGGAAGAGGGAATGAGAGGATTCATCAGAGACAGTGGGGAGCAAAGCAAGCAGATTTATTGAAATAAGACTGCTAAGGAGAGGAGTGGGCAAGACAGGAGAGGTCTGCCATGCTGTATGTGGGTCACCTCCCTGCCTGGGATTGAACTCAGGCCATGGAGGTGATAGCACTGAGACTTAACTTCCGGGCTACAAGGAAAGCCTTATTTTGCGAAGAATCTTAAGACTTTTAAGAATAGTTGTACTTTGAGTGGTTCTGTTGTCAGTAGAATTCATTTCATTTGCTTGTGTAAGTTAGCTGTGGATTTGTTAAGTACAGTAAAAAGCATGGTGTCAGTGATAAGCTAAGCAATATCATAGAAACTAAGGCTCACACACAGAAGGTTAAGTTGAGGAAATTCATCAAAACACTGTTGCTGTACTTTACCATCTTATCCCAAAAGGTAACTTAAGAAAACTTTCCAGAAACTGCTGAATTCAAGATAGATTTCTGACATCTTAGAAAACCCATTCAAAGAATAAAATACATTAATATGATGGGTTCTTTTTTTTAATAATGCATTTTGGCTCTCCATCTCTCTGTATTATTTCATGGACTTCTAGACTGGTGGGAAGGGAGTTGCCACAAAGTCCTTGAGTTTGGCCAGACAGCAGAGGAGGAAAGGAAGCAGGCCAGGGGAGACAGAAGGAGTGCACAGCCAGTAGAAGTCACCCCCACGGCTGCTTGTGCAAATTCCAAATCAGGGTTTCAAACCTGTATGTTTATTTGTTTGTTTTTTAGTATTTATGCATACAGAACTGGGGTACAGGCCAGAGGTGCAGGAGCAGTGAGAGGATTCACCAGAGACAGTGGGGAGGAGAGCAAGCCAGCTGACGAAGGGAGCAGCAGGCGGGTCAGGAGAGTTCTGTTGTGCCATGTGGGTCACCCCTGGGGCGGGGGTCGAACTCATGCAGAAGTGGCTGTAAGAACAGTGTTTTCTAAATCCATGACACTTGTTTCTATGGAAATCCAGCTCCTGACCTGTCTCAGGAGTTTCCACAAGAACTAACTGCACCGGTAGCTTCAGGAGTCTTCCATTCCCTCCTGCCCTTTGCTGGTACTGCTCTAACAGTGATTTGGGGATCACATCTGTGAGGATTAGTACTCCTGATATAATTCATTTTGCATCTAGAGATTTAAACTCACTAAATCGAGTAGATGTTTCTCCCTGTCTTTGCATCTCTGCTGACTTGACGCCCTCTTCTCCACACCACCGAACCTGCTCTTCCTTGAGGATCATGCTGTTTTCTAAGGAAGACAGAAAGTCAGAATGAGGCTGGAGCTATATAAATCTGCCAAGTGTGGCTTACATTCTGACATTGGCATAAGTAGTGGCCTTTGCTCATTTCCTCCTATTCCAATCAGCTTTTTCCTGCCTTGAGCATTTTTCAAAGCCTCAGATCATTATGGGTTCTGATGTTTAACCTTTGACATACTCTTACATATAGGTAGGCTATGTATACCTCCGCTCATCTTTTCTAAACTTTTTTCAAATCTGATCCCTGTGCAACAGCTGGTTTTGAAGATTTCTCCCTCAGTTTCTTTTCCTTATTAGTGTTATATATTCTCACATAGTCAAAATCTCATGTCTTAACATCTCCCGTGGAGCCAAGGAATCTCTTCACCCTTAGAACCAGGTCACCACCTTGATCTTTTTTTTTTTTTTTTCTTTTGGAAAGCTATATTAGAAAATCTGGAAGGAAACATCCAGGGCTGTTCATATAGAGAGTATGAATGATCTCCTGAGGATCAATTTCTGGAGCTGTGCACTATATAGAAAAGAAATGAATCAAGGCCCCTTTCCTGCAGGAGCTCACAGGCTAGTAGAAAAACTTGACATGTAAGCAGATGATTGCAGTACTCTGTGGTCATTGATAAAATAGCCAGTACACCTGCTGCAGGTACTCTGGTCTAATCATTCTCCTTGCTTTAGTTACTTCTGCTTATGTCTCACGGGCTCCTGTGGTGGTCACTGTAGCCCGCCAATTTTTGTTGCCACCTTTTGTTGGTCAGAAGTTCAGAATGGAAGTTCCACTCATCCCCAGCTTGGGAAAGAAAGACAGTTACAAAGTCAATTTTATCAGGTTTTTCTCGCAGATTTTTTTAAAAAGATTTTTCTTATTTATGCCTACAAGAGCTGGGGTGTAGGCCAGAGGTACAAGGAAGTGAGAGGGTTCAACAGAGACAGAGTGGGGAGCAGAACAGGCAGATTGATGAAGGGAGCAGCAGCTGAAGGGAGCAGGGGGAGACTGGACAGGTCTGCAGCACCATGTGGGTCACCCCCTGCTGGGGATTGAACTCCTGCTGCAGTGGCTGTGGAGGCTTCATAGTGTTGAGACTTAACCCCTTGCCTCTCCAGGGAGGCCTCTCTTCTGGCAGATTTGAACCTCCAGGATATTAGGATGACTGACACAATTGGCCATGTGGTTCTCAAATTTCTTAGGGGAAATCATTCCAGTGACCTGCATATTCTCTCCTAGATGATAAGCGCCTGTGTTCATCCTGGTGTCTCCTCCCAGTGCTCAGTCTTGTGCTCACTGAAATACTTTTCTTCAAGCTTCCTGTGCTGGATTTTGTAGGTTTCATATATTGGATTTTTGGTCTCTTTATCTCTGTCGCTTATATATTCTAGTTCATATTCCATCCAATCTGGTCTGTGTTGTTTCTAAGAATGCATTAAATTTTAAATTCATTTTTCCCTTAGTCTACACATAGTCATCTTTCCATAAGTAATTTTCCTTTAAAAAAAATTAGGTTCTGACTCCTCAGAGCCTTCATAAAACAACTGTACAGATGTTTTCCTGGTTCTCATTTGATAGTCTGCTTCTTCCCCACAACAAACTTATAGATGCTTAGGAACATTCTGAAGAGAAGAGGGACATTGTCCAAACACATCTGCTTATGTTTGTAATGTTCCCTTTCTATTTCATGACTAGCGTCTGCTGCTGCTCTGTTCTTGCCTGTTGGTATCTTTCTCTGAGCTTCTTGTCACTGTCTACATGTAGAATGACGGAATTGTTCATTCTCTTCTTTATACCCCTTCTTCACTCTATAAACCTCCCCCACCCCACCCCAGAACAGTGCTTCGTTCATATGGGTGCAGCCTTTATCGTCCCTGGGTGTGGTTCTTGAGGTTCTTCAAGCTCCCTTCCCTTCCGGCCCCTAGTCCCTGGCAGGGACTGGTTGGTAGTGTGTTTGGTGGCGAGAACACATGCTTTGGAGTCAGTCTAGGGTCAGTTGCTGACTAGTTACACAGCTTTGGTAGAGTTCCTTATTTTTTAAATAGATTTTGTTTTTTTAGAACAGTTTTCAGTTCACAGCAAAATTGAACAGAAAGTACAAAGGGTTGCCTTATATTGCCTCCTCTCCACATACATAACCATGATAAATTCTTTAAACTGTCAGAGCCTATATGGTCTCCTCGTTTGTAAAATGAGTCATTGGACCATTGGTCTACAGTAGTTGAATATGTAAAGTGCAGAGTGAATGAGTAGTGTAAAAACAGATGGAAGGTGACTTTTTGACCTGGATAGTACCCTGTACACATAAAATTATAGTGTCTTTTTCTTTAACAGACATTGTTTAAATAGTTTTGGAGAGCTGGGATTTTCAAACCGATTTGCTTCCGTTTTAGCATCTCAAGTATTACTGAAAACATATCTTAGTGGCTCCTTTTCTTGACATGCGGAGAAGACTTAGAAGATTCCTGCTTTCTGAAAGGTTGGCATCTCTTTGGAGAGGATGGTTTGGTTCCTAGCTTTATGGCAGATAGGAATTGAACAGATTTTGTGGAGAGTGATTTTCAGCTCCTCTCAACTTGGACCTTCAGTGGAGCAGCTATCTTGAAGCTCATCTCTTAAGCCACAGGCTGAAGCCCCCTTTGGGCCTTGAGTGGAGCTGGGCGAGGAGGGTGTACACATGGGGACACTCAGGACGGGCTGGCCAGCACAGGGGGCTGCCGAATGCGTGTGTCCAGACATGAATGCTGTCATCTGGATTGATCTGACTGGGCGAGAACAGAATGAGACTTTTGGAAGACTGAATAAAAATTAATTGATCAGGAAAGCATGCTAGCTTCAGGAAGGGAGTCAAGACAGAGTCCACAAAGCACTAATGAGCTCCACTGCTCTTCACAGCCCCTCTCTCTCTCCATGTGTGCCATTTCTGCTTCCTTCTAGTGAGGGTAAATTTTGACCATTTTTTTTGTTCTGTTTTCAGAACTCTTTCTTTGAATTCTCAGAATTTTTTCACTTAGTCCAATCTGTATTTTCAGATCTATTAAACCCTTAAGATGATGCCTGTGCCCTAGTATACTGGCCCTGTAGTGTCTCTCTGTCTTGCTGTGCAATAACAATTCTAGAAACTTGAGTGCCAACCCTTAAGTGGAATGATGTTTTTGAGTAAAGGAAATTAGTTTATGACTGACATTTGTGGCTGTCCAAGAGCATGGTGTGCCTACACTGTGAACGCTGTCTTTGAAGTTCTGACAAGACTTTTGTGCTGCTTTAAGATTTGGTTTAACATCTATGGTTAGCATGACTCATTGACATAGGAGATTAGGATGTTATTGAAGTTTGAAAAGTTTAAGCTTAAAATAATTTGCTGTGGAGATGGACTCAATCCTCAGTCTGACTTAATCCCCAAGCTGACAGAAAATCGTCTGTAGCAGGGTGAGGTGAGGGCCGACATGGAGAGGCGTGTTGGCGAAGACAGGATGTAACCTGTGTTCTGCTAAAAATACATTAAGATTCGAAAGTCTCACTGGCAAGGAGTGGGGACTTTCAGTGCACGACCACTTGTTCCAAGAAAAATTGCTTAATTAAGTAACTTAGCCACTGGAGGAGGCCTCTAGCTGAACTGTATAGGACATTAGTGAAGAAAAGGAAGATAAAAGCTTTTTGGAAAACAGAAGGGTGACAGATGGAAACTTTGGGGAGTAACTGTAGGTAAGGCTTAGAACTGAAGAATAGCAAATTCTCTTAAGGGCATTTTGGGCTTAGAGCTCTGTGACTGCTCCCAGCTGGCGTGCGCTTGGCCACTAGAAGAGCAGTTTCACTTACAGTAATGGGTCTCCTGGCTCCGGGGTCTGCAGCTGAGAAAGGCTCAGGTGAACTACCTGGGCCACGTAAACAGCGAGATTTCGTGTCCCCACCCAGGCGCGAAAGTGGAGAAGTCGGTGGACTTGTGAATTTAGTTGGATCGTGCTAGTTATTAATTAGTAAGGTCTGTGTGTTCACTGTTTAATGAAAACCCTTGAAAGAGAGTGGGGGGTGGGTAAAGACAGTAGAGGCAAGAATTCCAGGAGACACAAAATCCTGACCTCAGAGTACTAATTGTATTAGAGGAACAAACACTTTGGAATCGTCTTTTGTTTTAAAAATTATTTTGAGTTTTTCTCTCACTGTAACTTTCCATAGATCCTGTGTTCACTCTTGTCAGCATGCTGATCATGTGTTTCAAGTGAAATCTTAGCTACCCTAATATGTGAGACAGATGAAACCAGGAAGGGTGTGTGAGTGTGTGTGTGTGGTCGCAGTGTGTATGTATGTGTGTGTGGTCGCAGTGTGTATGTTGGGTGTTTGTGTGTGTGTTGTGTGTGTGTGTGGGGGGGAGTGTCGCAGTGTGTATGTTGTCCCAGTGGCCTCTCAGGTAACTTTGCAGCATTTGAAGACTATCCTTTTGCGTGAGGATATTTTGCAAACCTGCAAAACTCAGTGGCTTGTCTCTAGTGATAAATAACATCATGGAAGAAGCAGATTTTCTTGTGTCTTGCTACCGGTAGTTTTGTATTCCGGAATAATTAGCATATTGCTGTTAATCTAATAACAGAGCCCCTTGAGTCACTGCAGCGCTGGTTGCAGACTTCTGTTTCTGCTTTATAATTTTCTATGGAAGTTCTGATGTCAGAACACTTTTTTTTTCCTTCAAAGATTTATTTCTTTATGCATACAAGAACTGGGGTGTAGGTGAGAGGTGCAGGGTGAGAGGATTCACTGGAGACAGAGTGGGAGCAGAACAGGCAGGTCCACTGAAACACACTGCTGAGGGGAGCAGCAGGCAGTTGCTTAGTGTGTGGTGATCTACCAGGTGTTAGGCTGCAGCAGGCTGTGAGACTCTTAGCCAGGATTTCTGAGGTGGCTGAGCGAGGGAAACAAAGTATACTAAACTTTCACACAATAGCAGAATGTGCTGCCTGGCATCTCGAAAGTGCTGTCTTCCACAGGAACCAGCACAGACCTGCCTTTTGTACCCACCTGCAATTTCCAGTCCAGTGTTTGCTCCACTTGGCCCACAGATCTTTGCCTTTTAGGTTTTACTCCACTATAAAATTCTCTGTAATTAAGGGGAAATGAAGTTGCTCAAATTGAGTCCAGTGGTCAAAGTCCTGGTACTATTTGAAAGGGAAACATGTATTCTCCTGGGATTATTGAAGGCCTAGAAAGAGAGAATCTTCCATTGTGTCAGTAGTTCTCAGCAGTGAATGATTTGCCCAAGAGATGTCTTTTGGCACCGTCTGAAAACATTTTCAGTTGTCAGATTTAGGGAGAGAGCGTGTGTGAGTGTGCGTAAGCACATCTGTACATCTCCTAAGTATCTAGTGGTCTAGTGTGTACAGGCCAGGGATGCTTCTCAGCATACTTCAGTGCTTAGAATAGTCTTCCCACAACAGAAGTGAATTATTTAGTCTAAACTATCCACACTGCTGAGGTGGATAAATCCTGCTGTGTGTTGTGCCAGCAGTGGAGTTACCAGGAGCCTTCCTGGCCAAAATAAACCCAGGTCATAGCAGTGGGGGACGTAAGACAGGTGATTTCCTGGGCCGAAACAAACTCCTTAATGGGGATGGGATTCAGTTGATTTGCTTTTTCTTACCCTTACTTTTTGCTGCTCTCTGACGCAGCTCTAGTGAGACTCACGTGCTTATGCAAAGCCACTTGTCATGGTGGTTCCATTCCAAGGGTGATCCTGCATGTCCATGTGACATTTGTGGCTTCAATCTAAACTACTGGTGTTTCCTGGCCTTCAAGATGTCAGACTCATGACTTTGCTTTTTGGCAAGATTCTAAGAGTTATAAGCTAGCTAGTTTATTTCCCTAGGTATCTTACAATCATAGTTCACTTGGGAGAATCTAAGTTTCTCAATGCTTCTCTACCATGTGTCTGAGGTGAATTTCTTTGGCTGCCATACTCCTGCTGGGTTTCATTCGTCTAAAATCAGAGGAACAAATCTCTTTTTTAAAAAATTAGTTTTAGAGGAGTTTTAAGTTCCAAGCAAAAATGAGTGTGAAGCACAGAGATTCCATATCTTTCCCTGAACAAATGTCTTTTGACTTCATAGTAGAACTAATTCTGAGATAAATGTATGGAAAAGCAAATAGCACTCTGTACCACAAAATGGAGGGTGTCTTAGTTCCATTTCTCCCTAAATGTGAAGCAAAAGTAAAGAGAAATTGGTCTTAATGACTTGTGGATGTTTTCCTGTTCCTACTGGTGAGGAGAGAGGTTCTCTTCATCAGCATGGGCTTCTCACTCACTCTGGCTACCTAGTTCAAGAGTGTTAATCTTCCTTAAAATTTCCCCACATGGGTAACATCATCTTTTTATATCAGGGTCTTATTTGCTTCCTAGGAAATGTTCCTTGTTTGAGTCCAGTTCTGGTGAATTGAAAGCCAGGTTAAGTTATTCCATTTCACAGCTTGATTGCTTTGAAGGTTAGAATGTGCCAGTGACCAGACCTCCCTGTAATAACTGAGGCGTTCTAAGACTTAGCATCGTCTCGGTAATGCCTCACGCAGATTGGTGGTTGGGGATAGCTTGTGTTGTTGATTAGAAGCCCACCCTTGCACAGCAGGGTCAAATAAAGTGACACTTCACTAGCAGGGACCTCATAAAGTGAACAACACTTTGCAAATGTGAGGTAGATGCAGCAAGGAGGCTGGGCTTGAGGACCTTTCAGTGACTGTGAGATGGAAGCTGGAGGTTGAAAAGTGTTTTTTCTCTTACCTGGAAGGTCGTAATTTGTCTTTTCTTCATTTTGGTAAACTAAGACGTGATTTCTTGTTGGGCTTGGGTGTATTCCAAACAGTTTGGAATAGATCAGGGGCAGGTACAAAGCAAAATTATTGAAAGAAAATTCTGAACATGCCAGGTAGCCGACAGTGCCGCATAGAACACCGTCATCACCGCTGTCGTCATCGGTGATGGCGATGTCCCTAGAACCAGGGTAGGAAATTTTTGCTCTTCTCTGAAAGTCTAGTCGGTAGCTTAGCCTGCATTCCCATTTTCAATAGAACTCTCCCAAGACACACATTACCCTTTCCCACTCAACCAGTTAGCTATAGTTTTGTCTATTCTAGGTGGTAGGACAAGAAAGCTAAAGCCGCCACCATTTACACAAAGCCTTTTCATGTTCATAGTGTCTTATCTTGTCTGAAGTTGTTAATGAGCAGGCCAGAGGACTCCAGAAGGCGTGTTTCGAATGTCTCTGAAACTATTGGAGTGGAGTAGACAGACTGTGCTGGAAACCATTCCCTCTGAGAGGCGACTTAGTTCCTGCCTCCCTGGCCTCTGTGACTGAGGCAAAAGTGCTCTTCAAATTCGAAAGCCCATTCCTGACAACCTTTCTCTTTTGAAATGCATTGCTAGTTTCGTAATCAGGGAGGACTTAATTATTTTTCTTCTTCTATTGGCTTGTGTTTATTCTTCATAAAATGACTTTTCTTCCATTTAATGGGCTTAGTAATAAGCTCCTATATTGAGCAGACTTGCTTTTTTGATAGTATAAATCAGCTCAGCTGGCTCATTGCCTGACTAACGGAAACTTCATCATGTAGCTGAAACAGAATTGTGCTCTGGAGCATTGAGTCTTTAACACTGATTATTGATTTAACGAGCAATATGGTGAAGAGGCTGGAAGGAGGTCAGGAAGTTCCCTCTCCTGATCCTTGAGCAAGTTTTTCCTCACTTGTTTCAGGGGCTCTGAGCTCACCAGCAAAATCCTAACCAAGTTTCTCTTGCTAGGACAATCCATTTTTAAGTGCTCAGTAAAGAAAGAATAATTCTTCTCCCGCTTAACCACGAAAGAACGACATTTGTTTCTAACGTCAGCTTTTTATTTTTTTTTTTTATCTTTCATTTTTTTGTTGGTAAATCTCCCAGACAACAGCAGTTCTGTAGAGAGTTTAAATATGAAGGAATGGCAGGACGGGCTCAGGGCACTTCTACCCAACATTAACATCAACTTTGGTGGACTGCCCAATTCTTCCTCCCCCTCCAACGCCAACCACAGTGCACCACCGTCCGCCACTGCCACCACCGACAGCCTGAGTTGGGACAGCCTTGGCAGCTGGACAGACCCAGCCATCATCACAGGTAACTTTCTCGCTCCTTCAGCTCCACTGACTGCCCTCAGTTCGGTTTTTTAACACAAATTAAATAAGCCCAGAGGTCTCTTTGGCAAGTGTCTCTTCACAAAGCCACGAGTGCGGCTGGCTTGTTCGCTCTGCAGGGTCGCGCATTCTTGGTTAACCTTCTTGGCCTGGTTGTGTCTGAGGCTCTCGGTGCCTGGGTCGCTTCTTTGGTGTCAGTAGATGCTAACATCTGGCAGCATGCGTGCAGGTCTCCACGGACAAACCTTATAAGGCTTAGCCCTCCTAAAGGAACATACTCCACTTTGAAAAATAAAGCTCTCTATTATAAGGCTATCTCGTGTATGTATCTGTAAGAGCGAAGGAGAAGTACAATGGGGAAATCATCTCGTACAATGCCGGGGACTCATTCTGGTAGTGAAGAGGAGGCATGGGTTTGTGGGACAATAAATCACGAACGTCATGGGTGGAAGAGACAAAAGGAACCGAAGACGCAAGAGGTCTTATTTGGAGGGAGCTTGAAATTGTAATTTCTTCTGTGTGTCTGTGGTTTTTTCCTTTTCGTTTTGATGAACTAATCACTAAAATTTTTGTTTGACGAACTTCTTATTCTTTCTGCACAAACTCACCATTTTCCCTCTTGTTTTGTTTTTGTTTTTTTCCCCTCTCCTTAGGTATTCCAGCATCTTCAGGAAACAGTTTAGACTCTCTTCAAGATGACAATCCTCCACACTGGCTCAAATCCCTTCAGGCCCTCACAGAGATGGACGGCCCCAGTGCTGCTCCGTCACAAACCCACCACAGCGCCCCCTTCAGCACACAGATCCCTCTGCACAGAGCCAGTTGGAATCCCTACCCTCCTCCTTCAAATCCGTCCAGTTTCCACTCCCCACCCCCAGGCTTTCAGACGGCCTTCAGACCCCCCAGCAAAAACCCCACAGATTTACTACAGAGTTCAACACTGGACCGCCACTAGGACAGAGGAGAGCCCATTAGCAGACGCAGGATTGACCCCTCCCTGTTTCCCTCTCAGCCCACCACAGCTCCCTTCTCATCTCTTACGTTCTGAAGAATCCAGTTCCTGATCAATTTTTTTTTCTCCCCGCCCCCCAGATGCAATGCGATCACAGGGTCATTACCATCTTTTTTTTAAAATTGTAAAAGTTTCTTTCGATCCAGCATTTGAGTGACACTGTTGAATGTTTCCTAAAAATGCCTTTTTAAGGAGAAAAAAAAAAAGAAATCAAAGGGCAGTCTCGATACTTAGAAAATTACTGTTGTCTGTTGCGCATAATAATGACATAATCTGCTTAGCAGAAAATGACAATTAATCTATAGGAAAGGTCAAGTAAATGCATTATCAACTGCAGAAGTTTGAAAACCAGGTTAACTGAAATGAGATTGCTAATGCACGGGAAGCAGTGGTCCTGGTATCCATCTGTAGCCAGCTCATCACTATTGCAGGGAAAATGCTTTTAATTTAATGTTTAATTCTTTAGGCAAGTTGATGGAGAGGGCTTGATTGTGTCATTAAGCAAAAGAATTTCTTGTAAGTTGACGGAAAGACAAATCGATCTGTTGTAGTAACTGGCTGATTGCTCAAGAGTTTCTAGGGAAGGGAGAGATTTTTTTTCATTACAGGAGAAAAAAAATTGGCTTTAGATTTAAAAGTAAATTCCAATGTTTTAAAGAAAAAAAGTATTCACAGATTTAACACCTATGCATAATAGAAGAGCTGAAATAGCGTGATTTCTTCAGTCTTTCTCCTCTGTCAGAATCTTTTTTTCTTTGACCTTAAATTCACTTGACTAGCACCGTTCTGGGTCTGGGCCGTGTGATCACCATCAGGAGCAAATCTCTGACCTTACCTGCAGCTTTTAATTAACCCTGTAGTTTCTGGACATTTGTGCAGTATTGAAAAGACAGGAGAAAAGAAAACAGAAACCTGGTTATAACCTGACGCTAAAACTAAAAACAAGGAAATGTACCTCTTTCTTCAGAATTAAAACTAAAATCTTAAATAAAACAGAAAACTTGATGATGACCTTTGGATGGTGGTGGTTTTTCTTTGGCCGTTTTATTGCATGTGAGTCTGAAACATTTCGCAGTAGCAGCCATTACACGTTTCCCTTGGTTTTTACATCTTCAGCAACAGGGAGGATGGTGTAAAAGAAGACCCTAGAAAAGAGAGTTCACTTTTCCACCGTCCATGAAGACCTGCCCAGCTCTCCCTGTGGCTCCTGTGAAGACACCCCACCTCCCCCCTGGCTGTCTCCCAGGCCCGCCAGACCTCCCCAGCTGAGGAGCCTCATTTGCCAAGAGCAGGCGGACTCAGGATTTGGTTCTCTGGGGGAGACCTGATGGGAAAGAGATCAGCAAATGCTGACGTAGACATCCACAGATAGCGCTCTCGTGACCAGCCATGCTAGGGAAGACCTAAAGATGGAGAGATGGCTGTCCCACAAGGAAGAGGACAGACAGCCATGAAATGCACCTCGCCAGATCCCCGAAGTCCGTGCGGTTTGTATGTCTGGACTCGGATCGCACGCAGAAGTCCAGAGCTGGAGTTGGCGGGTCCTCAGCCATATCCGTGCAGGGAATCTTTGCAAGAGGAACGAAGTAAATCTTCCGAATCTTACGTTCTGAGCTTTCAGGGGATTTTTCTCCCTTAGACCTCTCATTTACACTTCAGTTTGCTACCAAACACAAGCAATCGCAGCTGTATTTGAAAACCATAAACAGGGTATTCTCAAATAAATGTCCAAAGCAGTAGATGTTGATGGAATAAGGACGAAATTGTTTTTTACAAATCATCCAAAAGACTCCTGTGATGAGCAGAGAGAGTAGAAGTCACGGGCTCGCTCTCCTATAAACTGAATCTGCGCAGGGCCTGGCAGTGTATTGGATGGGTACACACGTGGTCTTCAGCAATGATTGTAACCAAGGTGTATTTCTGTGTGGGTTTTTCCTTGAAAGGGGGTGGGGGCGGGGTAAGGGGCCGGATGACCCTAAGCTAAGGGTAATCAATAAAAACCTTGCATTTTCTGTAACGAGGGAGATTTCATCTTACAAGGCTGTGCAGTGGTTGTATGTAAGCTTAAGGCCTCAAGCATACAGACTCCATAAAAAGTATAAATATCATTTAAAAACTAATCAAGAAAAAACAATAAAAGCCTGTGTGGCCACTCCTTTCCCCACCGAGGCTAAAAGGAGAAACTACAATAGCTTAAACGCCCCTTAGATGTCCCTCTCCGATTTTATTTTTCTTTCCCCGCCATCCACAGGTAGCCATTATCTTAATTTCTGTGTTAGTCTTTCTTAGTTTTGTCATCGTTGCAAGTAGCCTGAACGGAACGCGTAAGAAGTCAAGCAGTTAATGAGACCTTCCGAAGCCAAGGGCAGTCTTCTTGTCACTAGTCATGTTAGGAGTCAGGGAGTTAAACATCTCTGGCTCAGAGTTTGCCTTTGGCCTCTCTGTAACTTTTTTTTTTTTTTT